>NC_141141.1:138542484-138885400 GCF_053477565.2 Lygodium microphyllum
TAACATCATTCAAATAAATTTCCATGTCCTTCTCATCAAGGATTTGCAAATCGCCTTTAAGATACATTAAAGAAAGTAATTTGTGCCTCATGAGATCATCAACTCATCCACAACTCTATCAAACATAAACTTTAGCAAGTCTGCAGACCACAAATTCTACAACCCATTCTCTAGAGTTTCTAAATCACCATTAATCAAGGGAATATACAAGTCTAAGTGTTGTTGATTATAGTTAATCTAGAAAGAAGATGGAGGTAACATCAACTTAGCATAGCGAACAAAATCGTCTTGAATATAGTTCATGCACTACTAATGAAGGCACTCTACCTTAGCAGAGAAACCATCATATAGCTTAGCCTTTTGTTATAATTCGTCACACTCCTCTTTAGAAAATAGTATAGAAGATACCATAGGATCCAAAAGATGAATAAAAAGGGTAGCTACTTTACTGTGGAGATCTTCAATAAGCTTCTTCTATGACTCTACAGTTTCCTAAGAGTGTTGTAACTCACCTTCACATGTACCAAGCTTACTAGCTAACACTATTATCTCCTCGAGAGTATAATTTTTCTCTTTGGTTATCTGACACATTCTCCTCCTCTAAAGCAATGATCTTGGTTTCCATCTCTTTAATAGTGATTTTTTGTGAATCCATTAAAGCTATAGTAGCTATAGACATCTATTATGGATGTCACTCAAAGTAGCTCTCTCAAAAGCTAGATTCTTGAAGGCCTTGCTAAATTGGTTGGTTAGGGAGTCCACCTTATCTTGTAGAGAGATGTAAACAACTATATATGTGGACTACAAATAGGAAGTGATTGAGGTTTCCATAGTAGACTGGACACTAGAAACCAACTATGCAAGCATGGGTCTAGATAACATTGTTTGCAAGGAGAAAGGGATCTGTGAATCTAATTGTCCTTCCCAATAGATTTTTACAAGAAAGAAACAAGGGAATAGAGTTGCTAGTAACATTAGGAGTAGATTCTTGTATAAGAGGATTTGGAACAGAAGGAGGATGGGAATAAAGTTGCTATTAACATTAGGAGTAGATTCTTGTACAAGAGGATTTGGAACAAAAGGAGGATTGGAAGGACCCTTTGTGCATTAACATTTTTTCCGAGGGAACCTTGTAGGTGACACATCTTCATAATGGGAGTTTGGTTTCATTGGAGGAGGAGAAGAAATAGGAGGTGGAGGTTTCTTCGGAAGAGGGGCAAGATCACATAGTAGCAGTCCACCTAGAGGAGGTGCAAGAGTAATAAAATTCTGGAGAAAAACTCCATACAACACATTGCTAAGTTGACCTTTCCTAACATGCAAGAAGTGCTGGTCCATTTTAGCTAAAAGAAATGCTACCCAATTAAACTTAACACCTTCAAGTATCTTGATAGATGCAGTGAATAATTCTTTGGGCAAGTTTTTTAATGCAAACTTGCCCAACATGAAGCGATCTTATAGAAATTGACACAACTACTTCCATATAGGATAAGAGATATGGGTCATTGATACCTTGAGTTGCTAATAACTTTGTTAAGTACCAAGGGGTTTGAAGTCTCCTTCTGTAAAAGGGCAAGAATCTCCTCTGATGCTAGCTGTTGGTTACCATTAGGCATAAAGGAAGCGGAAAGGGATAACAGTAATACCTCAGTGATGTTAGCCACACATAAGTAGACATTAAATCCATATACCAAGCCACAATATTTCTAGTAAGGCTAGCCTGATGAATACAATCAGCGTCTAGAAGGAGGGAGTAGTCATGCACCAGTAGTGGGACATGCTGAACCGTTATCGGTGGAGTGGAGGAAGATGCCATTTGGACTACACGAGATGAAAGCCACACACACACAAACTAAGAAAAAGAGGGAGTTCTTGAAAAACCCACATAGTCCACCATGAAGACAAATATCAAGAAGGAAACTAGAAGATAGACAAGGATTCCCCAAGTAGACTACATCCTACCAAAAATTTGCAACATGACCTATGCACATATGCACCTAAAAGCTTCATGGTATGCAAACATACACACACCCTGAAACCTCATAGTAGTCAAGCACTCAAAGCAAATATAATCTTAATCATACTGCATCCTTGACATTGAATAGACTTGTTCAGATATTTGCCATCACACCCACTATGAACTCTTTGTATGAGGCAGTTCTGGGCTTGGGACATGTAGGTAGAATGAATCCCATATACATAGAAAGGGAAACTTGTACCCATCCAACAACTATAAAGCATTGTAATTGACTACCACTTTTTGACATATGATGAATGCAATAGCATGATGCTTTCTCTTTTCAATTAGTGTCTTTTTTAGTCTATACACAAGATTTTTTTTATGAGTCCAAGCTTCCATCTTGAAACCTAATTCACTTGAGTAACAGTCAAGTCCAGTGTCTCTGTCATCATGAGCTTAATCTTCATCTTTCATCTGCCATAGACATGCTCTAGATCCCGCATCTTCTGACATGGTATTAGAGCCTAGTTGGGCATGCCTCAGCTTGGCTTAGCTCTCTCTTAGTCCCTTTTCAACTCTGGTTAGCTCAGTCCGGCCCATGACTTCATCTCTCAACTCTACCTTCACTTGAGCTTCCATGCCTTTCATAGCCAGCTGCACCTTGTCAACTTGAAGCTCTTATATCTCACTCCGCAAGTCAAATCTCTTGGATCTTCCTTCTAGAAAAGTGTTTTCTTACTTCTAGAACTTCTTTTTGTCACCTCAATCACTGACATCAAGAAACTATTAGCTCAACATTGTCAAAATTCTCAGTCACACTGCCATAGCTTGCAACTATGACCTACAAGACATACCTTGCTTGGAGTCCCTCAATCTCACAATAGAGGCCATTTCAGCTCACAATTTCTTCTGAGGACCTCTTCATCACTTCAAGGTACTCCTCTTGGTACATCATAGTTAGACATTGGTGATCATTCAAGCCAGCATTGCGTGATTTTGTCATCGCTACCGAAATTGCGCCTGTGATAGGTTGTACTACTGCCGCCATCACTACAGTCCACGATTCAACCTGCGAGCTTAGGGCAAAGTAAGCTTGCTATATAAGCTTCTTTCTCACCAAATGGATTATCAAATGGCTTTGTCTACTAGCTACACAAATCAAAAAACCACTCATCCAAAAACCCTAAGTACAGGTCCACCATAGCCATTTAAACTTCAAGCTTATCTATCATCTCATTTTCTCTCTCGTGCAACTTATGCCCAATCATTGACACCTTTGATTCACTGATTTACTAAAATCCACACATCAAGGAGGAGATTCTCGAAGATCTTTGGAGATTTTTTGAAAGGTTTGTGAAGATTGGAAGACTGGGCATTCAACATCAAGCTCTTCTCCCACTTCATTTCTCTCACTCCTCTTGACTCAAAAAAGTTGCTACCACTCTAATCTGAGTTCCCACTCAGTTCCCAACAAAGCATCACTCCAAATTAGCAATAGAAATCAAACATCAAGCGACAACAAGCATCAAGAATCATCATCTTCAAACCAAAGTATCTCTTGTGTCTTTTCACACATTAAGTTTCAAATCTTTTGCTAGTCAGAAAATTAAATATTTGAAGCTTATGACAAACATGAAGGTCTTCATGAAGATGGTATTCATAAAGAGTAGTACAATCATTTTTACTCACTTGTACCACATAGAAGATGTACTTGCTCTACTTGCAGGGAAGGATGGAGTTGTGAGCCTTCAAGTGCCATCAATATTTCCATTTGAAGACATGCATGTTACCTTGGAGATAGTGCAAGAAATTGAAGTCATTTTTTATGCCTCAAAGATAATGATATCTTTTCTTGAGGGGGACATGGACATGAAGACTAATGTAACTAATGCAAGAAAAGTCAATAAAGAAGAAGACCAAGAGGACCCAGAAGAAGAGGACCAAAATATCAAAGCAATGGATACTGAAGCTGCAAGCAAAGTGAATAACAAGTACAAGATCAAAAAGAGCAAGCTGGACTACATCGACAGGAAGACCTACAATAAATTGAAGATCTATGAGAAAAGAAATGCTGAAAACCGCAAGGATCTCACAATCCTTGACCCAAATTTTTTACTGACTTTTTTAGCCTTGTATTTCCTAGCCCAAAATGCTCCTGTCATAAGCTTGTAAACTCCTCGTGTAGCCTTGTACTACAACTGTTGTACACTTTGTGAGGCCCCTGTTACAGCCTCTAGATATCCACCATGTTTGTGGTACCCATACTTAGCCTTTTCTGCGATAGCCTCTAGTGTTTTTACCATGTTTATGGTGTGCCCACACTTTGCAAGTGTTGCTCTCACTAGGCTAAACTTGGGTACTTGCTGCACAATGTCCATAGACTGTCCATAGCCTGTGTCCGGCCGTTCCCACTCAGGACTGACCTCAAATCAGGGTTTCCTTCCTATCAACAAAGTCTCTAGGGAGTAGCTAGCGTCGAGCTCCATATGAACCACTTTGCATAGGAACAACAGAGTCAAAGCGGATTTATGGTGCACTTGGTTCATGGAGAATGGGAAACGAGAGGATGTGAAGCTCAACCTCTCTGCCCATAAGGCATTGTCCCATTCCATTCCCCTAAAACAGCATAAATCGGGATCCTAACTCTACTGACGCTAAGTCTTCATAGTCTCGTTATCACGTCTTTTGAGAAAATTTTTGAGCTAACTAGGACCACCCTTCCGTAGGACGACCCAAGTCATGTCCACCGCACTTTCCTCGGTTTGCTTAGTTATCTAATTACCTACCACATTATGTTTGACACAAAAGCACCTTCCTTAATTAATCAATTTAATCACTGGTTCCTTCACGTAACTTAGGCACTAACACAAAAACAATGTCAAGCAAGTTCCCTTTTTAAATATCTAATCTTTATTTATCATAGTCTCGGAATACATCAAGTATCATGCCCGAAGGCTATCCCAGCAATCTACAAGATTGCTACTCCAAGTTCCGCCTGTAGACTAGTACACGGGCCTCGAGATCCCATCCCGAGTCATGTCGGCCTCTTGTGCAGAATCCACAGGCAAGGAATTTACAACCAGAGCCTCCCCTAGCACAGAAGCGTCCTCCTGCTCCAAGAAGCACCCACGGAGAGACCTCTTGCGGTGGCGGGTTAGGTCCATGTACCCAGCACGGCTAACAACCCCCTTGGATAGGGCCAAGTAGACAGTCGAAGGTAACTAAACCTGTCTCTCCCTCCAGGATTTTAACCTGAAGCATTAAGTGTTTTGCCTTGAATTAGTTCCTTGAGCAAAGAAGTTCAAACAATGTACCTAAGTGTACAATCACGATCATTTCAGAGGTCATTTGTACGACCAACTGCTAAGGTGTGATTCATTCTTCTCAAATGCTCTGAGCATTCGATCCTGGATCGTTCACGACTTGGCGAGATTCTAAGGGCTTGGCAAGCTAAGGTGTGATTCATTCTTCTCGAATGCTCCGAGCATTCGATCTTGGATCATTCGCAACTTGGCAAGATTCCAAGGGCTTGGCAAGCTAGGTTGCTTGTTTCCCCTTTTCCTTTGGGTTAGGGTTTGTATGCTACCGACCCTAATTACCCTTACCTTGGGTCTCCTTGCAAGATAGATCATGGACAACCTCGTTGTCCTTGGTTGGTCCACTTGCTGGTTATCTCCTATATTCCTTGAAGTACCTATGTATCTTTATCTTTGATCTTAATTGATCAAGATTGTCTATCCCCTTGACCATGGTTGGTCAAGATGGTTCTATTTAGAACAGCTCTACTCCGCCTTTAGTATAATCTTCTTAAGCCTTCTTAATAATACTCATAGGCGCTTAAGCTTTTGACTATCCCTCTTGAAGTCACCAAGGACTTTGACATGGGACTCATGGATCTCAGTCCAATTTGGCATATTACAAACAACGTTGAATTTTCCTAACAACTTTAATGCACACAACATAATGCCATGCCTTCATTTCAATGCTTACAATTTTGCTATAATCCATACGCTATTTTAAGCCACATATGCGAAGGTACTTTCTATGCCTGCAATCTTAACATTATCCTCTATGTAACATTTTACATGATCTATAACCTTCTTGAATGGTTTAACTTTATGTGATCATTGTATGAGTCTAGTTGCACTTTAAACTTTTCTGCTGATTATTACATGTGCCTTAGAATCCATCTTGCGACATGGACATGCACTTTTTTTCTTTCAATGTTCTTTGAAATGCATTTTAAGCAAGAACTTGTGCAAGGAGTAATGGACTTTATGCAAGAATTTTTGGTAATTTGTGATGTAGTTTCTAATCAATTTCACCTATTACGATGTCATCCTACAACGGAGATTATCTTGTTCATTACATACATCACAACTATGTTCATATCTAAAACACGCAATTAATGTGATGCATGTGAATATGATTCTTCGCCGTGATGATTATAACCTACGATTTAATAATAGAGCAACCTGGGTTTGGAGTGATGCCGTGATTCCCGTGGTATTGATGCCTGATGAACCGTTCGCGGTTGCGGTGCCACCTTGATTCGAACCTCCATCCACGCTTACAGGGTTTCCGACCATCTTTGTGGAACTATGGTTCGGGGCCATACTCGAAGACATGTGTATGAGTGATGGGGTTCTCGCACTCTCCTAGCAAAAATCTCACCGCCTCTCCTTGAGTGGGAAAATAAAATAATGAAGGGGGAGGGAAGTATCTTTAGGAATTCTTCTTCTTCTTCTTCTTCTTCTTCTTCTCTTCTTCTCCTCTCTCTCTCTCTCTTCTTCTTCTTCTTCTTCTTCCTCTCTTCTTCTCCTTCTCTCTCTCCCTTCCTCTTCTTCTTCTTCTTCTACTCTTCTTCTCCTTCTCTCTCTCTCCTCTTCTTCTCCTTTTTCTTCTCTCTTCTTCTTCTTCTTCTCTTTTTCTCCTTTCTCTCTCCCTTCTTCTTCTTCTTCTTCTCTTCTTCTCCCTCTCTCTCTCTCTTCTTCTTCTTCTTCTCTTCTTCTCCTTCTCACTCACTCTCTCTCTCTCTCTCTCTCTCTCTCTCTCTCTCTCTCTCTCTCTCTCTCTCTCTCTCCCCTTCTACTTCTTCTTCTCCTCCTTCTCTCTCTCTCTCCCTTCTTCTTCTTCTTGTCTTCTTCTCCTCCTCTATCTCTCTCTCTCTCTTTCTTCTCTTCTTCTCTCTCTCTCCCTCCTCTCTCTCTCTCTCTCTCTCTCCCTCCTCTCTCTCTCTTTCTTCTCTTCTCTTTCTTCTCTTCTCTCTCTCTCTCTCTCCCTCTCTCTCTCTCTCTCTCTCTCTCTCTCTCTCTCTCTCTCTCTCTCTCTCTCTCTCTCTCTCTCTCTCTCTCTCTCTCTCTCTCTCTCTCTGTGTCACGGCCAGGGGGGGCACTGTTCACGGATGATAGGGGGGTTGGCTTTGTCCATCGAGACCACAAGGAGGGGGGGTGCTCTGCCTCAGCCCCATGAGGGGATTTTATAGAGGGGGAGGGAGGAGGTGGCTTATGGGGGGGAAAGACGGCCATCTAGCGGCCGCCACCCCTCCCACCTGGGGGCCACATGCCCCCCTCTCCTTCATTACTCACACACACACTCTCTCTCTCCCCGCCATGCAGTCGACAGGGGGAGAGAGAGGGAGTAAAAAAATTTAAAAATTTTTGAAATTTTTTTAAGGGGGGGTTCTCATGGGGGGAGGCACAAGGGGGGCACGGGGGATATTACATCCTCTCCCCCTTAAAGGAATCGAGATGTCCTCATCTCGAGAAGACCTGGGGGTATTGTTGGTCGAGAGTATTTTCGTCCATCTAGGTGGCATCCTCTTCTGGATAATCTTTTCACTGGATGAGGTATTCTCTCAAGGTCCTTGATCTCAAATGCCTCTCCCTAACATCTAGGATTCTATCGAGCCGTAGCGCTAGGATTCCTTGGCTAGGCATTACAATTTGCTGATCATCAAGTACATGATTCCGATTAGGTAGATACTTTTTCAATAGGCTAACGTGGAATGCATTATGAATATTTAGGGTTGCAGGCAGCTGTAGTCTGTAACCATTAAGTTCTGGGCACTTAGTGATTTTATAAGGTCCACAATACCTTGGACTTAGCTTCTTGTACTCTCCCAAGGACAGTGAACTCTTTTTAGGCCGTACAGGATGAAGGCCATATCACCTTGAGTGAAGGATCTGTCTTGCTGTTTCAAGTCAGTGTAGGCCTTCTGTCTATCCTTGGCAGCTTGAATATCTTATCTTATTAATTTGATTTGATTGTCCATGTCTTCCAGCATTTGTCTTGAAGCTTCTACCCTCAAAGTTGGATCTAAGAAGTTCAAAGGGGTACGACAATCATGCCCATACAATGCTTGGAAAGGGGTCATCTGAATACTTTGTTGGTAAGAAGCATTGTAGGCAAACTCAACCAGTGGTAAGTATTGAATCTAATTTTTGGGTTCGCGATAGCAGTTTGCCCTAAGCATATCTTCAATGACTTGATTGACTCTTCTGTTTGACCATCAATTTAGGGATGGTAAGTTGTACTGAAACAGAGTTGAGTTCCAATAGCCTCAAAGATAGCCCTCCAAAAGTGTGATGTGAAGAGAGAGTCACGATCACTAATGATTCTTCTGGGTAACCCATGAAGTTTGAATATTTCCTTGATGAATAATATTGCGATGTCTGAAGCTTTATCGTTCGTCTTGATAGGGGTGAGATATGCGACCTTGGTGAGCATATCTACTACAACCATAATAGAGT
Source organism: Lygodium microphyllum (assembly GCF_053477565.2). Classification (NCBI taxonomy): domain Eukaryota; kingdom Viridiplantae; phylum Streptophyta; class Polypodiopsida; order Schizaeales; family Lygodiaceae; genus Lygodium; species Lygodium microphyllum. Next base: position 138,551,197 of record NC_141141.1, read on the forward strand.
TATATCCTCCCTGAACTTGGGGTAGGCCAACAATGAAGTCCATACTAATGAACTCCCATTTCATTTGTGGAATGTCAAGTGGTTGCAGTTTTCCAGGCATTTTAACATATTCTGCCTTAATGCGTTGACTAGACAAACATTCCGTGACATATTTGAGTATGTCTCCCTTGAGCCTTTCCCAATAATAGCTCTTTCTGACTGCATTAAGGGTCTTGGCATAACCAGGATGTCCTAAGAAAGGGGAGTCATGGTCTTCCCATAGTATCTTCTGCTTGAGAGTTTGGCTTGTAGGGATACATAATCTTGTCCTAAAGTAGACAAGCCCACTACTGACAGAGAATTCTTGATACTTCGTCTTTAGCTTTGGGTCTTGATCCTTGATGGGGATCTCCCTTAGCATTTTTTGATAGACTGGGTCATGATATGCCTCCTCTTTTGCTATCTCAAGAATCGGGTTGTTTGGCATTGATACCTTTGTGGCTAGAGACCTTGCTGTTGATGGATCTTGCAAAATGAGAGAATTTAGAAATGCCTTGCGATTGAGTGCATCGGCAACCACATTCTCTTTTCCATGCCTATATTTCATTTCAAAATCATATTCTTCCAGCACTTCAATCCATTGACATTGCCTCATATTGAGCTCATTCTGAGTGAAAATCCATTTAAGACTCTTGTGGTCCGTTACTAAGGAAAATATGTTGCCTAGCAAGTAATGTCTCCAAAGTTTGAGAGCATGGATGACAACCAATAGCTCCAAGTCGTGGGTAGCATAATTCCTTTCATGGCTCTTCAATTTTCTTGAAGAATATGCTACGGGATGACCTTCTTGCATAAGGACACATCCTAAAGCAAGTGTGCTAGCATCAGTTACAACTTCAAACTCCTTACTAAGATCAAGAAGTTTCAGGATGGATGCTGATACTAAGATTTGCTTTAGTTTGTCAAAGTTGGTCTGTTCAGCAGGTGACCATACAATTGCTACTTGTTTCTTTAGTAGATCAGTCAGAGGTGCTGCAATCAAAGCATAATCTTTGATGAAAATTCTATACCATTCTCTTTTCCATGCCTTTGTGATTGAGAATTTTTTATGGTTGCTTGATTCAACCCTCTATAGTCAATGCATAGGCGAAGCGTTCCATCTTTCGTCTTTTCGAATAGCACTGGAGCTCCCCATGGTGAACTGCTAGGACGGATGTAACCTTGGTCTAGCAGTTGCTTGAGTTACTGCTTCAGTTTGATAGCTTCCGGAATGGACATCTTATATAGCCTCTTTGTGACCAATGCAAATCCTGGCACAAGTTTGATTTTGTGGTCGACTTCCCTTTGAGGAGGAAGTTCCGTCAGATCTTCAGGAAATACGTCTGCGTATTCCTTTAACCAAGAAGGTTCTTCTCCAGATTCCTAATTCTAATCTAGCTTATTCAGTTTAATCAGATAGCCAGGTAGACCCTTTTGAACACCTTTTATTATCCGTGTTGCCTTTGCCAACTGTATTTTTGGCTTACTGGCCTCACCTTGAGTCGTGACTAGTTCCCCTTCATAATTGTGGAAGGAGACTTGGCCCTTCCCATAGTGGATGTGGGCATCATTGGGTATTAGCCAATCCATTCCGAGTAAACATTCATGGACACCTAGATTCATTACCCTGAATCTCGCAGATGTTGGCTTCCCACCCAGTAGGAATTTCACCTTAGTAGTTTGCCTAGTACAAGTGACTTCACGACCATTTGCTAATTCCACAAGTAAAGTAGATGCACCTATTGTGGCTATCCCTAATCTTTTTGCACTGATTGGTGAAATGAAGGAATGTGTACTGCCACAGTCAATCAGGGTTTTGAAGCTTTTACCTTGATATTCTAATGGAGTTTGAATCAATGTGAATTGGCAATTTGGACCCTTCTTGTGAAGAGTGGCGTGAACCATCGCCATCTCCATGTCAGCATCCATGGATGGATCTTCTTCATCGTCCAGCTCCTTGTTGGAAACACTGGAGGTTCTCCCTCTGGCCATAATGGTGGTTCCTTGGCCATGAGCGGCTCTATTTTGACCTCGGAATTGCCCCTGGCGATGTCCTCTGCCAAGCTTGGGACACTCCCTCTTGAAGTGTCCGAGCTTGTTGCAATGGAAGCAACGTGGATTGTGATGATTACTTTGTGTTGGAACAAAGTTGTTGACAGCATTGGCACTAGCTTTCTTTCTTTGGCCCTGATTCTAACCCTGCGCTCTCTTAGTCTGAGCCATAGACATACCCTTATTCTAATCTTTATAAGGCCAAATCCTATTGTACCTTGGTTTGGTCTGCACCTCCTGTATTATTGGAGCACTCAAATGAGTGCGTCTTGTAGGTCCATTGGGCGCATCAATTCCAATCGAGTGTTTATGGGTAGATTCAACCCAACACAAAATTTTGACACCTGTTGTGTCATATCCATTGGGGGTGCATACTTTAGGAGTGAAATGAACTTCGAATAATATGCTTCCAGGGATAATCCTAGCTACTTCAAGTCATAGAATTCATTCATCTTTTGTGTGCGGTAGGAAGGTGGTAGATACCTCCCTCGCACAGCTTCCTTAAGCTTATCCCAAGTGACTGTCCCCTCCGAGATCGCTTGGTCTCTACACGATTGTTCCCACCAAAGTCTCGCTTTGCCTGTAAGCTTAAGTTTGGCGAGCATGGCTTGGTTAGCAGGTACAGTTCCTGCTGTCTCAAAATAGTCCTCCATGGACTCAATCCAAATCATGGCGTCGACTTGAACAGTCCTTCCCTTGCCATCAAACTTGGGTGGCTTAATTTGTTTGAGAAGGAACTTCTTCTCTTGAACCACAGCTAGACTTAGTGCAGGAGTCAGATTTGGAACCTATGCTTGGGGTTGCATCTGGGCAATAAGATTCTTTATGTTAACATCTTATCACACATTCCCATATTACGTTAGTATGACTAGCATAGATTTTTAGCTATGTGATTTAATCACTTAACACCTTAGCTAACATTTACGATCAAAATAGACAATTGTAAAAAGTCTTATTTATTCATGAAGGCATAACCCTTTGAGTACTTTTTTTTTTGTAAGTAGGACAAGCTGATTGATACATCAGTTTGGGGAAAATAAGATTGTATTACAATCGGCTACAGGGACAGAATAATAATATGGAGTAGGGTCATAGAGTTTCAGGAAACGGTAAGTCATAGGAAGCTTGGGATATCCCTTCCTTTGATACCCGTTCTTCTCATAGCACCCTAACACTTTAATTCTATCAGCAGAGATCACCCAGGTCACTTCTTCATAGACATACTTATTCTACTTGACTTGCTGGCCGTTAACGTGCAAAGTTGCGTTTACGTGGCCTTCGACAAAGATGAATAGCTTCACGATCTTTAAATCCTTCATCCACTTGATTCTCTTCAAGTTGGTCTAAAGGTACACGAGTCGGTGGGCTACTATGTAGTATATTCCTAAATCTCCCATCCATCTTTGCTCCGTATACAGGGGTGAAGGTTTATAGATGTGGTCCAGAATATCCATCATGCCAAGCCTCTGGCGATAATTCAAAGCATGTATTGCAGTCATGAACATGACCTGGAACACCAAGAACTTGCTCCATGCTTCGTGACTCTGCAACCCAGCATCCATAAGTGAGTAAAGAAATCTTTTCAACAGAAAACACTGCTCTATTATACTCACCTTTCCCTGTTTATCCCCTTATTCCCTTTATTTTCCTCCATTAAGTTCCCATCTGATCCTTAGATCTCGTTGGTTTGCTCTGATACCAACTATAACATGTCCGCTCGTCCACTTGTGGGACACAACTTGCGGATTTATGCTGCACTTGGTTCATGGAGAATGGAAAATGAGAGGGATGCAAAGCTCAACCTCTCTGCCCATAAGGCATTGTCCCATTCCATTCCCCTAAAACATCATAAATTGGGATCCTAACTCTACTGACGCTAAGACTTCATAGTCTCGTTATCACATCTTTTGAGAAAAGTTTCCAGCTAGCCGAGACCACCCTTCCGTTGGACGGACCCAAGTCACATCCACCGCACTTTCATCGGTTTGCTTAGTTATCTAATTACCTACCACATTATGTTTGACATGCAAAAGCAGCTTCCTTAATTAATCAATCTAATCACTAGTTCCTTCATGTAACTTAGGCACTGACACACAAAAAATGTCAAGCAAGTTTCTTTTTCAAATATCTGATCTTTATTTATCATAGTCTCAGAATACATCAAGTATCATGCCCGAAGGCTATCCTAGCAATCAACAGGATTGCTGCTCCAAGTTTCTCCCATAGACTAGAACACGGGCCTCGAGATCCCATCCCAAGTCACGCCGGCCTCTTGTGCGGGATCCGGAGACAAGGAATTTACAACCAAAGCCTCCCCTAGCACCCAAGCTTCCTCTCGCTCCAAGCAGCACCCACGGAGAGACCTCTCACAGGAGTTAGGTCCATATACCCGGCACGGCTAACAACCCCCTTGGATAGGGCCAGGCAGACAGTCGGAGGTAACTGAACCTACCTCTCCCTCCAGGATTTTAACCTGAAGCATTAAGTGTTTTTCCTTGAATTATTTCCTTGAGCAAAGAAGTTCAAACAATGTACCTAAGTGTACAATCACGATCATTTCAGAGGTCATTTGTACGACCAACTGCTAAGGTGTGATTCATTCTTCTCGAATGCTCCGAGCATTCGATCTTGGATCATTCGCAACTTGGCAAGATTCCAAGGGGGGGCAAGCTAGGTTGCTTGTTTCCCCTTTTCCTTTGGGTTAGGGTTTGTACACTACCGACCCTAATTACCCTTACCTTGGGTCTCCTTGCAAGATAGATCATGGACAACCTCGTTGTCCTTGGTTGGTCCACTTGCTGGTTATCTCCTATATCCCTTGAAGTACCTATGTATCTTTATCTTTGATCTTAATTGATCAAGATTGTCTATCCCCTTGACCATGGTTGGTCAAGATGGTTCTATTTAGAACAGCTCTACTCCGCCTTTAGTATAATCTTCTTAAGCCTTCTTAATAATACTCATAGGCGCTTAAGCTTTTGACTATCCCTCTTGAAGTCACCAAGGACTTTGACATGGGACTCATGGATCTCAGTCCAATTTGGCATATTACAAACAACGTTGAATTTTCCTAACAACTTTAATGCACACAACATAATGCCATGCCTTCATTTCAATGCTTACAATTTTGCTATAATCCATACGCTATTTTAAGCCACATATGCGAAGGTACTTTCTATGCCTGCAATCTTAACATTATCCTCTATGTAACAATTTACACGATCTATAACCTTCTTGAATGGTTTAACTTTATGTGATCATTGTATGAGTCTAGCTGCACTTTAATCTTTTCTGCAGATTATTACATGTACCTTAGAATCCATCTTGCGACATGGACATGCACTTTGTTTCTTTCAATGTTCTCTGAAATGCATTTTAAGCAAGGACTTCTGTAAGGAGTAATGCACTTTATGCAAGAGTTTATGCAAGAATTTTTGGTAATTTGTGATGCAGTTTCTAATCAATTTCACATATTACGATGTCATCCTACAACGGAGATTATCTTGTTCGTTACATACATCACAACTATGTTCATACCTAAAACACGCAATTAATGTTATGCATGTGAATATGATTCTTCACCGTGATGATTATAACCTACGATTTAATAATAGAGCAACCTGGGTTTGGAGTGATGCCTTGATTCCAGTGGTATTGATGCCTTATGAACCGTTTGCGGTTGCGGTGCCACCTTGATTCGAACCTCCATCCATGCTTACAGGGTTTCTGACCATCTTTGTGGAACTACGCTTCGGGGCCATACTCGAAGACGTGTGTACAAGTGATGGGGTTCTCGCACTCTCCTAGCAAAAATCTCGCCGCCTCTCCTTGAGTGGGGATATAAAATAATGAATGGGGAAGGGCGTATCTTCAAGAATTCTTCTTCTCCTCTCTCTCTCTTTTCTTCTTCTTCTTCTTCTTCCTCTCTTCTTCTCCTTCTCTCTCTCCCTTCCTCTTCTTCTTCTTCTTTTACTCTTCTTCTCCTTCTCTCTCTCTCCTCTTCTTCTTCTTCTCCTTTTTCTTCTCTCTTCTTCTTCTTCTTCTCTTCTTCTCCTTCTCTCTCTCTCTCTTCTTCTTCTTCTTCTCTTCTCCTTCTCACTCTCCCTCTTCTCTCTCTCTCTCTCTCTCTCTCTCTCTCTCTCTCTCTCTCTCTCTCTCTCTCTCTCTCTCTCTCTCTCTCTCTCTCTCTCTCTCTCTCTCTCTCTCTCTCTCTCTCTCTCTCTCTCTCTCTCTCTCTCTCCTTCTTCTTCTTCTCCTCTCCTCTCTCTCTCTCTCTCTCTCTCTCTCTCTCTCTCTCTCTCTCTCTCTCTCTCTCTCTCTCTCTCTCTCTCTCTCTCTCTCTCTCTCTCCTTCTTCTTCTCTTCTTCTCCTTCTCTCTCTCCCTTCTTCTTCTTCTTCTCTTCTTCTCCTTCTCTCTCTCTCTCTCTCTCTCTCTCTCTCTCTCTCTCTCTCTCTCTCTCTCTCTCTCTCTCTCTCTCTCTCTCTCTCTCTCTCTCTCTCTCTCTCTCTCTTTGTGTCACGACCAGGGGGCATTGTTCACGGATGATGGGGGGGAAATGCTGCAACCACGGTCAGGGGGGCCTGCTGTCGTCAATGAGGGAGGGGGCGCTCTACCTTAGCCCCATGAGGGGATTTTATAGAGGGGGAGGGAGGTGGTGGCTTATTGGGGGGGAGGAGGGGGAAAGACGGCCATCTAGCGGCCGCCACACCTCGCACCTGGGGGACTGCATGCCCCCTCTCCTTCATTACTCACACACACTCTCTCTCTCTCCCCGCCATGCAGTCATTAGCAAGGGGAGAGAGAGGGAGTTAAAAAAATTAATAATTTAAAAAAATAATAGGAGGGTTTCTCATGGGGGGGAGGCACGAGGGGTGGAGCCACGGGGGATATTACATCTTTCCTTGGCCATCAAACTCAAGTGGTTTGATTTGCTTAAGCATGAACTTCTTTTCTTGGATCTTGGCAGCATTAAGGGTAGGAACAGCTTCTTGTGGTATCATAAGATTTTTTCTAGTTAGCTCTACGAATGTTATCATACAATTTGTTCGTATCTTTTCAAAAAGAGAAATCATTTCAGAAGGATAGAAATGCTTTATATTAAATTTTCAAAGAAGGTTACATCATGATAGAGTTTTCCAAATGAACTTAAGGAATCTAACCATGGATTTTAGATATATTTACTAACTCGTAATTCTTAATTGCTAGAATGGTAGCCAATTTCATATTCAATGGATAGACAAAATAATTTCTTTTGTTGTAGGGGATAAATACATGGTTTATTTTGGGATGGCTAGTTATTTGGGAGAGAAGATTTTCCTAATACAATCTAGACATAGCATTTGGATACATCCATTGGGTAATAATTGAGCTTTGAAGAATGGATATCTAAAAATTGGTACTTAAAAGGAAGATTAGGAAGTCCATCTTTGGCATAATTGTAGCGTTTAGAGTGGCCAATACCTATGATTCGGTCCCGCTAGGATGACCGTTGTCGCTTCCTCGTAAATATATCAATTTAGTTTAACCTCCTAGCCTCTAGTGAATAAAGTTGAATTCACTTTGGCTTCATGTAATAAATAAACCTTCATGACTTGGTCTGAAGGAAGGTAAGACAGTTTGCATCAATATAACAAATTCCACCGCTTATCATCCAGTGTCTTTCCCCGTATAGTGGAGAAGGATCGTAGATGCAATCCAAAATCCACATTACTTTCATTCTCCATCCATAATCCGTAGACTGCGTTGCCGATGTAAACATTGCTCGAAAGACTAGGAATTGCTTCCAATCTTCATCTCTCTATGGTATGATTTTAAAAAACACATCAGCAAGAGAAGGGGGAAAACATCTCACATTTCAAGCTACATTTACCAAGTTCTTTTTTAATTTTGTTTCGCTTTGATACAAGTTGTAATGTACCTGCCTTAATTTCTTGACGGATAACATTTTAGTAGTTTCCCAGAGTTTACCTTCTAGCCATCGATATCCGTACTCTAATTAGAATTATCAGATTTTTTCTGGCTACTTAACCCTAGGTCTATCGCACAAGGAAAGCATCTTGTCGTTACCCGCGGAGGACCAACATGAAGGTTCCTAATTGACCTAACACTCACCTGTCAACAACTAATTCACATCTGGAGGTGTCCTTTGAGAGGCTTCTTGTTGTTCGGAATGAGCAACTGCCATTACCCTTGGTTCATGGAGTACAACACTTTTTTCTAGTAGTAGACTAAGGATTTATGAAATCCCTCGCAATGCTTTGGCATAGACATCGTACCTTTTCCCTAAGATAATTTATAGTTCAGGTTCTAAGACCAAACCCTAAGTAAGTCAACAAATCGGCCCTTCCTAGAGTTTCTTCCTAGTGTTTGTTTTTGGGGAAACCTCTCGGCTAATTGAGACCACCCTACCATAGGACTGGATTCGTTGGGAATCGATCCACCCACTTCCCTCTATGGAAGTTCTTAGTTATCTAATTATCTACCATATTACGTGAAACATATAAAAACAACTTCATTAATTAAAATCCTTTTATGCACATTTGTTCCTTTACGTAATTTACTCATGGACATACAATCAGAATTTAAAAAAATCATTCGTTATATTCCATAATGTGTGTTCTCCCATACACACAGGAGAAAAATTACAATTTCACGTAATGCCTCATCCAACGCATCTACACGTCACCAAGATCAAATCCACCTATAGCTAGCATTTATAGGTGTCCCAAGTAGAATTTGGGTCATACAGGGGGCCAAGTAGTTCTTATGTGCGAAAAGGGATTTACTAGCCATAGCCCCCCTAGCACCCTATCCACCTCCTACTTAATATGATCCCTGCTGGGAGACCTCTCGCCATCGGAGCCGATTCATGCTTCCGCGGCAGTAAAAACATCCCCTCTTGGTATGGGGATTTAGCACCTATCCTTGAGGGAGGTAAAAGGCTCCTCAATCTTTATCTATTCCAATACTTAATTCAATCAGAATCTAATCTCGAAGATCACAAACAAGATTGATGTCTGCAAGCAGTTATGACTTCAATCAATCATGTAACTTTCAAGCGATGCTTAATTCTAGTAGCAATCGACACTTGCGTTTCACATAATGAAATCTTCCCCTTGGAATTTAACTAGGGGCATCTAGATTTTGGGGTCTCTAAATTCCTAGTTCTTGTAACCAAGTTTCTAGGCCTTAAGTCAATATTTCTCAAGAGACTTATCTTATTTGGATAGAACTTTTTTAGAAAAACCTGTGGTATCGCGATTGGTAAAGGATTGTTATCGACACTCGTGACTCCATTAGTGACTCCCATGTGCTCGCAATTCCAACTGTTGCTTCCATGATAGTAGGGTCATTTGCGATTTCTACTTTTGAATTCTTTTTCTTTAGGGCCATGACAAAAATATGATTCGTAGAAGAAGAAGAAGAGAAGCACGGCAATAATACCAGTTGGAAAGGGTATAAGACTCTTGATGATGATGATGGATATTATGGGATTCAATGATGTAGGCATCGCGGATGATTCTTCTTGCCTCGTGGAGAGCAATACTTCACTCTCTCTAGTAGATGGTGGAATAGATATGAGAGTAGAGGTATGATAGAATAGGATAGAGTTCTTCAGTATCTTCTCTTCTTGGATCAGAGTAGAAGATGATGAGAGACCTTCAACATATCCCCTTCCTTGGGTTGAACGGAATGATGTCTCTTCGTCTCATGCAATAGAGTTTCCTCCTTCTCGATGAGCATCTCCTCCCATCAAGATTTCTCTTGTCTCTCTTTCTGGTCATCCCCAAGCCCTCAATTTATAGTTTTGCAAGGGAGTAGGAGAGAGGACACGTTCTTTTTTAGCGTTTTTCAATGACATCATCGATGACAAAGAGAGAATGCTTTCTTTTAGCACTTTTGATGACATCATTGATGATGCCAGAGAGGGAGATCCATTTTTGTAGTGTAAAGATAAAAATTTATGAATCTAACAATAAGCACCGTGTGGTGTGTCATCGGGCGGTCGTTACTTAGCAATGAGCTACGAAGGCTTCATTGGCACCATTGGCTGCGCGCAAGAAGCTCCCGCTAGCTTGTAGGAAAATCTTCATGGGAGATCACCCATCTCGATAGTGTCCTCACCCAAGTGCGCTTAATTGCCAAGTGACTATCCACTAGGCTAGCTATTTTTGTGTTGTTCTATACTAGAAACATAGTTTTAATAAGCTAGACTTGGGAGGGTCTCCCAAGTCTTTCTTCCAAGAACTAGCATATAATACCTCATTAATTATCTTCATAATGAGAGTCAAGTTCATAATTAGAGCTAGTATTTTAAAAATAAATAAATAAATAAATGTGCAACATGAATCAATTTTCTTTGGAATGTATATGCACATTAAAATAAACTAAGTAATGGGGACATTACATGAGGACATTGCTGGTCCTTCCTCTTCATGCCCATCTAAACGCATAACACAAAGTAAAATGGAGTAGCAGAAAGAGACTGAAAAAGCCATACCTGAGCATGTTATGGAGGATGCATCTCAAGAGAAGAAACAAGAAGGGAAGAAAAGGGGCAAGTATGTTGGTTATATAGGTTACAATCAAATCTTGAGACTACCATACACCTCAAAAAGGTCTTGGAAGATCACATACTTGGTACCCGGGGAGTCCACCTTATAGAACATGTAAGATACCATGTGAGTTCAAAAGAAAGGGTATATTTATTATGTTGACTTACAGTTTTCTAAAAATAGAAGGGGCTTATAAATGTGCTCAATGTAAATTCACATTATGGGTCATTTTATTCCAAATTTCTCATCGGCACAATTGGGGGGGGGGGGGGGGGATAGGAAGGGGGGATGCCCGGGATGTGTCTATTTGAGAGCCCTAAATAAAAGTCCCATCTCCTTTACCACCACTCTCTCTCTTGGTATACAAAGTGTTGGTTTAATTTCAAACCACTAGCCTATTTGTTTGGGATCTCCATACTTCATAAGGAGCCTATGCCTCTTTCAACATCTACTGCTAGCTATTAGTTTGTACCTTTCTCATTCAAACCAAAAACATATGGTCTATAAGAAAAAAACTAATGCTTTCTCTTTGTAAAATCCTCAATATCAACCCTCAAATAGTGGAAAAATAGCATTGTACCTTCCTTCCACAAAAAGACAAAATAAAAAGCTATGCCTACAAAATCATATCATACAATTTTGTTGACATAGGCCTCACTTTTACAAATGACTAGGTGCTTTCTCTTCTAATCACCTTATCATTTTCTATATGCCAAGACCACTTGCTTCAACCTATGAGGATACACCCTCCTTAGTGATCTCTCTACAAGGATCAAATCGAAGATTGAGACCCAATATACTCCTCATAGCTAGACTTAGGAGGGGTACAATCGCATCTCAAGCCCCCCTTAAGTCTTTGGGTCCTTGATTTATCTTTTGATCTTATGCATATGTAGAAGATCAAAACTATGCTTGAGATATGAGCTTCATGCTGCTCAACCATAATTTTTAGAAGAATACAATATTTGAAAAGAAAAGCATTCATCAGACACTCTTATGTTAGGCCACCAAATATGGATGCCATGAAAAAAATTAGCTAGCTTAGTCATGCACGTCATGAGTGTCATGAGTGGTACACAATATGTAGGGTTCATTGGTTGAATTTTATCTTAAAGCGCTTTTGTCACCCCTTTAATTGTTTTGCAAAGGGAAAAGGAGAGTGTGTGTGTGTGTGTGTACTTTTGTGGAAATTTAATATTTTGCGAAAGAGGAGTTAGAGAGAGAGAGAGAGAGAGAGGCTAGTTGATGTTGATATAGTGGCTGAAATTTTTTGCAACAATTAATGCTAAAAATAGGGTAAAAAAAGAGGTTATTTATGTTGACACTTTGGAGATGTGTGAAGTCATTCAAGAGTTTGTTGAGCATGAATGTTATGGGTTATAAAACAAGGTTGAAGCAAGGGTGAATACAAAGTACAAAACAGTTGCAAAGAAGGTTAAGTTTGTTGAGCTGATTTTAAAGACCATAAAGTGTGGAAAAGAAGCAGATTAGTGTAAATTTTAGGTGGGAATTTAAAGCTGACGGAAGTAGAACCTGAAGATCCAATAATTTTAGATATCAAGAAAGACGGAAATGCAAAACTTCAGTCGTTGCGGTGACTGCAGATTTTTAGCAATTTTCTCGACTTGCTAGATTGAAGAGAGAGAGCTTCCTAGCCATTCGGGATGTTGAGTTGGTCAAGCAAGATTTTTCAGAACTGAATTCGGGCGTTAGACGTTTGAGATGCTGGAAGCTGGACATTGTCAAGTGAAAATGGCCAAGAGATTTAAAATTTGGGCCTGCCCCTTTAGTAAAAGTTTTGTGATTTAGGCGGGGGGGGGGGCGCCGTTAACAACACCGTTCAGGATGTGCCACCTCCCCTCTAGCCGATGATTTGGTTGGAGATGGCCATGGCAGCCCACAAGCAAGCCACCAATCAGATGAAGGCAATGATTTCCTTGATTTTTTTGCTTCTCGTTGCCATTCTCTAATCGTACGATGGCTGCCTAATGGGGAAGATGAAAATCTAGACTTTCTCTCTCCTCTCTCCTTTGAGGGTTGTTCTTGCTTGATAGAGTGACTTTATAGCTAGACTTGACCGAATAGATAGACTCAAATATTGCTTGATATGGAGTGTGGTTATATAAAATATATTGCACCATTAACCAACAAATAAAGTTAATTGATAAGTTTTCTTATAGTTAAACATAAATAAGAAGGCAAACTTCTTACCATATAGTCAATAAATTTTTTATTATCCAAGGCTTCTATCATTGTTTTTCTAAAAATGTTAAATTGGTCTTTGAAGTCTTTGAGATCACCATCTTTCCATTCAAAATTTTTACAATAAAAAACTATTCTTTCTAGTGTTTTTCAAACTTTGTCTTTTCTATTCCAAGCTTTACATTATCAATATGATCCTTAACTCCATTATGCTAGAATTGCATTGATTGTGTGTAATGGTTGAGCCATCTTTTCTAGATTTTATATTGCCATTTTTTCCCTGAAAGCCCAATAACCTTCTAGCTTTCACCCCATTAATAGATGAATTTTTTGGGAGACACAATTTTCATCCTTGGAATTTTAAGGATTTGGTTCGATTACAAGATTATGTCTATGCAAATAAATTAAAGATAAAAACTTGTGTGGTCTTGGTTATAGCATCTTTTCTAGCTAACAAGGAGTTCAACTTCCAAGAAAACTCTATAAAAAGATGAACAAGCTTTTCAATCATTTTGCAAAGTATTCATGTTAAGCATTTGACTACTAGTCACACAAAGTCAATCTTCAGTGACCAATAAGCTTGAGGAATCATAAAGTGTCATGAGTTTTTCCATGATGCACATTTCCCTTGTAATAGGGTAAGTGTCCCAATAAGAAGATGCTCCTAGAAGGAGTTTCGTCCATCTACCAATAGAAGATTACATCTTCTCCAAAATTTCATTAGTTTTTGAAGTAGCCAATCAATGAGAACACATCATGCTAGATAGTCATTGGCCAATCATCTTCTCCCACAACACTAATTTCCTTCTATGATACTCGAAACCTTATGTTATAATGCATATTTTGGATGGTTGATTAGTTATAAAAAATTTAATTTGAAGTAGCAAATAAAATTACAATAAAGGTCACAAAAAACCTCTCATTACTTGGCCTCTACCTACAAACTCCCCAAAAAGTATAGTGCACTCTTTACTGGGACACTTATCCTATGCCAAGTTTGTGTTTGGATGAATAGCGACCTAAATGTTTTTTGAACTTTATGATTGGGCTTGAAAATAAAGAATAAGTCAATCTGGGCTAAATTAGGAATATACTACTTATGCCAATGTTTCACATTTCAAAAGCAATGTCTCAAACAAAGGCTACCAATCATTGGTTATATTCCACTGATTAAGAGCATCCTATCCTAGCTCTTCGTACCATTTTTACTACCTAATGTGATTGACAATGCTGAGGTAAAGTAATGTATGCATGCTTCCTTGCATATATTTATCAAATGTGTGAGTATGCACCTATGTATACTTGTGTATATATTACCTTCACCCATATAAAAACATTAGTAAAATTATTTGTGTTAGTGCATATTACACATATCCATGCTAAAACCCAATTGACATCCATGTCGAACCCACTAAGACACTACAAAAACCTAACCCAAAGGACTTGTATTAAAACAATTGAATGATATAATTTTAAGAAAGAACCCAACCCAGTACCTATTATCCCTTTGTTACGAAATCACATAGAGTATTAACAAATAATATACTTACAAATCTAGTCATCAATAAAGGTTCAAGGTTGTACTTACAAATCTTATGGTTCAAGGTTGTACTAGTGTAAAATACTTAAGGAACCTAAAAAGATGGATTAAGAGAAAATTTTAAGCTAAGGGTGACCAGAAGGGTCTCATTCTGACACATGGATACAATTTTTAAAAATATGAAACTTACAAACTTAAAAAGTGAAGGGTCTCAGCTTTTCACATTGAGAACTCAACAAAACCTTGATAACTTAAGTATCACTAATCTAGAGAGTTATGTTCATAGGTAGGAGATGCTTTATCCATGCTAAAACCCTATTGACATCCATGTCGAACCCACTAAGACACTACAAAAACCTAACCCAAAGGACTTGTATTAAAACAATTGAATGATATAATTTTAAGAAAGAACCCAACCCAATACCTATTATCCCTTTGTTACAAAATCACATAGAGCATTAACAAATAATATACTTACAAATCTAGTCATCAATAAAGGTTTCTTATGGTTCAAGGTTGTACTAGTGTAAAATACTTAAGGAACCTAAAAAGATGGATTAAGAGAAAATTTTAAGCTAAGGGTGACCAGAAGGGTCTCATTCTGACACATGGATACAATTTTTAAAAATATGAAACTTACAAACTTAAAACGTGAAGGGTCTCAGCTTTTCACATTGAGAACTCAACAAAACCTTGATAACTTAAGTCTCACTAATCTAGAGAGTTATGTTCATAGGTAGGAGATGCTTTACTAACATGATACCATTGAAGACTTGAAAAGAAAAGGATTGTGAGAAATTATAATGTTAGAAAATGTATAACCATGTTCCCACTAAACCTAAAGGATATCCTCTTCATAAGCTATGTCTTTGTACACAAGAAAAAGAAATTCAAGAGCAACCTACAAGTGCTAAGTGAATCTAGGTGCTTAAAAGTTAAAGTAAGAATGTAGGTATACAAGGCTACTTAACACACATTAAGCACATAATTGGTGAAGCTCAATCATAGTATTATCAAGACCACCATCAAATTTTAAGTAGCTAAAAAATAATCTTTATGAAATGTAACATGTCTACAAGTCCATACAATTGACATGAATATGCTTGGGATGATATCACACTGTGTAGCTCACAAAGTAGCACCAATGAGATTATACAAACCCTAAAATCTCAAATGGAAACATGAAACCTTGCTTACTATCATATCTAGGTCACAACCAAGATATTTAATTCCAATCTCTCTAGATCTCTCAATGTGCAAGGTATTACCTCGATGACTTACAAGCTTCAAGGTTCATTGACCTTAGGACTTCCCTCCAAATGAATAGTAAGTATTCAAAAGTGAAGTCAAACATGTAGAAACACCCGTTTCCTAGAAATAGTCTAAAATTGGACCATTCAATTTGGCTATCCCAGCAAAAGTGAGAATGCTACCACAATCATTGTAACACAATGCAGATGATGAGTCCATCCAACGATGCTCCCCTTGAAATATTCTCAATGTGCACACTCAATAGGCCCTCTAACAACTATCCTATACACCAATTTATGTTTTCTCTTTCCTAAAGGGTCTTAGGTTCCTTTGGACTTATCTTTCCAATGTTTTGATCTATGTTAGATTAATGTTCTTTTGACTCCTATTTTAAAAAATTGTGTCTCCTTTTCTTAGAAAAAGTAGTGACTTGTCAAAATTTTAACAAGAGAAACAAACTCACTGCCTTCAAATGCTCACACAGTAATTCATATCATTTTTTAATGATATTCTTAATTCATATAAAACAAACTCAAACACCCTTGATCAAAAAGGAAAGTCTTGCAAATTCTATGGCAACCAGAGTATAATACACCATTGACCACAAACCAAACTTAATGTGCAATCATAAAAGCAATCACACTCTAAATCGACCACTATCCAAAATCCTTAAGCACACAAAAGGCTGCACATGAATAGCCTCTTCTAGTATGACTCCCCTTAGTAGTGCTTTTGGCCTCCTATGATGTATGGACATCTACTTTGTCTTGATGCTTGTCACTCTATGAATGAAGGACCACAATGTAAATAGTCCCTTTCTTCTTTTTTATTTTACTTGAAGAATTTTCTTGTTTTCACCTACCAAATGCACATATTATGTCAACACGCCAATTCACATTAGTTTGTTTAATGGAGAGATCGTTGAGGTTTTATTGCTCTCCCTACATTTTATATCCTTGATAGCATCATTATTAACTCTACTAAACACTTTTTCCTCGACCAACCAAAATAAAAGCAAGTTTTCGAAGAAACCTGATTTGCTCTTCAAAATCTATATGAAAGGCCACTTTTCTAACTAAAATAATTGAAAAAAAAATATCAGTATATTTCAGGGAATAAGTTAATTCAAATCGGTATTTTAGAATTCCAAACAATACCAAATACACTAAAATGTCATTTTGTGTTAGCATTGCTAGCCTCTCTTCTATATTATTTGCTATTGACTCCCCTCTTTTTCTTTTCTTACAATAATGGCTCCTATTCTCCTATTGTACCAATAGCATTATTTTGATGCCTTCTCAATGTCTAGCATGCTAAGGTAAGCTTTTCTTCAACTTTACTCCTCTTCACTACACTCACATCTCTTTGACAACCCTTATATCCCTCATTCTTCATTAGGCCTTCGCAAGTTTACAATATTACTCTTTCTCATCACAATGTCCTATCTCAATTTCTTCAATCCCTTTTCTCTTTGTTTAACCTTTCTCACCTCAAGAAGGTTACCTTCTCCCTTATATACACTAGGGACCCTTCGCCTAGGCTGCACAATACACAACACTAGACCAGCATTGCACATTGGTCCTCTCTCTCTCTCTCTCTCTCTCTCTCTCTCTCTCTCTCTCTCTCTCTCTCTCTCTCTCTCTCTGTGCGCACGCATGCACATTTGTACGTGCCAGAATAATTCCCGACCCAACCCTATACATGGCCCACCATCCACATGTATGCCTATATTAAGATTAAAATATTAATACAAACATAAGATTATTATATTTTTATAAATATAATAAAACATAATCAAAAATGAGGTTGGGGGTTACCCCACTCTAATAAGACTTGAAACACCCAACACTACAACAGAAACAAGGCATAGACGCGCATGTTAGACGCGCAAAGTTGGGCGCGTCTATCATTGCGTCTATATGTGCATGTAAAAGAGCGTGTGAATAGACGTGACTTTTGCATCTATATATCCACGTAAATAGACGCTAATATAGACGCGCCTTCAGACGCACAATTATTTAACCACCTGAAATTGGACTTAATATAAATAAAAAACAGAGTTAATAATTATTTAACCACCTGAAATTGATTCTTGAGTATGCACGTGTGCGCATGATAAAAACCATAGAATTAAGAATACACATTGAATCATTGAATTAAAAAACCAGAGTTAATAATTATTTTTACATTGCTCTCTAATGAATGGCAATTCCTCCTGTTGACAAGCCTGATATAAGTAATTTGCAGCAAGCGACAAAAACCTTATTATACAATTAGTAGCAAGCATTGCAATATGTATCTCGTAATTTCTCTACTTGAAGATGATAAAAAATACTTCCTTTTTATTATGGAAAATTCAATTTAGCTTTAAACTTGACTATTAATTCTTGAGTATGCACGTGTGTGCATGATAAAAACCATAGAATTAAGAATACACATTGAATCATTAAGCAAATTAAGTATGTTACAGTGAATGATCCATCTCATCTTCAATGAGATCAGCCCTTGCTAAACTATCTACTTCTAGGTCTATGTTACCAAGAGGTAACGAAACAAATAAGTCTATCCCACTATCAGATGTGTTGCTATATTTCTCAATAACTTCATCAATATCATCAACAATCACATTATAACACCATATTGGGTAATATGGGAATTTCGCATAAGTTTGGGACACGTGGTCAAATCTTTGGATTTCTTATAACTTGAACACTATAACTCCAAATCGAGTGATCTATAGCTCAATAGATTCCATTTTTCAAGCGCTTTCCAATGAATGGTTACATCATATGGTTTTGAGAAACTTATGGGCATGTTATCCAGGTGCCACCTTTTTAGTATTCAAAAAATGGGAATTGGGAGATTCCCAAACTCACTAATATTGTGTTTTATTGTCTTCTTCTGCGTTTCCTTGAACATCCTCGCGAGGTTCATCTTGTACTATATCACGCATATCATCCATTATGGTGTCATCATGTACATCATCATTAATTGTTGGATTGTCATCTGCTATCTCCATGTCGATAATATTACCATATATTGGTTTTGAACTATTAGATATAGGGATGACATACCACCATCAGTTATTGTTTACCATTGGATGATACACAACCTGTATTTGAAAAAAAAAAAAGCAAGAAACTTAAATACTTATTATATTGTGTATATATATCACATGTATACATATAAAAAAATTAGCTTTTGCATATATACATGCTCTCATTGTTGAGGTAGTACTAATGTGTCATTCTTGTTTTGGTGAAATTTTGTAGAGTCAATGATTACAAAACCACTTGGATGACATCTAATTGTGCAATGCTCACCATTTGTTACCACTTCTTTAAACCACTTCACATCCAGTACATATATAAAGAATTGTCTGAAGTCAAGCTTCAGAATATCTTGGATCAAGCCACAATAACCTTCCATGGTACCATTGGCATCCTCGAAGTGAGCAAGGACACCACAATCTTGGGTATTTCTCTTTTCATCTATACGTTGAGTTCGAAGATGTTTACCCTCACACCAAATAGCATTGAATAATGTGCACTAGTAGTAAAAGATTAAGATCAAACATGTCAATTATTTATATAAAATATAACTTATAGAAACAAATTAATTGATAGTATGTCTCACCTTTGATAAGCAACCTCATGCGTATTCCCACTCTTCTTGAGATATATTAATTTCCTCCTATTTTTCCATTCTCTCCATTTCCTCATGTAACCAATCTATATCAATATGACGTGGGAGCGCATTTAGATGATCTGGAAATGAGACATTATGTCCATATCTGGTGCGAAATGCTTATCTTTCACTTTTTCTTCTTGCCCTTGCTTCATTATATAGTGTCACCCATTTGCTCATTAGATCACTATTGAGCACACAAAAACTATTTAACTTACGAAGTTCTTCTTTTCTTAGCACTTTACACATTCCTTTTCCTTGAGGTATTATAGAGTTCATCCTCAAGTTTTCATCATCTTTCCATAGTCATGGTTGAGAGGAGTCCACTTCAGCAAGATATTTAGATATATAAACAAGGGATGATTGCACTAACCAACCCTCAACCATGCTTCCCTCAGGCCGTGCTTTTTGCCTCACAAAATCTTTCAAGGTTTTCATGAAGCGCTCAAGAAAAAACATCCACCTTGCATGAACTGCCCCAAAGTGCCATCTCATCAATCAAATGTACGAGTAAATGTAATTGAGTAGCCAAAATGAATCGAGGAAAAATTTCCTCCACCAAACAAACCACCTCAACAGATAATACTCAAGCATCTTGCAATGTGTTTGGATCAATTTCCTTTGAGCTCACGTATCTGTCAGGATGTATTTGAGAATTGTTTATTTTTGTGTAGAAATTCAAAGATATATAATGAAAAAATACAATGTATACACACCTCACAAGCTCTCCCATCTTGTAAATGATATCACGTACATCTTTGGATACACAATGGGATATGCTAGTAGGAAGTACGAACTGAATGTAAACAATATTCATAGATCAAATGATTAGTTGAGGAAAAAGTCATCATACCCCAAAGTTTACACATAGTTACTCCACTAATTACTATATTCATGGTTAGAGATACCCTTACTTGAATCATTTTGTGCCAATCGTGGAACTTCAAACCAGATAGTTGCTCCACATCTCTTTTCTTTTTCTTTATGAAGGCTCCCTTGAGACATCTCATACATCTTGTGGGTGTTCGAAAGCTACATATTTGTTCCTTCACAATTTTTTCCTCCTTCTTTGACAACATCCCACGAAATATGACACAATCATTGACACATGCATGGATCTTGACATAATCGAGGCATCCCAGAGATGTCAAGTAATGTCTTGCTTGCTCCCTCTTAGTTGGCAATTTGTTTCCTTTTGGAAGCATTTGTGATAATAACCTACATATATTTTTTAAAGTGAGTTAAAAAACCACCAACATATATTTCTGTCTGATTTCAAAATAGAACAATTAATATTATGATTCATAAGCCAAACTGAATTCATACCTACTTCAATAATGCATCCAAACTGACATTACTCCATCCATAAATTGTTTGCAAGTTAAGTATCTCGAGGGATGCACGAAGAACGGAGTACGTACAACCTTCATACAACGGAGTAGATGACGCTACGTATAGTGGATCATCTGGCTTCATAGAGTGACCTTCTTCCTAAACCGGTTGCGAAAATAGATGGTGTACCATGTCCAAAATCTCATCCTCTATGACTTGATGGGGCATTTCATGAGGGCTACTATCATGGTCGTCAGTCTCCACTCTTCTTGAAGACTCTGCCTCCTCGCGTCGACGTTTTGCAGCCTCTCGATGTGCCCGGGAGGGAACATCTGAGAATGTGGCACCGCATCCTGCTCGACCACAAAAAGGAGTTTCATGTACGTTGATATATCTTGAGTAACATAGACTAGCAATCTTAGTGTTAAAAAAACAATGAATACCGGTGATTTTTCTCGGTCCCATTCTCCATACATGCTGAGATGTGACATTGCAACTCGACGTGCTCGAAAAATACACCCTCGACAACGATCACACATGCATTTAATTTTTCGTCGTAGCCAGGCATCTCGATTATGAAGACGTAATGTTTCATCCTCACTTGAGAATGTGCTCATTGAGTCATCAGCATGCACCGCACTAGGTGATGATGACGACATGATTAAACCTAATTCATGACAACATCAAAATATTTGTCATTCATATGTTTACATAAAAACTTCAAGCTGGCGTATTAATTATTCTAAGATCTCAATTATAAATACACAAAACTCATCATAAATACATTAAAACTTATGATAAGAATTCACTATCAAAACTTATCTTAAAAACAAAAAATTATGATAAAACCTAAATGTGCATTTATATCTGCGTTTACGTACGCGTCTACATTAGCGTCTATTTGCGCGTCTACGTTCGCGTCGATATACATGTTTACGTAAACTTAGACACGCATATACACGCCAAAATAGACGCACACGTCAAAATTCAAAACATACTTAAATCATTTCTTTTCAAACTACGCCTTTCCTTTCTTGCGTTTTTTGCGGTTCTAAAGCTCGAGTTTAGCCGACATACAGTCTCTTCATGCCTCACCTAGTCTGTTCATGCCTCACCTCCTCATGACTCACCTCTTCTTTCATTTCAAACACACAAGAAGGGAAAAAGGAAAGCCAAGGAGAGGAAGAAAGAGAGAACAAGAGAGAGGAGAACAAGAGGAAGAAGAAGCAAAGGGAAGAGACAACAAGCAGCAAGCAAGCATCAAGGGAGAGTAACTCACCAAGGAGAGGAAGAAGGAGAAGGAAGAAGTGCCACCACCCGCCACACCAAACACCCAAGGTGAGTCCTCTCTCTCTCTCTCTCTCTCTCTCTCTCTCTCTCTCTCTCTCTCTCTCTCTCTCTCTCTCTCTCTCTCTCTCTCTCTCTCTCTCTCTCTCTCTCTCTCTCTCTCTCTCTCTCTCTCTCTCTCTTTGTGTATCAGGATTTCTGATTGCATTATGCATTGCATTTTGTAAATCATGAATGGCGGTCGTCGGACCGAAATTAGCCGACTGAGCGCATCTGCATTTCAATGCAGACGCAGGGATAGACGTGAAGAAATGTTTTCTCTCATTGCGTCTGAGGCCGCATCTCAAAGCGCGTGTATTCTGCGTTGGAGACGCGAGAATACACGTGCTCTGCACAGAGACTTTGACTTCAGATTTGCGTCTCCAGGCGCGTGTATTCTGCAGTCTACACGCGAGGATACACGTGTGAGCCAGAAGCATTGACCTAGAAATCGCGTCTGATAGCGCGTCTATACTGCATCTTAGATGCAAATATAGACGCGCTCTGGACAAAGGGTTGACTTTAGGAACGTGTCTGAGAGCGCGTCTATCCTACATTTTAGACGCGATTATACACGGGCCAGTCAGCTCTAACAAAAAACAATTTTCATTGCCTAAACAATATATTTTTGCAATGATGAATGTGACCAATCCCATGTTTGTGTTTATCAGTTTTCTTGATTCATGATCAAATTTTTCTATGGGATTTTCACACCTTTGTTTCACTTAAATGGACCTTAGTAAGTGCTTACAAAATACACTTGAAGAAAATGAAAATGTGTGAGCATCAAAAGCCTTCTCTTACATAATGATTCTAGGCTCACTGAATGATTTTTTATAATTAATGTTGGATTGGATCAAGGATTATGGCTCTTTGAAAATGTTTAGGTGTGGATGAAGGTAATATGATTTTTTGTATGCAAACAAATTTGCTTTTTCTTGTGTTTTTTTTTGCAAATGTCGCATCCTAGTTCATCTAGCAATGACCCGGATTTGGATCGCATGGATGATACATTGGCCTTGTTCGATAGGGGGATCAATGCATTTTTTGGAGGTTTTCCTAGTAGGAAAGACTTCATGGGAGAGATGACCGGATACCTTGGCCGCTCTGCCACAGCAGACGAGGTGTTCAGTGTTATGTCTGGAATGCCTCTGACGTCTTTGCCTAGCACTACTTCCCAAACTCTAATTGCAGGTACTCCACGTGCAGCACATGTACATGCATCGGCTGAAGCACAAGCATCAACCAACACACGTGCATCCAGCGAGGCAGAGGGTAGTCGACAAAGAGGGAGGAGGGAGAGTCGAGGGGGAGGACGAGGCTTATGTGGGGTTTGCCTAGGAGGTGGCGAGCGATCACCCTCACCAGTAGATCACGTAGAGGAGCCTGTACACCAGTACTATAGAGTTACAAATACTGGTGGCATCTTCCATGATGATGAAGAAAGGGATGTAATGGCGTACATGAGGAGCGTCGTGAATGCGACGTATAAAGATTGTTTCGTCTACTTCAAAAATCAGAAAATCGGCTTGTGGCGAGAGGCGTTGAGGGCAGTCCATAGGAGGTACCCAAATCTTGAGGGTCAACGATTCTCGGATGATTGGGGATGCACAAAAGTGAGGGATTTGCTTCACAACAAAAGATCCCACCTCATGGCATGCGCCAGGGACTCACTGCGGAGGCAAGAGGAGGGGTGTGGAGCCTATAGCCAACCACCTATGTGCCACCGCATAGAGTGGAAGAAAGCCAAGAAGAAAGCAGCAGAGAAAGTGAAGAGTTGCCAACATGCAGAGGCGCGACGCATCCAAATGGAAACCATGGGATCGTCGCATTATGGATCGGGCGGCAGAGAGTCGTGGGAGGCAGAGTTTGTGAGTATATTTTGATTTCTAGTTTTTTAAAATTTATATTTCTTTCAATTCTTTATATAATTTGTTCTAATACATTGTGTCTCATAATTGTTTGTATATATCATGATTGTTTTGCAAACTACTATTGTTGGTAGGATACCTACTCCTAGAGAGGTAGGTTACCATCGAGGCCATAACCACGCAGCCACATGGCTTCACTTCTATGAGGAGGGTCTCATCACTGAGGATCAATACAACCGGGCTATGAGGATTCGACATCCAGAGGAGGTATGTTTATCTTACTTTCCTATTAAAAGTATAGCTAATTATAACTTTTTCTCCACCATGTCTATGTAAGCAACCTTGATCTTTTGTGTGTGTAGGCGAACCCGAATGTGGAGCATAGTGAGGAGGGGGATAGCGACACTAGTAGCCATGGTGGTGCTAGCAAAGATGTTTTTTCTTCCGATTCGTAGAGGAGCACCATACCTCCTCTATGGCCTTGTTTTTTTGTATATATATTATCCATCTTTGAGCCTACTGCTTGCGGCCACGCTTTAGGTCGCAAGCACTTAAACTCCCCATGTAAATGCTTTTGATCTATAATGAATACATGGACTTTTATTTTCAATTCTCATGCTTTTAGATCCATTGTCTTTTTCCCAAATGCACAATCTGATGTATGGGAGGGTTCCAGTTCTGTTTTGTGCGTCTATTCGCGCGTCTAAATTGTAGAAAACACGCGTTTATAAGCGCGTCTAAAATGCAAAGTACACGCGCTCATACACACACTAGATAATTCAAGTTTTTAAAAAAATAAATATCTTTTTTTTAATGAGATTTTTTATTTTTTGTTCCCATCTATGGGTGCTTGTAACAGTGCGTCTACAGGCGTGTCTATATGCCCGTCTAGTTTGCCAAATAGACGCGTTGGTAGACGCACAGAATAAACTAAATAAATAATAATTTTAGTTTTTTTAGGCGCTTGTATTCACGCATGTATATGTGCGTCTGTTGCGCGTCTATTTCTGCGTGTAAATTCCTTTATACATGCGATTATAGACGCGAATTCATAGACGAGCAAATAGACGGGAGGATAGATGCGCCCGTAAGATTTTCTCTATATTCAAAAATCACGTCTAAAAGTGCATCTAAGAGGCCTTTTTGTTGTAGTGCAATGTTGTTTTGACCTTGATGTATGAAAAGTTGAATAAACTATGATCCTCTTTAAATCATTTTGCAATATTCCAATGAATGACTGCCGCAAAAAATAATGTCATAGTCCCCCATAAAAGTAATAATGATCGAAGCCTCAAGTAGATATTCAAATTTAAAAAACACCTCGTCATCATAAAAATGCCAGTTGTTATCATAATAGCATGTGGCATACCCGATAATAGTGTAATGGCCACCACTCAATAGCCCTATCAAAGCTTTCTTTAATATATATTATAGAGAATCATGTTGTCAAGTGTTTTTGTGTAAATTATAAATCCCTAGAGTTGTGCCTTGTTGGTAGAATTTTTTTTGTACTTGATTGTTTGTGTGATTGGTTGTGTTGATTTTTTTAGCTAAATTTTGAATTTGTCTAGAGTAGGAATTGTTTTTGTCTTGATTTTGAAATTGTTGTGTTTGAAAACTTGATAGTCTTGGTCGAGATTGGTGTTTTTTTTGATAGATTGGAGCAGGATTTTGATTGTAGCTACTAGAAGTTCTAATATATGTATGTTTTTTTGCAAATATTTTTACACATCAAGGGAATTATGGATTCATGAGCACTTCACGTTGCACTTGTTGGATGCACTTCACTTGGGAGCTGTCTCTTGATTTTTTCAATTACTTTCATGCCATAATTGGGTTAATGCACTTATTGCATCATTTTGTAGCACTAGCATGGCATGATGCCCATTGCAACTCTATATAGTAAAACTTAGATGCACATGTACTTAAAAGAGCATTCATTATACAAGCACAGTTTTTTGCATACACAAGTGTTGGGATGTTCGTCACTAGAATAAGAACCTTAAGATGAGTGGGAAAGGTGGTTTCATGAGTTTGAGGGTCATGAAGGACTCCTCTAGTTATAAGAAAGGTTGCTTACCTAGTCAACATCATGAGAACCACTAATTGTCATGAGTGTTTATAAGTTTTAGATGGGTGGAGTGGAGTGCAACAATTATTCTTTTAACTAAGTGTTGAGAGGTCGGGTTAAGGATTTAAACTAATTAAGAAACTTTGTTTGCATCTTGCATGGCGCACAGGGACTTGTAGATAGACTAGTCACCAATTATATTAGCGCATATTTTTTTTGTGGCATTGTTTGTATGATTGCATGGATTAGAACTTTTCACTTCTTTTCAAATCATATCTGATTGAGCACGGAGTTCATTTTCAAAGCATGTCTTCAGCCACAGGGCGCATTGCATTTGATCAAGAACAAGTTATCCATACATATTTGGCATATTTTTTTCAAGAGCTATGGGAGGCAAGGGAGTGCAACCAAGGAAATAGCTAAGGTCTCCTCGAATTTATTACATAAAGGATGCATGTAAATTGTTGAATTTTGGGGATAGTATTACCTAGATCACATATATCTTTTCATAAGGATTGTTCAAGCTTCCAAGTACTTGATGATGGAGAGAGCTTCTTGGGGTACTTGTTTTGATCACATGAATTACCCAAACTACCTACAAAGGATGATAAAGAATCATCATTTCCACCTAAAGAGAGCACATTGCCTTTGGAAGAACCCATCGAAAGTACAACCTACCTATGATGCTGAGAGGAAGATGGTTCATGAAGGACATTTTGGTTCAACCAGTGTGTTTGGGAATATCTAATTCTCTAGGGACTCTTGATGTGATAGCACAAGAGCGTGAATTGGAAAGAAAAAAATGGCAAAGGAGAAGGAAGATTCATGATGACTCACAAGCCTACATATTGCGCAGTGTGTACTTCAAGAATATGAAGAGGCAAGCAGCAATTAAGGTTGATAAGAGGCAAATATTCTAAGGCATTGTTGCAACAATGGAAAAAGGGACCCTATGATCGTCCTGCTCCGGCTGGTCGCCATGCAGCTCCTCACCTCGCCCATCAATTGCCTCTCGGTTTGTTGATTCGGCTTGTCGACTGATCGATTCCTTAGCCTCTTACCGGATTATAACATATTTGATCAAGCGCCAAAACGGTTGCTATTGCAAATGGTGGCACATACTCTTGCTGTGTTATTGAGCTAGCAATAATATCAGAGTAGTGCGCACGTGATTTTGAAGCATTCCTGAGTTGGTAGCATTGCAAGAACTACGCTGATGTGTTTTGCTCAACGAGATTATCAGCTAAAGGCTGCAGAGCTTGCGCCACTTCTCTCGTGATTGTCCTCAGTTCAGTAGTTTTGGTTTTCGCAGTGGGGATATGGTGGTGCACGATCTTACGGGAGAGTCTCTGGTGAATGGGTTATAAGCTTGCATGAGAAGGAAGGCAAGCAGGAAACAGATGTGAGGAAAGAGCAAGCTCCGATTCGGACCGTGCCGAACGAACAGGCTTAGTACAGGCTGTGGCCGACACAGTTGCAGTAACATTAAAAGTAAGCTTCAATGGCTGATAATCGGATGACAGGCAGATGATAGTAATAGTTGCAGCTCACCGTCATTCTAATGGCAAGACGAAATGCGGAGGCTCCAAGACCAAAAAGATGGTGAAACATTATAATAGGGAATTTAGGATTTTTTTATGCACTTTGGAAACCCCCATACCTTTATTATTTTATCACATGATGAAATCTTGTTCTATTACTTAAAGATTGAGTTTACTCTAAATGTTATATAAGCTATCTTCTCAAATGCCACTTTCAAATATAGATCAAGATTTAGTCACATGGTCAAATATTTATCACCTATTTAAGATTGGGACTTGGAAAATTCTTAAATTTTCTCCAACATGGTGTTGTGATGATTTGCATAAAACAAAATAAAAAGCTTAAAGAGCTTTTTAAAGCAGGCCTTTTTGATGAAAGGCTATAAATACATGGCTAACGAACATGGGAGGGACGATAATTGAGAGGATTTGAGAGGTTAGTCAGCGTTTCCAAATTGGAGGCCATTAATCCATATTGAGCATGTTTGATGGGTTCCAACTCTCGACTCTAGAGCATAGGAGGTCTTGTGATGAAGAGCCCTCTTGGAAGTATCGAGCAGCTAGCGTAAATGAATGAAAGCTCTGATTTCGAGTAAGACTTTATTGCATAGTATATTCTTTTCTCGTAAGTGTCACTATGGATTTATGAAGCTAGTGATACAAATTTTGTCTGGTATTTTATTGGAAGCTTAGTTTTGGGATATGGCTCTTAAGAAAGAATTGTGGACTATGGTCTTGAGCATGTTTTATCATGTGTTATGCAACTGAGTTATGTGATTTGTTATTAAGGAGCTTCAGGATGTCTCGTATTTGTCTTTGTTTCATTGCAAGAGATGCAGTTGCTTGGAGGTTAAATATTTCTAGAGTGGTAGCTCTGTGATGGGTTTTTTAAGACATTGATCTCAAGACCTTCCGTTCTTTGTTTTATGGATATCATTTCTCAACACTTGGATAGTTTGTAAGGCTACAAGAGATATTATCATTGTTTGGAAAATTGGGTTATGGCTATATATCGATGGAGTTTCCCGTCGAGTTTAGCACCTAGACAAAGTCTAGCATTACTATTAACACTCCTTGTCGTCTTGTCTTCGGGTTGTGAGGTGTGTTTCCATACTTCACTGCTCGTGTAACAACGCAACTCACACTCTCAAGAATATTCTCCTTTTTGCTTTTCTCTTCACCCTTCTTTATTAACCCTCACTTTTGTAGCCACCATCTTTTTTTCCTTGGCATGCATTTATTTTTTTCCAATAAATACAAATGGAGTTTAGAAACAAACTACAATTAGATGCGTTCATATATGCACAAAAGTAAGATGTTAGCCATATATGTTGAAACATGTGAAGCTTCCTTTATAGAAAAAATAAAGAAGTTGTGCATATCAAAGACCTTGTGTCCTCAAGACACAAGCAAAATTTGAGCAAACTCATAGCCTCAAGCATCATCATGATGTCAAAGTAGCTCAAGTATGATGAGATGTAGAAGTACCCACGTGTAGTGCATGGAGCGTTGTAACACGATGAGCCATATTCAATGTTGAGCAAAAAATGCATTATGCATTTAGGAGCTTCTCCAAGAAGGGTATAATTCCATCCTAGGTCCCCCTTAGGTCTTGATACAATCCTTGCTCTTTATTATTCCTACTTCAATCAATATAATTTGTACCCTACAAAAATTCATGCTGAAAAAATGTATCCCATGATCAAATGTTCGTGCTTAGTTGAAGGTGTGAATTTAAAGAAATCACACTTGAAAGTCATGAACTTTATGCTCCACATAAAGCCACCTCACCCCTCATTAAGAAGAAGAAGAAATCTCCACTCTACTCCATGCTTTTCTAAGGTTTTGTTATAGACTAACATATGAACAATGTACATGATGACAAAAATATATATTCTCTTGCTTGAGTAAAAAGCTCCCAACCCACTGCTAAGTCTAAAGGACTAGCCACTTGAAGCTTCCATATCTAGTGTGGAAGGCCATCTTTGGGATACCTTCTTCAGCTATGTGAATTTGGCGGTAGCCTGAACTAAGATCTATGGAGCTGAAGTATTGGGCTCCATGGAGTCTATCTGATAAGTCATCCACCAAATGGGGTATTTGTTTTTCATGCTAACCTTGTTGAGTGCCTTATAGCCTACGCACAGTTTGAGTCCTCCATCGTTCTTCTTAACAAACAACACTAAGGTTCCAAATGGGGACTTGCTTGGCTGGATGATGCCTTACTCTTCCAATTCATGTAGTTGATTCTTCAATTCCATCAATACAATGTGATTCATTCTATATAGGGCCTTAATTGTTGCAACCCTAGGATCAACTCGATCTTTATGGCCTACATCTCTTTTGTGGGGTAATCCTTTGGGTATTCTAAGGCATCACATTTGTATATTCCTAAAGCACTTCCTCTACTTCTTTGTTGTTGCCAACCTTCTCCACTTGTTTGGTGCTACATGCTCATGTCCAAGGTTTCAACTGTGTATTGTCATAATTCACAGTTGGACTATTTTGTGTGTACAATAGAAGCAATCATTTAGGCATGGTAATTCCTTCCAGGTTGACCTTGAGAAATTTGAATAAAATCCAAGCACCTACAGTGAACGTTGAGATTGCCATGACTTGCAAAATCCCATCCATTCCAAAGATACTCAACCTTCCTTTCCCGTCCATTCCAAATATACTCAACCTTCCTTTCTCCAAGGAGGGCCTTTCAAATGTAAATGTCTATAGACCATTAGTTTCACAAAATAACTATGGAAAGTATCAAAAATCACACCTTCGAGCTGACTTGAGAAAAGGCTAATATACAATTCTGATGTGTGACTTGTATTTGTATATTATTTCATATTTGAGCACTATTTGACTGCATCCTTTCCGACCCTGTATCTTTGCCTCATCATATGTACAGCAGCCATGATGTCATGACCCATAGAAGGTGTTCTTTGCCCTCCTCACAAGTCCCTTGACAAGAACCGGTTTCACATTTTTGTTTCCAGTTGTCATAATTACAGTGATGACAGGTGCAATAGAGCAGCTTCCAAATAAAAGGAGGGAGTTCCAAATCATGAAATTTACTTTATCCGGATAGAGGTAGCCATAAAACACGAGATATCAAAGCTGAACCACCTGAATCTTTTCAAAGATAGCATGCAAATATCCAGCGAGCTGTCACTGTCCCAACCTATGTATCATACTGGAAAATGAGTAGATGGATGCCAGTCAAGTTGCACCAGCCATGGGAGGAGTGTTGACAGTCCCACGACGAAGCTGTTGTAGAGCAGACTGCAGGGCTGTTTGGATAGTCTCTGCCACTGCTTGTAGCCGACCTTGTCCTTGATCAGTAACATTCCCGCCCCCAGAAACTTCTACAGCTCTGGCAACTTTTTCCTTGCATCGCTCCCAGTCCTCAATGCGAGACCAACAAGCCCGACCACCATGGCTGCCTTCCATACCAATGAGAGAGATGCTATTACCTTCTCCAAACATGTATCTCAGCCTTACAGCAACACATTGAGGAAGCCAACCAGCTCCCCCTGCCACATTTATGTGTGGAACATGAGAAGGATCAAAGATAACAGTCAATGTAAACTCAACCAAGCTCCTAGAACGGTCATAGTGTACACTGCTTTTTGGTGATGAGCTGCCTCCACCCTGTGAGATCATATCCTCCTGTGCACATGCATCCTGACCAACCCCTACGGATCTGTTTTCAAGACACAGTTCCAACTTGGGCCGTGGTGGCTGGCTTGGATCACTTACCTGTACATGCTGCCCTGTCTTAGCAGAATCTTTTTTCCAAGCTATGAGAACAATAAACTCACGCAGTACAGGAACTGGAAGGGTAAGCATAGTGACAAAAGATGCCAGCCTTGATGCATCATAAGGCTCAAATGCAGCTCGCCTAGCGAAAAAGTCGCCAATTTCTTGCATCTCTGCAAGACTTAGATCATTGTCTGATCCAGCTATGCCAGGTTGCTGCAATGGTTGTGATTGTTGTGATTGCGACTGTTGGATTTGCTGAACCTGTGGCTGATGTGTTTGTTGTGATTGTTGCTGTTGCTGTTGTTGCTGCTGTGGTTGTTGCTGTGGTTGATTTTGATAACGTTTTACATTTATAGCCTGAAGTACAAGCTGTTGACGATGCACACTAACCGCAAAGACACAATTCCTGTTGGCAATAATCAAACATTAATACTGCAAAAACAACCTTCTTCAATTGGCAGATCGTACAGCTCTGAAGTATAAACCACTATAATCCTAAAAGACAGTCCACAATCAAACCTGTGCTGGCATTCTGCCTTTAAACACTAATTTGACACGACTGCAGAGCTTAAATTTTGGCACCACCTACATGTGCGGACAGGCTAATAAGATGAAGACAAAGCAAAAACCTCACCGGATAAAAAAACGCAAAGCAGGGGTCTCTGGGTCATGGTTGAGAAGGGTTCCTTCAGTCTCCTTTAGGTGAGAAGCTAGCACTTCCTTTATAATACCAGGAAACTGGGCAAAAAGCCAAACCACACCAAGATATCTCAAAGTTCCTCTGAGTACCTTCTTGAGGAAAGCCAACGGAACCCATACTCCTCCATAGCCACCATCGTCCGAGAATCCATAGCCAGCTGCATTCAACTCCCTATGTGAGGGATGGAAGCTCATGCTTATCCCAGGAACCATGCTGCGGCCAGCTGTCATATTGTTCAAAGGACCCAAAGACTGTTGAGATACTACATTTCCAGTATTTGCCACTCGAAGGAGTGAGCCTGCTTGTGGGTTACCACTGCCAAAACTGGGCCGAGCCACTCCAGCAGGGCCAACACTCACCCTGCTTGAAGTTCCAGCAGAAACTTGACCCAGATTTGTTGCAGATCCAGTGACACCACCTGCTTGGGCAGGTTGCCCAACAAGTGCAACCACAGAAGGTGCTGGTGCAGAGTCCAGACTGTTATAGCATGCTGTAATCTGCTCCACTACAAAAGGACGAAATTGTGGGCAAGGAAGGGACCCTTTAGCCCCTGGTCCACTTCCTTGTGGCGGTGGAGCTGGCTGCAACCACACATGATCCCCAGAGAAACAACGCATGTCCACTGCAAACTGTCTACGATAAAATATGCGGATCCAGTAAGGAGAACGCAAGACAACCGATACATCCGTGGGCAACAAAGAGCTTGGCACAAGACCTGTTCCTCTACCAGGTCCAGAGACTATAGCTCCAGTTTGTGCAGCTTGCATCGAGCTTCCAATGGCCATGGCATTGCCACTTCCAGAGAGTCCACCTGTCAAAACCCTTCCAGGGTTACTGGGAGATGTGACACTAGGATTGCTGGGTGAGAGAACCTGGCCCACTGCTTTTGTAAGTCCAGTTGTGCCAGTATTAGCTGCAGGTCCAATTGGAGTAGTTGACACCGGCATTCGAGCAGGCCTGACAGCACTAGCAAGCGAATGCAATGGTCCAGCAGTCACACGTATGCAGCTAAGAAGTAATTCGATTTCTCCTGCATTGATGAAATCTTCCAGATGCTGCATTGAGATAACAAGAATTGTGAGGAATACATGCAAGACTGTCATACAGGTTTTTGGATAAGCATAATGATGTATATTACCTTTGTATGGGGCCATAGTTGATCAGGTGAAACATGCACAGTACAACCTTTTTTCCCTCTTTCCCACTCAACTACAAAGCGAGCATTAACTGATCCAACTGAGATTGTGTAGCTGAACCATACACTTGTAATCCCAACTGCTTCAATGCGAGAAGCTTTCCTCATAACTTCCGTTATTTTTTCTCCTTCAATTCCATTTGTGTACCCTTTATTCTGCAATTTGGTTAATTCACCTTTCTCATCTCCTTTGACTTCTAAAACCTGCTTGATCCCCAAAGCAAAGACTCGAGCATTCCACAAGCGTTCAAGGTCCGCCAACATGTTTTGAATGCTGTTGTCTTCTACCAACTCGTACATCAGTATGAGACCATAAGGTGTGCACTGTATGTGAGAGTCTGCTTCAGAGGCTATAACTTGAACTCCATGTGAGAGACCTTTCTGATGCTGAAGCTCATATAACTCCTTAAAGTAATCATCATTTACTCTTACCTCCCATGCAGTGCTTCCTGGTTTACCAAGACATAAGCGAAACAGTTCCCATCCACCATGATTGCTTGACCTGCAATCTCTTCTTATCTTAGGTAGACGGAACCACATATTTGAAGAAGGCCTTCGATAGCCAATTTCTTCAGAAGAAGAGATACCGCAAGAAAACATCTGACTAAGTAGTCGAGAATACTTAATACAGAGAGAGCATCTTCTACTGGCTTGCAGAAGAAAAGCAGTGTAAGTATACATCGATGCTTCTCCTTGGTTTGCCGCTGATAACAAGCTAGGATATGTTTGTCCCACAGTTTGTTGTATTGCACTAGACAAGCCACCACTACCTGATGTGGTTATAGCTAATGAATCAACTGCTTGCATCTCCGCTTCGCATTCCAGTTTCCTTTTCTTAAATGTCTGTATTGATGGATGGCCTTGAAGAACTGGTAAAGTAAAAATAATGTCAGAACCTTTGCGCTTGCGCTCAGAACTTTTATCCATTGAACTAGCGGCCTGTACAGAGATAATTTGCTGCAAATGCACTGACATAGGTGATGGAACAGGCTTTGTGGGGGAAGACAACCCAAGGGAAGGGTGTGTATGTTCAGTCATTTCTGATGACTCAAGCACATTATTTGCATTCTCAGTCCTTGAAACCAAGGAATCTGGCACAGGAGATCTTCGAGCTGGTGAAGGTGTGTGTGCAGACCCACCTGGAGACAATACAGGGTTGCGTGACAAGCTTCCTGGAGGTACAGAACCCTTTGCAGCAGATGGTTTTGAAGATGGCACAGAGCTCCTATACAAAGGTGACCCTCGTACAGGTGTTGCCATGCGAGCTTGTCTTGATGGTGAAGTTAGTAGAACCCCATCTTCAAAGTTGTTAGAACCACTAGTTGTACCAACTGTGCTCTTTGATGCAATGGTGTCTATTAGCTTTGAAAGATCATCATCATCCAGATTTATGGGAGAACTTGCACTGTCTCCTGGATTCAGTGGTGATTTTGAGAGCAATGTTTCAGTATCAGTTCCTTGTCTGGATCCAAGAGTTCCTCTTTGAAAAGAAGAACCCCTTGAGGGACTTGTTAGAACAGTTGAAGGATTTCTTGAGGGGCTGCCAACTGCACCAGAAGTATTTCTTGAGGGACTTCCAGTTGCCCCTGGACTTCCTACTGCAGGCATAAGATTGGGCTGCCTTACACCAGCTGACCATCCACTGCTGATGGTACCAGGAATTCCAGAAAATGATTTTCCTGCCAGGCTATTTTGAGGTAAAGCTTTGTTTGTGCTG
Organism: Lygodium microphyllum; assembly: GCF_053477565.2. Lineage (NCBI taxonomy): Eukaryota > Viridiplantae > Streptophyta > Polypodiopsida > Schizaeales > Lygodiaceae > Lygodium > Lygodium microphyllum. Next base: position 138,586,015 of record NC_141141.1, read on the forward strand.
GTTTGGTTTGAGAAACCCAGGTTGCCATGTTGTCCTGATTCCACACTTTGATTGAACATCTGAACTGAAGGAAAACTTATCTTTCCACTGAAGGGTTTGTCTGCATCAGGATTTGGCCAATTCTCAAGGGCAGCTGGACTTGATTTACAACCATCAGCACTGGAACCAGATAATGTTTCATACCTTTTGCAGCCAACAAGAGCATTAGGTGCACTGTCGGTCTCTATACCATGCAAGCTGACATTTGAGACTGCATCTTTATGATGTAAGTTCACTCGGCTCCCATCAAAAAGGCTGAAGTTAACTTCATCCTCAGTTGCAGCAAGAGAGTGATAAGGTATGTCCAAGGTAGCCACCACCTTAACAAGTCCACCAAGCACAGAGTTTTGTCCATTGGAAGACTGCAGTTGAGCTTCCAGCAGCGTAAGGACAGGCATGAAGCTGCTATCCAGCTGAAGGGCCAGAAAGAATCTCTCTCCACAATTTGGGAAACCCATAATGAGAGCATCTGGTCCCAGCTTCAGTGAATCTGCTGGAACTTTAAACACAAGTGCTCCCTTCTCGAATGGCTGCATTCATTAAAAGAGGAAATAAATACCCAGGAAATATAAAAACCACACCACACATTCACATTATAAACATGAATCACAAATGCACCCAAAGATCACCTTGAGCTTTATTGAGGCTCCAATTGAAGCATATAGATGAAGGAGACTCTTGTTACGCAAAGTAATGAATGCATCAACGGGGTTTTTCAATCCTGCATTCAAATCATCCTCTATTTCCTTGAGAGTTGCTGATGCAATCAGCGTATTGATAGTTCTCAATAGAAATCTCCCAGTCCTGAGAGTCAGGGTGATAAACAATTATTTAATGATGTGGAAGAAAAACTATTCAAGCAAACTTTCAGAGGCTACGGGATCCTGAAGTGCAGATAAAATATAAGTGACTGCACAAGAGTTATTGGGAGGTACTCTACTCAAAATTTCAGAAGTATACCACGCAAGCATGAAAATATATAATTAAAACTGTTGTTCATGCCAGCAAAATGTGCTGAATGGAAATTCAACTTGGGTGCTATTTAAGACAACATCCAGCGATATCTGCTCTTTGTATTCACATCTTTTTGGTGGCACTTGAAAAAAAGGGTACTTGGAAAAACAGCAACCTCTAGCATCTAAGAAAGTGCTTTCTCATATGGTCATACTGTAAAAAGTGGTATGTTTAAACAAGGATGCATATTCAACATAAAATATCAATTTATACTATCTGATGCAGTTCAATAGCTAACTCTAGCTATTATAATATATAATGCAGGTAAATAGCTAAGTCTAGCTATTGGCATCAATCTAACTTCTCTATGAAATTAAGATTTTAAATTTGATACATCCTTTCAGAGAATCAAGTTGGTACATTTGCATTATTTTTTTTAATTAAGTCAAAATATAGAACACTCTTTGCATATCAAAGAGCTGTTTTAATAGCACTAATTACCGGAATAAGATCTTAATCTTGACAAATATGTTGGAACGAAGAGAATAGAAAGTGTTGATGCCATTAATGATAATAATGTGCTTTTTACTGTCGCAGCAGCACTCTTCCAGCAGCTAACCAAAGCTCTTGCTATTGATTAACTGCAGAATAAACAACACAAAGAGGCGACACGCATTTGTGCGCGTGCGAGAGAGAGAGAGAGAGAGAGAGAGAGAGAGAGAGAGAGAGTAGCAGCAGCAGCAGCAGCAGCAGAAAGAAGAAAGCACATGAAACCAGCCTTCCTTCTTGGATAGGGTGGTAGATGACCTGATTTAACACAATTCACAGCAAGCAACAAATTCAAAAATCTGAGATTTGACGCTTTACCAATTAATCTTGGACAGCCGACACCCAATCCGCCCCAACAACTAGTGCCCCTTGCAGTATTTCATTAACTAGTATTGCTCCAATTCGAAATATATGGAGATATATGGTGATCTCTCTCTTCAAAGCCCAATACAATTGGCTATCACAAACAACCAGCAACAACAAAAATCAATTTGCCCCTTGATTTGACTGAAGATTGGGCACAAATTGATCCTTGGGCTCTTACATGTGGGCAAATCAAATGGAGATGGTGAAACCCTTTGGATCAGCTGTAATTTCTTCACTTACAGCTGCTACTCCGCTGTCCAGGTCTTCAATTAATGAGCATGGTTCCCAAGGTGGCTGAGAGAGACCCTAATTCCTACTATAAGTTAGGGTTTGACAGTAGTAGATCACTGTTGCCCTTCACCAAGATCTGGAAAATGCTGAGAATTGCTGAGAGAATGTCAAAGGATGAGAGAGAAAGCTGAGAAGAGAGAAATTTCTGAGATCCATGGCCAGAAAGTGATCAAAACAGCTATCACCTTCGATAGGACAACCAAAAATGTTGTGGCCTACAGCCTGGGAAGGCTTGGATGCTGTGGTCTGCTGCTGTAGACATCAAGGATGTTGTTGGCTGCACCTGTAAAGCCTCCTGGCCATTGTTGCCTAACTGTTGGCTGATGATCTCTCTCTCTCTCTCTCTCTCTCTCTCTCTCTCTCTCTCTCTCTCTCCAGCTGATGTCCACACTCAACCATTATATGAAGGAGGCTCATCACCTTTCCCAACTTTGCCTGCAAATTTTAAAATGCCAAGTAACATAGACTCCTCACTTTCCAAAAAGGAATATAAGCAGCAGCAAACAGCAATGTTTGCCTCCTTACACACATGTACCTCCCAAGCTTTTGCCGTTTTTGCTCACATGCTTTTGAGAGCTAGACAGCCAATAGCCCTTGTAGCATTCAATGCAATCTACATTGCTAATAACATGAGAAGCATCTCCAAATCTCGCATGCATACATCAATGTTTGTCAAGGAGTCTTGCACTCCAACACTTGGATGTAATCTATGACATACATCCATATCACTTTACACTAGTACCCTTCTTCCACGACAAGACACATGCATAGTGAGTCACCATCCCAAGTGCACCCACAATACTTGCATTTGCATTAATATTCTACCTTTCCCAACTATTTTGACAATGGTCACATGGTCTCATTCTACTTTTAGTTTCTTCTTCTTCTTCAAAACTAACACAAATTTAGTGTAGATGTGACATCACCAATGTAAGATGAAGACATTGAAATTAGAAATTTGGCTATAAAAGCTTGTTGCAAATACAATCAAAATCAACCTTGATAGAAACCAATATATATGAGTTAGAGAAAGAGAGAAGTCTTGACTCATAATGTATATGTAGGCCATCTCATGGGCTACACATTGATGCCCTTTCATCCATGATCTAGGCTCCTAGGCATTTAAATTGTTATTAAATGCTATTGTTGCCCCTAGTGTCCTAGGCACTACTGTCAAGCACTAGGTGACACTAGGGTTAGGGTTTATTTTAGGGTTTCCTATGAAGGTTAAGCCATTAGTGTTTCATTTTATTATAAATAGCCACTTTGTGCCTCATTAGCACATTAGTGTGGCATTATTCAATGTGATCACCTTGAGCATTGTACACTCTCCCTCATTAATACACTGCTTCTCATTCATGATTGAGTATCCTTGTGCTTTGATTAATTCTTTCATTCTCATTCATTTCCCATCGAAAATGTTTGCATGAAAGGAGCTAACATAGATGCCTTTCTGACAAGCATCAAATATCTCATTCAACAATTATTAAATATTGATGAAAAAGTTCCAAATAATCACCTTGTTTCCATCACTCTTAATGGCCTAACGGAGTCATATCAAGGTTTTGCTACCACCTTGCGGCTGGTACCTATTGGCAGCCAAGTTACCCACACTTTTGACCTACTTGTGTCTCTTTTGTTGCAAGAACAAAGCCGTCTCTACCGCAACCATGGCGATTGAACAAGCCTTTTCTACCCGCCATTGTGGAAAAGGTTGAGATCAAGTGAAGCACAAGCACGCTAGTCAAAAACCAGCAAATAACCATGCTCGGCATTCATCTTCTTCATCAAATAATTCATCCAAGACATCTTCTCATGCTGGTCTATTCTCTTTCCATCCCTCCAAAGGTACATCCAACAAACGAAAAAGGGGCTATACTGAGAAGAAAAAGAAAAGGTCGATTCTCATTGTCACCAATGAGACTGCCAACCTCACCAAGCACAAGGAATATACTTTCTTCATCGAATATCACTATAATCCTTCTATGCATGATGCTTGTTCTCTTATCACTTATGCTGCTTCTACTTGGTATTTTGACCATGGTGCTTCTAAGCACATCACTTCTTATTGAGAATTATTCTCATCCATTTCTCATATACCGAAGGGGGGCATAGTCATGTGTGCAAACAATGCCTCTCTTATGCAATTGAAGGCATTGGTATTGTGCAAGTTAATACTATTTTTGGCACTTTCATGATGTTACAAAATGACCTCTATATGCCAAGCATTAAGAAGAACCATCTTTCCATCTCAACCATTGCCACTTCACGCTTTCATGTCCTCTCTGATGGCCCTTGATGTGCAGTTTATGATGATCGAGTACCTTCTTCTATTGTATTGACCAACACTCTCCCATCAGGACTTTAATGTCTTGATAATTATGATCAACAACATGCAGAAATTTCTCTTGATCATGCTCCTTTAGCAAGTGATCTTTTTATGCCACATGTTCCTTCAATGCCACATATTTCAGATTTACTGATTTTTATTCCATACATTGATATTCATTTATTATTAGGATCAATGCTATCCAAATTGCAGCATTAAAGCATTATTTCCAGCAACCACTTGATGTCATTTATGTTGGTGTTCTTTGCCCACCTATGGCTTCCCGATTTGTCACCATTAAGGGGGGGATATTATCATCACCAATTAAGTATTCGGCTACCAATCAAGTATCATAACTAGCAGCCCTTTTGTGAATCATTGGCAAACAATCAAGAGTGTCTTTACTCACCTCAAGGACACCAAGAATTTAAGGCTTTTCTTTAAGGTTGTTTCTTCACGTATGCATAGATTTGCTGATTGTGATTGGGCTAGTTATTCAAAAGACATTTTGACATATCTTTTTATGAAGGCTATACCTCCATCAAAGTTTCGAGCTATTCAGCTATTTCTACTCATGATACCTTTTTAAAAATAATCTATCATTCATTGTATTGTCATAGCTTGCTATATCCATCAAGATAAACATGTGCAACCATGACCACATATTTCTTTTTATTTTCTAGGATTCTATCATTCTTTCTAAAACAATCCATCCATTTCATGGAGGGGAATTTGAAAGCCATCTCGTGGGCTACGCATTGATGCCCTTTGATCCATGATCTGAGCTTCCTAGGCATTTTAACTATCATTAAATGCAATTGTTGCCCCCAGTGTCCTAGGCACTAAGTGACACTAGGGTTAGGGTTTTCTATGACGGTTAAGCAATTGCGGTTTCATTTTATTATAAATAGACACTTTGTGTCTCTTTAGCACATAAGTGTGACATTATTTAGTGTGATCGCCTTGAGCATTGTACTCTCTCTCACTCATCAATACAATGCTTCTCATTCATGATTGAGTATTGTTCTACATTGATTAATTCTTTCATTCTCATTCATTTTCCATTAAATTAATCGTACAATTGCTCCATGCCTAGGCCAACAGTGTAATCACAAAGAGAGAGAGAGAGAGAGAGAGAGAGAGAGAGAGAGAGAGAGGGGGAGGGAGGTGTTTTAGCTTAAGAGCACAAATTAATTGCAAACTACAACCTACAATCATGGCATGAAGGCTAAGCACTCTTTCACTTTTTTCTAAACTTCTATCCCAAAAGCATGCACCTTTGAAACCCCTTCTCATTCTCTATGTTTTCAAATGTCTACCTAAAATATCATATGCATCCAAAAATAACCATGACCTTGATCATAGACATTCCAAAGGTCAGAGCAAATGTCTCTATAGAATCCAAGCCCACCTTTTGAGCAAAGCCCTTGGTAACAAGCCTAGCCTTATGCTTGTCCAACGTACCATGAGTAGAGTATTTGGACCTTTACTCTCGTAGACCCATTGAACACCAATCACTTTTATATGTGGGGGATACCAAATAAAATCTCAAGTTTGACTCCACTCAATGTAATTGATGTCCTCCAACCAAGGTAGTTTCATATGTTTAGTACAATACATTCAGTACATGAAAATGTGTAGTTTAGTATGTACACAAAATTTTAAGAATAAAATTCGTTGTTTCATACGTTCATTTAAAAAACAAATATAAAATTACACATAAAATCAGCCTATATACGTATAAACACTACAACTTAAAGATAGATCATGAAAAGCACAAAGTTTCTATGAATTTGAGTTTAGACAACAATTGCAAGGCCATATAAGAGTTGAAACTTGAAACTAGAGTCAGATAAACCATAACATGTTCGATTGAGTAAGAGAAAACGATATAAAATCGCATTTTCCATGGCACATGCTATAGCCTATCACTCAATGCTCATAAAAAGACTCTAAATGACAATATACAAAATGGCTCGTCACTCATGAAGACTCATCATCAGGCCCAAATATATCAGAAGGTGGAGAGCCACCCTCACTAGAAGAGGCCTCAGACATGTCACCAAAGTCTCCATCACTAATAACGTTTCTATCATCATCATACTCAGGCTCTCTAACATGAGCATCCTTTACAACAACTACATATGCAATAGGAAAACTCCCCAAGTCTCACCTCACATAGGTCATGATGGCTGGTGCAACGGTGATCCTAGTGCTCGCAACTCCAACAACAACTCAATGCCCCTAATGGGTGCGTGAGATTCGACCATCAACATCCTTAAGCTCTATGTAGAGATCCCTGAAGATGGCCTCCTTCTCCTCATTTCACTCTCTATTAACACTCTTCACGATGGCCCTACTCTACTTCAACTCATCAACATTCATCTATTGGAGCAAAATGATAAGTTGACCGTTACAACTTGCATACGAAGATTCAAATTTAACTCTAAAAGAAATTGGATAGTTAAATTTTTAACTTAGCATTTACCTGTCTAGCCATAGGCATCTCATGCATAGTCCGTGGCATACATAAGTTAGAGCAACAATAAATTAGTCGCTCTAACTGCCATGTACTCAACTTATTTTGGATCTTAGTATGTATGAGAGAATATGGTGACCAATTTTTCTCACATGTACCAACTGAGCAATCCTACATTGGATAAAAAATTCAAGTGAACTTCAATGTTCAAAGTTCAAACTTCACATAGCAATCAAGATTCAAAGATTATAAACTCTCAAGGTTCTAGTCTCTAGATGAGAACTTACAAGTTTAAAACGAAATTTTCAAACTTCAAAAGTTTAGCTCACCTGTGTAAGAAATTTACGCTTAACTTTTTGGACTTGGATACTTGATATCCAAAAGATTTTCACCAAACTAGAGGCTTGACCAAAGAGAACCTCTTCCAATATAGAGCACTAGCAAAAGTCGCTATAATTGATGATTTCTTATAGAAATGTTGTGTGCTGGTCCTATCCACTACCTTGGGAAGGTAGGCATCTCTATTGATTGCCAACTCCTAATCCAAAGATTTATAGATAGGATGTTAGAGGGCAGCAAGACCATGAAAGGATTTCATCGCACCTTGGTGTGGCATCCAATATATTAACACTACATTTTAACAAAAACAATACATTTAGCCTTTCCAATTTGAAACTTAAAGTAATTGATCAACTTGTATAAAACTTACCTCAAGTCCTCGACATCAAGTGCTTTGCATACCTTTATCTCCTCAATGGCCTCTCTCATAAACTGTACAAGAAGCTCTGAGGTGGTTCCCTCCATGTCAATCATGTGTCACACCCTATACAAGGGGGTGATTGCTATGACCAATGCATGCACATCGTGCCAAAATGCATCTTTCAAGGAAAGCCTCCAAATGCCTTTCCCCTCTTCTACACTCGAGAGTGGCTTCTCCTATAACTAGGCCTTAAACTCCTTCGAGACCATTGCTTGTTGAATTTTACTTTGCACATCATATAGTTGCTCTAGAAGCAACAACATGGTGGAAAAACGGAACTTGGAGGGCTTTTTGAGCTCCACGTCACTATAGGACTATAGGCGCAAAAGATAGCAAAGACCTCTACTTTCTTTGTGATGAAATCTACAATGCGGCAAGCATCTATAACTCTTTTTCACCCAATCAAGTGACCCAATGTCTTCCATGAGGAGGTCAATCAAATCCACATAATCCCACCCAATATAAAGAATTGCATATTTCAAGATGCCAAAGAAAAACTTGCCGAGCTTGTATTTCCCACTTATATCAACAAGTTTTTAAAAATTGAACCATAAATAATGTAGCCATGATCTCTTCCACTTCTCCCTAATGTCAAGCAAGTCACACTCCATGCATTTAACCTCATCCAGAAGATCCTTTATGTAGATCATCTCATTAGCTCCCAGTCGATACTCTTTATTCCATGTTTTGGGCTTCACTAGTATTTTTTAACTATCACTTACGACGATTGTTACCCCTAGTCATCTAGAACTAAAGTGCCCCTTGGGTTAGGTTTTTCATGGCTGTTAAAGTCATTTTAGGGTTAGGTTTTTCTATCAAATGACACTTTGTGCGACCCTAGCACTAGAAGAGTGACATTATTCATTCTCTCTTTTTTTCGTAATAGGTAATTGTATTAATCACGAAAGATTACAAGATTACAAGGTGCAAGATGGCTCTATGCCATCATGCACAAAAAGATACAAAGTCACAACAATAGAACAAAGAAGATTGTTGTATGCCAAGGAAGTAAATCCTCCCAAGGGAGAAGATCAGCATACCAGCTAAGATCTAACTACAAATACAAGAAACCCTTGAATTCGGCAATATGTCCTTGAACACCTACAGCTCAATCAAAGATGAACACATTCAGATGACCCAATTATGCCAATAGCCCCAAAATCTGAAAAATGAAACATATGTTTTATATGTTGCTATGGTGTGGTGGGATATTCTGGACTCCCAAAAACCCAATCAGAGAGGTGTAATAACGAACCAGACACAATTCTCCAAATATTTAACAAGAAAGTCCAAATCTCTCTCTCTCTCTCTCTCTCTCTCTCTCTCTCTCTCTCTCTCTCTCTCTCTCTCTCTCTCTCTCTCTCTCTCTCTCTCTCTCTCTCTCTCTCTCTCTCTCTCTCTCTCTCTCTCTCTCTCTCTCACACACACACACACACACATAGATTGTGCACAATCACTTCACGAGGGCCAACAATGGTATTACAGTGGCTTCCACTATAGCCTTCGCTCACAATCACCTTCAAAGCAACCATTGTCATTGAGCGCCACGCCTTGATTGGCTAGTACCCAAAGCCATTGCCACTGCATCAACTTTCATCACTCCAACAAGCGGCTATCAACTACTCGTCACCTGTAGCTCAACACCTAGCTTCCACATCAAACAAGCCAATTGCCCATCTTAATAGTTAACATTTAAAAGCTTCAAAATTTTTAAATCACCATATCAGCAATGCCCTAAGACTAATCTGTCCACCACTTGCCCAAGGTCCCCTCACAACTTGTCGCACTTGTCCCAATTTCATCATGTCAATTACAGAATTATTCTAGTGGACCTATTGCAACTTGGGTCCCCCAACACCTTCTCAATACTTCGTCATCAATCTTTCAACATCTGAACAACCATTGTCTTCTGCATACCAAGGCCATGTTCATGCACTTCTCCATACTTTGCCATCAATCTTTCAACATCTGAACAACCATTGTCTTCAGCATACCAAGGCCATGTTCATACACATGCCCCTTCCAAGCACAATTTGGGGCAAATTTAGGGGTTTTGTCAAATTTTCCCAATTCTATCCCAATTCACACAAAAATTTTGGGACTTTCCATCAATTCCTAAAAATATTTCACTAAATTGTCAAACTTTGTCATTGCTAATTGCCAATTTTGGGGTTTTTCATTGTGTCCCTCCAATTTCGTCAAAAATTTTGGCGGCTTTTATCAATTTTGGTTGAATTCATCCAATTCGAGACCTAATTTGGCATTTGGTGCAACATCAAGTATCATCAAGTAAAAATTTTATCAAAGTTCTAAAACTTCTATTCAATTTTTGGGCAAAATTGGGGACTTTTGCCCACTTTTACCTCCAAGGCACCCAAAATTTAGAATTTTGCCTCAATTCACTTCCTTTGGCCTCAACATGTTCAAAAATTACATTATTTGACTTATTGTCCTATTTTTTTCTCAACATTGAAGCAAATTTCTATTTCTCGAGTGTATTTCTAGGGTGAATACTCTCAATTTTTGCTGCCATTCATTTTATTAACCATCATCTTTATCAGGTAATATTATATATCCTCAAAATTATTATTTTCAGCATACTTTTCTCTCTCATCAGCAATCATGCATATTTAAATATTATTCGTCTTCCACAAAGCAGCTAGCAGTATTTCTATCAATGGTATGGTAATTTTTCATTTTGGGATTTATTTTCTCTCTCTTCATTTCTACATACAAGTCATTTTTTATTTATTGGGCATGCTTTGTGCCAACGACAAGCTCCAATGCACTAATTATCCTATATAAGCTTATATGTTGCGACATGTTCTTGTTGCAAAGAATCTATGGAATATTGTAATCAACATCGAGCAAAGGCCAGGGTAACATGGTAAGTGACTGTCTTAATAAAAAACGGGCAGCCAATGGTAAGATGAGCAGCAACCAAGAAGAAGAAATAGGCGATTGGTTTCCTTTCAAATAAAGTCAATGAGAAGCCTCTCTGAGATGCTATTGAGTTGCACAAGGCTTGGGGCAAAGTGAGAGATCAGACAATCTTAATCTTCTTTGACTAAGGTGCACTAGTGAACTTCATATCTCCAAAGTCGGCCGATAAATTAAGCATTCATCCAAAGAAGATGGGGTCTATAAGTACGATTGGCTGGTCCTACCAATGTTAAACCTATTACACCTATCATTGGCAAATTGCAAATTCATGATCACTACAATGTGAAATGTTAAAGAACTTTCAACATTTTGATTGAGCTTCACATAAGATTATTAACGGAGACTACTTCAATTCTAGTGCCCCCAACTGTAGGGCCTAGGCATAGTGACCGTTGCACTAGCTATAAAGGACATGGGTATCGGATATGCAATGCCTAGACTCACAACTTTGGGGTGCAAGGGCAAGATGAGAGAATTGGCTCAGAACAACAATGAGTTTCTGAGCTTAAATATAAACCTCTCAAGCAATGTGGTTTTTAAACCTTAATTCAAAAGTATGGCCACTATTTGAGCGGCAAGATCTCAAACTTAAGTTTGGGCAGCCACTTTAGATTATAAGTGTGGAAAAGCCATGTTGGGGCAGGTTGAAAAAGTAAAGATGTGGGAGAAAGTTTTGAAAGTCTTATCTTGCCATTCTCAACTCTCTCTCTCCCTCTTGGAATCAGCCACAAGCTGTTTGGCAGCAATTCTTGTTCGTTTTTTAAGGATTCAGCCATATAGATTGAAGCTCAAACTTCTGCATGGATCCATGTAATAGTTAAGATCTATCCAATTTCCAATATAAAATTTCTCTCATCTACAGCTGAGATCTACAATTATTGATCATTGTAATTAAGTGCTTGATCAAGAATCACTTACCCTATCAAAGAAGGCAAGCTGGTTACATGGTTTCATTGCCGGGATAGTTGTAATTAAGTGCTTGATCAAGAATTACTTACCCTATCAAAGAAAGCAAGTTGGTTACATGGTTTCATTGCCGGGATACCACTCAATCCCTTGATTTGGTGGGCTCGAGGCACCTGATTGCAAGCCAAAGCTTTGTGCTAGTCCTAATTTTTGTGCTCAGCTAAGAAATTACAACAAGATGGAATCGCATAGTGATGATGCCTCTCAGTATGGACATTCACATAGGAATGAAGGAAATGCAATGCCTAATCTTGAACAAGGCTCATACCATGGACAACAAGCTGAAAATGTTGTTTTTAGGCAAGACACATGGCCTTGAAGGCATAATGAGACTAATGACAGCAAAGTGAAGAGGAATTTGATGACCAATTCAAGAATTGGATTAGGACAGCAACAAATCTCTTTGGTGAATTGGCAAAGGATCCTCGGTTCACCCAATATTTGAATGCTCCAAAGGATAGCAAGGGCAAGAAGAAGAAGTTGTCTTTTACACCTTCAAGACAACAAGATCCACCAAAGGCAGTGCCAAAGCCTTTACTTGAAGCTCCCAAAACAGGGCAATGAAGCAAAACAACCTATGAGGCAAGAAATGCAAATACAAGGCCAACATGGAAGTGCCAATCCAATGGATTTTGGACAACCGGACATGCATACTATGACACGGCAAGCCATGATACTTTGGTATCTTTTCCACTTGCATAGGCAAGTTTTGCCAAGTAGCATCCTTTTAATCCCATTTTCCAACATTATCCAACTTATTAAATTAATGTTCAAAAGATTATTTTTGAAAATTAATTTAATAATTATTCTAGTGCCTAGAAAAATAATTCCATCAGCCAATAATTAAATTGGCTAGGCTAATTTGTCTCCCAAGTGTCCTTGAGCAATTATTGACCTCTAGATTAGCATTAATTAATTAATTAATGCCTAGTCTCTAATGTCACCACCGACATTAGTGGCCAATAAATTGGTCTAGGCCCAAATCTGAGACCAAGTACCACCTAGTACCCGTCAACATAACTTATTACAACTTTTGCCTTTGACACCACCTGATATCTCAAGGTCCTAGGTCCCACATTGTGAAATAATTGACATGCACTTCACATATAGGAGGTGTCAAAAATAGCAATTATGCTCTAATGCGATGTCAAAACAAGTGACAGTGTAGAGAGACAACAAAGTTTGCAGGGAGTAACACAAAGTGTATACGGCAAACACTAAGAGGAAAGAGAAACTCAGAAACATAAGAAGATGGTGATGATGCATTGAATCATGCTATGAAAAGAAAAGCTAATACAATGGAGCCGAAGCTCAAAAGATGACTACACTCTTCTGGTCCAAATCAAGTGGCAACATCTATAAAAAATCTGCAGAGTGAAGAGAGCAAAACGCAGTCCTTCGGGAAATGGGCTATCAAGGTAATCATTGGAAGGTAAAGAACAACTGTCAAGGGAGCGAACCGCAATCCTCTGATGCTGTCAAAGATATGGAAAATGATCACTAGCTGTCAAGGGAGTAAACCGCAGTCCTTCGATGCCAAGGAGTGACCTGGGCAGCAAAACGCAAATCCCAGGATGTTAGAGTTGTCAAACATAGGGAGAGCAGCCCAAATGCTGACGCCAAGTGGATAATGATAATGTCAAATGATAATGAGTTGGGCTACACAAAAGCAGGTCCCAACATCCTTTGTAACAGACAAGTGATGCCAAGTGATGGAGAAGAAGCCACGCTACAACAACACAAGTCCCAGCAGATCCAGCAATAGAGGACTGATAAAATCATTGACGCTAGGTGAGGTAGAATACTGCCAGAGGCCAGGATGCTGACACCAGACTGGAGATGATGACGCCAGGCAAGAATAAGACCTCCCTACTAAGAAACGTAGGTGAAGGTGGAGCCTGAAGGAGAAGGGTGCTGGCGCCAAGCAAATGATGGTGACGCCAAGTAAAAGATGCTCCAATCGCAAGGCATGATGATGAAGCAGGGCGCCTAAAGCAAAAAAGAAAGGGTGAAGGCAGCCACAAGCCACAAACTGTAATGTCCTCCTAAAGGGGTATTATGCTAGTGGAAGGAGCAGGTGAGAGAAGGGAAGTGGTGGTGAAGAATAACTGAAGAGAAGTGGGGTGGTGAAGAATGAATGAAGTGATTGTCTATTTATAGGCATAAGTTGTCTAGGGTGGTGCACCACTGGGTGGGTGCCCACCGAAAAAGTAGCCAAAATGTGGACATCAACCCTTTTTGGGGCTATCAATGTGAAACCCTAAAATAAAGTGTGTGAATTGAAGAAGTTTCTCAACAGGAGGATCACATAACAAGGGACTATTCCAATAGGGACATCCCAAGGGAAACAAGCCCAAAACATCGGTGGGATTGGTGCCCAATGTTATTAGTGATCAGCCCAACAATGATGCTAGTGAGTTGTGCAGAGCATGGAACAAAATTAGAGATCCACACATTGATATTCTTTGATAATGGGGCACGAGCCAACTTCATCTCTATAGACAAAGCAACCCATCTAGACATCAAAGAGAATGAGATGGGATCTATGGGGGAAGTTTGAATGGCATGTAAAGGCCATGCAAAGCCCATCACACTGCTCATTGAAAAGCTTTGGTTGCATATACAAGGATATGTGGACAACGAAGAGTTCTTCATTGTTGGAAATAAAGGCCCTCGTGCCTTTAAATATACTCGAGTGTTAATACACCTTAGCACTTGTACTAACACATATATATCTATCTAAAAACCTAAAGGTACACACTCGTCAATGTACCTAAAATCGTGCACACTCTTTGCTTTGCTCTCTCCCACTCTCTCTGTCTCTTCGCGCCTAAGGAACTCCTACTGTCTCGATCTTCATGCCTAACCCGTCATTACAAACTGGTATTAGAGCTACGGTTGAGACATTCGTACCTCTCGGAGTTCGAGCAGGTCGTGAGCTACAGAAGGCTCCAGCGTGGAGAGAGTGCGCCTGACCCCAGCGTGGAGAGTAGAGAGCTGTAGCGTGGCAACGTGGCAATGCTGACGTCAGACGCTGCACGGCTCAGAGACGAGACTGGAGGGAGCTGCACATGACAACTGTTAGACTGGCAACAACCAGCAGTCGCGACTAGGCAAGCACAACCATCGACACGTGACGGGGCACTTACAGCTAATGAGCTGCACGACAGAATCACTGGCGGCGGCCTCCGCACGTGACAGATTAGCTGGCGAGACTGCCGACACGCAACGCAACAACAGGTACCAGGCAGCAACCTGCACGGCGGGTGCATTGACTCATCATTCAACATTTTTTTTCTTCAAATTTCCTTTTTTTGAAGTTCCCCTACTGAGGGTTCACGTGTGGAGGTACAACGGAAATTTCCGTGCAATTCAAGCCCAGAAATTTGGGGCTTTTCCCAAATTTGGGGATCCTAATGCAGAACTGGACAATTTGACTCTGAAACTGTAAAGTCAGTGCACTTTGCCCGGGAATTTTGGGGCTTTTCACATTTTAGTGAAATTCTTTCAATTTCACTAAAATTAGTACACGTAGGACTTGGAAAATTTGGGGATTTGTCCATATTTGGTGCGAGCAAGATGCAACAGTGATATCTATCTCAAAAATTGCAGAAATTTGTGGCATTTTGCCTCCGACATTTGGGGCTTTTCATGTGCATGCACAAATTGGGCTGAAATTTACCCAATTTCTCGACATTGATGCACATTGGACCCCGTGCAATTTGGGGCTTTTGCAGTTTGGGAAAAATTTGTGCACCATTTGGTCATTTTATATACATGGTTAATTCCATGTAATTTGGGCATCCAACACTTCAAAATTTGGAGGTTTAGCTGAAATTTCTCTATTTTGGTAAAGTTTACCTGCTCTGTGCATGACAGAAAAAATGCAAATGTGTGGTTGATGCTTTGAGCACAAAAAAATTTGGGGCTTTTGACCGTTCGTGTCAAATTTTATGCCTATGGCTAAAAGTACAACAGAAATTGCAGCTAAAATTTGGAATTTCTCATGTAATGTGATGCATATGCCCTTGGAACAGCTGTAATCAATGGTGGAATGCTGTAGCACATGGTTTGGTGCTTCTGAAAATTTAATTACAGATCTGAAATCTGTGATTCTACATGGTCATTTATTGCTGGTTGGTATTTGTTTGTACCTTGGTCACTTGGTGACAGTTTGGGCCTGCATTTGCTGATTTTTTTATCACATTTGGGCTGAAAATCATGGCTGGTAGCAGTGACAGCAATAATCTCATGCACATAAAGAAGCTTGAAGGAGCACATAACTTTGCAGCTTGGCAAAAACAGTGTTACAATATCCTGTTGCAAAAGAAGCAGGCAAAGCCGATTAAAACCAAAGGCGCAAAGCCCGCGGACATGGAACTGGAAGATTAGGATGAGTTAAATGAGCTTGCACACTCAACCATCGAGCTATCAATTTCTGATGCCTTGTTGTTTAACATTGAAGGTTTGGATTTTGCATATGCTATATGGACTTGACTGGAAGAACTGTATACACAGAAGAGTGCTGCAAGCAAAGTGTATTGGCTAAAAAAGCTTATGGATTTGCATATGAAAGAGGGTACAGCAATGTCTACGCACTTGAGTGAGTTTAACTCTATTTTCAGCCAGCTGGTTGCCTTGAAGTTCTTGATTGATGAAGAATTTAGGGCTACGTTGTTGCTTTGCACTCTTCTAGAGAGTTGGGATACATTTGGGACTGCTATGAGCAATTCCAATGCGATTCTTTTGTATGCTGATGTAGAAAGTGCTCTACTTATGGAAGAAATGAATCGGCAGAACAATGCATCCAGTTAGTCTTCTAGTGCTTTGCATACTAGGGGCAGATCACAGCAGAAAGGCAAATCTGATAGCAAGGGATGCAATAAATCACGTGGCAAAATGTTGAATGCCATCATTGTGGCAAGAAGGGTCACTTTAAATGTGACTGCTACAAATGGAAAAAAGAGAAAGGATGTCACAGGGACGTGAAATTTTGAGATACTTTAATCTTGCTAGTAACATTTGATTAAGTTATTAATCAAATGTGCAAGGTTGTTTAGCACATGTGATGCACATGGCAGTTATTTCATGGGAAATCAATTCTTCGCAACAAATCTCAGAATTTTCTCTCTCTACAGCATTCTCTCATCTCCTCTAGTCTATGCTCAAGCATTCTCAATAATTCTCAGCCATTGGTAGCAGAGTACAGCCAAATTTGGTGGACAACAGAGAGTTTACTGCTGTAAACCCTAACTTACAGTAGTAATTAGGGTTTAGCAACCACCTTGGAACCCGTGCCATCAGTTAAAGGCATTGTACACTGAAATCAGCACCGGAAATTCGTGGAATTGTGAGAATTTCAGATGCCAGCCCATCTATTGTGAATTTGGGATAGCATTTGATCAGTTGAGGTTCCATTGGAGCAAGTCCTAGGTGAAAATCAAGGGGCAATTTGCCCGAATACTTTGCTGATTATTGAAACAGCAAGGGGCTTTTGAATCAGCCAAGGAGATCGTGAAATCTCGGCTTGTAATTTATCCATTAGCAATTGAAATTAAAGAAATACCGAAAGGGGCGCCAGTTTTGGGGTCAACAGGGTGTCCACTGTCCAAGTTTATGAAGGTAAAGTGAGCATTTCAGTTTATGTTCATTTTCTGATTGCTGTAATTAAGTGCTTAATCAGGTTAAACCACCCTATCCGAAAAGAAAGGCTGGTTTCAAAGGAAAAGGCAAGAAGATAGATGATAGCAAAGAAGAGAAGAAAGAAGGTCAACCCAAGAAGAGCAGTGTCAAAATTGAAGAGGTGAATGTAGTCACTCATGACAATGAGGACAGTGGGAATGATGTACTTTTAGTCTCTTCACACTTTGGTGCGTATGCTTTACTTGCAGATATAGATGATCACATGCATACCTAGATTCTCGATTCAGGTGCTTCCTTCCATATCACCCCTCATCGAGAGTGATTCTCTACCTATACAGGGGGTCGACATGGTGTTATCCATCTTGGGGACAACTATGCATGTGGCATTGCAGGTATTGGCAGTGTGCAGTTACAGTTTGAGCATGGTTCTGTCTTCACACTTCAGCATGTACAGTATATACCTCGGCTCAAGAAGAGCTTGATTAGCACAAGGCAGCTAGATGATAATGGTTTTCATACCACCTTTGGTGATGGAAAATGGAAGATCTGTAAGGGATCTGGAGCGATTACTTGAGGTTGTAAAAGTGATATTTTGTATCCTCTCCATGTATCTAGTGTCAGTGATCATGTTATTGCCGTGACTAAGCAGCCAAGAGTTTCTTTGTGGCATGGCCGGTTGGGACACATGAGTCAAACAGGAATGAAAGTGCTTTCTCATTTGGGTTACTTGCCTTGTTTTCGTTATGCTGATTTTGAGCATTGTGATCATTGTATTTATGATAAACATACACAGACGTCTCACAAAAAGTCTCTTTCTTTGAAATCTTCTCCTCTAGAGTAAGTACATTCAGATGTATGTCAGATGCCAGGATTATGTTTAGGGAAAAAGAAATATTTTGTCACCTTTGTCGACAACGCTACACGAAATGTATGAGTTTATCTTATTCATAGCAAGGATGAATTGCTTGACAAGTTCAAAAAATTATTGGCATTGGTTGAAAATCAAACTGATAAGACACTCAAGTATCTTCGCTCTGATAATGGTGGGGAATATGTGTCCAAGGCCTTTCAGGCATTTTGTGACACCAAAGGGATAAAGAGGGAGCTCACGGCTCCTCATCATCCACCCCAAAATGAAGTTGCAGAGCGTATGAATTGAACCATACAGGATAAGGTCTGTACGATGCTGTCTCATATTGCATTACCCCATGGTTTTTGGACACAGGCTATTATAACACTCGTTCACTTAATTAATTGGTCACCGAACAAGTCTTTGAGAGGGGGAGTTCCCCAAGAAGTGTGGTCGGGCAAGCCACCTTTATATGCTCACCTGAAAGTGTTTGGTTGCGAGGCTTTTGTGCACATTCGTAAAGAAAAACGCAACAAAATTGAGCCAAAGTCCTGTAAATGCATTTTCCTAAGATATGGTAACGGGGGTGAAATGGGGTATAGACTGTGGGATCCCGAGAAAAGGAAAGTAGTATGCAGCAATAATGTTATTTTCCAGGAAGATCACATATATAAACAGCCTGAAAAGACTGAGGAAGTCCGTAGGGTTGAATTCCGATAAGAAATACCTTTTGGACAGCAAAATGTGCCCGTTGTATATCTACTATAAATGAACTTGTAAATGCAGAAAATAGTGCTGGAAATAATCAGCCAACTATTGCCCATGATAATGAGCCACTACATGTGCAGGAACAGCCAGGACAGCAAGCTGTTAATGCTAATTTGCAGGCTGAAATGCCAGGACAGCAAGCTGAAAATGCTCAACCACCAACAAACAATGATCATTGGGTTAGCAAATCGTCTAGGGTTACTAGACAACCTGATAGATTCATTCCTGGTGCAAATAATATGGCTGATTATGTCATGTTGATAGACTGTGGTGAACTGTCTTGCTTCAACGAAGCAATGGACAAATAGGACAGCAAGAAATTGTATAAAGCCATACTGTCAGAGATGGAATCTCTTGAAAAAAAATGGCACTTGAGACCTGGTATAGTTGCCTAAAGGGCCAAAAACCCTTCCATGCAAATGGATTTACAAGATGGTCACTTTTGGTTCCTCACCAAAGTACAAAGCAAGATTGGTTGCGAAGGGATACAAGCAAGAGGATGGAATTGACTTTGATGAGATTTTCTCTCCTAAAGTCAAGATGACTATATTGAGAATCATTTTGGGCTTGGTTATAGCTAAAGATATGGAGCTCATACACATGGATATAAAGACTACGTTTTTACATGGTGATCTGCATGAAGACATATATATGCAGCAGCTTGAAGGGTTTGTGGAAAAAGGGAAAGAGAAGAGGATATGTAAACTCAAAAGAAGTTTGTATGGGCTGAAACGAGCACCAAGAGAATGAAATGGGGTATAGACTGTGGGATCCCGAGAAAAGGAAAGTAGTATGCAGCAATAATGTTATTTTCCAGGAAGATCACATATATAAACAGCCTGAAAAGACTGAGGAAGTCCGTAGGGTTGAATTCCGATAAGAAATACCTTTTGGACAGCAAAATGTGCCCGTTGTATATCTACTATAAATGAACTTGTAAATGCAGAAAATAGTGCTGGAAATAATCAGCCAACTATTGCCCATGATAATGAGCCACTACATGTGCAGGAACAGCCAGGACAGCAAGCTGTTAATGCTAATTTGCAGGCTGAAATGCCAGGACAGCAAGCTGAAAATGCTCAACCACCAACAAACAATGATCATTGGGTTAGCAAATCGTCTAGGGTTACTAGACAACCTAATAGATTCATTCCTGGTGCAAATAATATGGCTGATTATGTCATGTTGATAGACTGTGGTGAACTGTCTTGCTTCAACGAAGCAATGGACAAATAGGACAGCAAGAAATTGTATAAAGCCATACTGTCAGAGATGGAATCTCTTGAAAAAAAATGGCACTTGAGACCTGGTATAGTTGCCTAAAGGGCCAAAAACCCTTCCATGCAAATGGATTTACAAGATGGTCACTTTTGGTTCCTCACCAAAGTACAAAGCAAGATTGGTTGCGAAGGGATACAAGCAAGAGGATGGAATTGACTTTGATGAGATTTTCTCTCCTAAAGTCAAGATGACTATATTGAGAATCATTTTGGGCTTGGTTATAGCTAAAGATATGGAGCTCATACACATGGATATAAAGACTACGTTTTTACATGGTGATCTGCATGAAGACATATATATGCAGCAGCTTGAAGGGTTTGTGGAAAAAGGGAAAGAGAAGAGGATATGTAAACTCAAAAGAAGTTTGTATGGGCTGAAACGAGCACCAAGAGAATGGTATCATAAGTTTGGTACATTTATGCAATCTCAAGGTTTCCATAGAAGTCAAGTGGATCACTGCTTGTACACTAAGAAGGCAGCAGATGGGAGCCTGATTATCTTGGTTTTGTATGTTGATGACATGCTGATTGCTAACAGGGATACTCATGCACTGGATTCATTGAAGCAAAATCTTCAAGGCAGCTTTGACATGAAGGATCTTGGTGATGCAAATCACATTCTTGGCATGCGAATACTCAGAGATAGATCAAAAGGCTTACTCTATCTATCTCAGCAAGAGTATATCTCCAAGGTTTTGTATCGTTTCAATATGAAGGGAAGGGGGGCAAACAATTGGGATTCCATTACCTCCATATGTGAAATTCAGTGCAGAGGACAGTCCTACATCTGATAATGAGAAGGCTAAAATGGCCAAGTTACCATATGCTTCAGCTGTTGGCAGTTTGATGTATGCTATGGTTACAACACGTCCTGACATTGCATTTGCAATGGGAGTGGTTAGCAGATACATGGCAAACCCTAGCAAGAAGCATTGGGATGCAGTGAAAGGTATTATGAGATACCTCAAAGGCACAAAGGAGTTGTGCATCTGCTTTGAAAAGCAAAAGGTATCTGTTGTTGGCTTTACGGATGCAGACTATGCTCATCATGCGAATTACAGAAAGTCCACTTTTGAATATATGTTTACTTTCACAAGAGAAGCAGTCTCTTGAATCTCCGGGCTACAAAAATGTGTTGCATTGTCTACTATAGAGGCAGAGTATGTGACTGCCACTGAGGCATGCAAGGAGGCTTTATGGCTTTCACGTTTAGTGGGAGAGCTTGGCATCACAGAGTTACCTATTCTTCATTGTAATAGTCAAAGTGCTATCATGCTAGCACGGAATCTTGTCTTTTATGCAAAGACAAAGCACATATAAGTGAAGTACCACTTCATTAGAGATGTACTTGACAACAAGAGCATTGAGCTTGTCAAAGTGCACACTGATAATAATCCTGCAGACCTTCTCACGAAGGGTCTTCCAGCAGAGCGATTTGCTCATTGCCGACAAATGATGGGAGTTGGATAGATATATGTATTTCAGCTTTGTACATACCTAGACTTAGCTGATTCTTTTCTCCTTTTAAGACACATTGCCTTTAGGTGGGAGGTTGTTGGGAATAAAGGCCCTCATGCCTTTAAATGTGCTGGAGTGTGAATACACCCTTAGCACTTATACTTACACATATATATCTATCTAAAAACCTAAAATACATACTCGTCATTGTACCTAAAATCGTGTACACACTCTGCTTTGCTCTCTCCCACTCTCTCTGTCTCTTCGCGCCTAAGGAACTCCTCATGTCTCGATCTTCGTGTCTAACCCGTCACTACATTCATTACTCCACTTGAGGACTCTGATGTGTTGCTTGGTATACCATGGTGTCACCGTATACATGCAGTAATTGATTCACATGCAAAAGCAATCACTATTGAACATAAGAGAAAGACACTAACACTTGATGTAAAGTTGAAAGGGGAATCTATCCCTATTGCATCTGCAACTATCATTTCTCAAGTAATAAAAAATCATTCAGCGTATTTGGTTTTTACTAAGGATAAGTATGATAGTGAGAATATTGAAAATATCTCTAAGTTAGAGAAAGATTGCTTGTCATTTCTGAAAATGTATGATGATTGCTTCTATCAATCACTTCCAAAGCAGCTACCACCTAAAAAACCTGAAGATCATGGCATAGATCTTATCCCTATAAGTAGCTCACCTAATAAGCCACCCTACAGAGTTAGTACAACCCAACAAAAGGAGATTATGAGTCAAGTGGGTGAGCTATTAGAAAAAGGGTTGATTCAACCTAGCACATCTCCTTTTTATTCTCCAGTGCTTTTGGTGTAGAAAAAGGAGGACTCATAACATATGTGCATTGACTATCATGCTAAACAAAATCATGATAAAGAATCAATCAAAGATTATGTTATAGATAGATTGCAAATGGCAACCATATTCTGCCATATACATTTGAAAAGTGAGTATCATCAAATACGCATTAGACTGGAGGATGTGCCTAAAATAACTTTCAAGTCATCTTTTGGATCATATGAGTTTTTTGTCGTACCTTTTTGGCTTACAAATACTCCTGTCACTTTCAATCAGATAATGGATCTCATCTTCAGGCCACATAGGACATTTGTGAACACTTTCTTTGATGACACGATTGTCTATTTAAAGAATGAGGCAAAGCATAGAAGACATTCGAGCGTTGTGTTCAATAAGTTGTGTAAGCATAGGCTGATTATTAATGATAAGAAAAGTGAATTCTTTTTATATAAAATCCACTTCTTGGGGCACATTGTATTGGCTGATGGTATTCACATGGACCTTGCTAAGGTTGAGGCAATACATTCATAGCCACCTTTGGAAAATGTGCATGAGATCCACAGCTTCTTGGATTTATATTCTTACTACGAAAAGTATGTACGCAGGTTTACTAAAATTACATCTCCATTGATGCTTTGCAGCAGAAGAATAATGCATCCAATGGGTTTTTAGCAAGAGTTCTGGACTGTTTCTCAGTTTTATCTGAAGTTTATGCTGGCTGGAAATTTTCAGCAAGTTTGGAACATATGGCATGGTTAGACAACAGTAGCCAATGTTGTGATTGTGATGCCTTACGAAAATTTCAATGCGATATACTTTTCCTTTGGCACAATGCAGTGCAATCAGGGACGATCTCTCATGAGGACGTGAAATTTTGAGATACTTAAATCTTGTTGATAACATTTAATTAAGCTACTAATCAGTTGTGCAAGGTTATTTAGCACATGTGATGCACATGGCAATTATTTCATGGTAACAAGCCAAGGACCTAAAGGATGCATTGGATATCCAAGGCAAAAGTTGTGATAAGTTATGTCAGCTAGGCTTTGGTGTCAGTTTTGACCCTAAGATAATTGTTTGGCCAATAAGTGTCAATGTGATACTAAAAACCAGCATTAATTGGTTGATTAATGCCACTCTAAGGGTCAACAAAGGTTGTGGCCCACTCCAAGTTGCAAATGGCCTAGCCAATTCAATTATGGATGGGCACATTTAATTTTGGGCAAGGTTAGAAGGACTGAAGTTAATTTATAGAATTATTCAATTCTGAAAATTAATTTAATGGCTTAATAATGCTGAAAATTGGGTTTAGAAGGCTGCCACTTGGCAAAAATACCCACACAAATTGAGAAACATCTTTTGGGCTGTTGGAGGCATTCAAATCAGTTTTTCAACTTTGTGTGTGTATGTGTGTGTGTGTGTGTGTGTGTGTGTGTGTGTGTGTGTGTGAGAGAGAAGGTGCTACAGATCAGAATTCAGACTAGTTTTCAGTCATTTGCTGCAGGAGACATCAACCGGAGGCCCTAGGGGATCAAGCGCCAGCAAGAGAAGGACCATCAGGATCAGGTGACAGCATCTTGAGGATGGCGACAGTAGTTTTGGGCCTCTCTACCAGTAGGTGGCAACTCAAGGGAAAACTTGACAGGCTGCATGCAAAATTCAGCCATTTCCCACAAGAAATCTCTGAATTTTCTCTCTCTAGCATTCTCTCACTTATTCCAACCCATTCTCAAGAAATCTCGGCTTATCTCAGCCATTTGGAGCAAATCTCAGCCAGATTTGGTAATTGACAACAGAAAGGATTATGCTGTAAACCCTAAATTTTTGCAGAAATTCAGGTTTAGCAACCACCTCGGGACCTGTGCCATCAATAGAAGGCATCATACATTGAATTCAACACCTGAAATTTGTGGAATTATCAGGGAACTTGGATGCCAACCTGTCCTTTGTGAATTTGGGGTAACATTTGGTCTGTTGGGGTTCTCTTAGAGCAAAAGTCCTAGGTAAAATTCAAGGGGCAATTTGCCCAATCTGTTTGCTAATTGCATCTACAGCAAGGGGCTTTTGGATTAGCCAAGGAGATTGTGGAATCTCAACTTGTACCCAATCCATTAGTCAATACAATTAAAGAAATACTGAGAGGGGCGTCAATTTTGGGGCCAACAAGGTGTCTACTATCCAAGATTATTAAGGTAAAGTGTGCATTTCCATTTGTGCTCATTTTTTGACTAATGTAATTAAGTGCTTGATAAAGAATTACCACCCTATCCGCGAAGGAAGGCTGGTTACAGCCAGGTATGCAACTAGAATGTTTGATCAGTTGGGAGGGCATACAAGGCAAATGACAAATGGAAAGGCAGCAACAACATTACCCCTGGGCCACTATTTTTGCAAGCTAGGGGCTACATTGATAGTTGTGGAGGCCCTTAATCAGTACCATTTCTACATAGCTTATGGGATTTACCCAGACACACACATGCACAACTAGCCCTCGAGTCCTCTCGACACCTAGCTGGAGAGGGAGACACCTCATGTTGGTATGTGCAGATGTCCACCTCGTTTGCTACATGGTTTCAACATGGATAGATTGCCCCCCTTTCAGTACCCTTGATGCACCCTCCGTTCCTCTATGTCACTCAGAGATCAGCAAAGTCATCAAAATAGACCTCACTCACTTAGATGTCAAGAGGACATGGATAGCACCAGTACAAGAACTAGGAATGAAGATGGCTTTCTATCAAAAGTATCTTCTTCATACTGCAGAGGATGGCTTTTTAGTCCACCCAGGATATATGGACAGCCACCTATCCCATAGTCAAATGTGCTATCGGCCAGCTGCACACCTCCTCACACAGGTTAGAGATTGGAACTGGCAAATATCCCAAAGAAGGACATGTCAGATGTCAACTAGAGCTAGAGACTGAGGAGCACTATATTTGCCACTGCCCAGCCAATTTCATTGTCTATTCATAGATGGGTTTGGACCACTATCAAGGACCATGGATTGTACTGACCAGCAATGTTTGGGCCTTTTTCTCCTAGAGATAAGGCAGTTTAGAGACATGCTACTCAGGGGCAGAGCATTAGCTGCCATACGCCTACCCAAAGGCAGCTTACAGATTTCTTTACAAGTGTCCAAAGGATCCCAGAGCAGTCCCAGTCCCACTCTGCACCTGGTGGGGGCATTGAGGAGACTTTGATACAACCACAGTCACAGCTCATACCTACATGAGGGGTTGTGATAGACTGAGTGGTCCAGCTTGGCCAATCCAGGCATCCCAGACCTCAACATAGTATGAAACCTGCCCAGCCTACACGTAGGACAGTTCCTGTTTTCAATCAATCATTTCTCACATGCAAATTGAAAGAATGTCAATGTGCATGTGTGAAACCAACTGTGCATACTCCCGGCATTCACTTGCTCAATAGCCATCAGCTCAGTGTTAACTTGCATATGGGAAGGGGGTGATTTGTGTTGTGATTGGTACAGTTACAATCCATGGTAGGTGTGCTTGGACATTGTTGAAGTAATCTCTTTGCAGTAATCAGGGAATACTGTGGCTTAATGGCTAGGTCTCTTTACAATGGTTGCCTGCATGTTCAGCAGTCCATTGCATGTCAAGTTACCAAAATCATTGTAGTCTTCACACAATACCAACATAACTTTAGATTACCAAGTTCTAGGCACTTCTGGAACAACTCTAACAATACAAAATCATGACAAAAGCAAAACAACCAAAAAACTAGCAGAAAGAGAACAGCATAGCAGTTTTCCCAACAGCTTACCTAATGTTCATGCCAAGAGCTAGATAGCTCTTTCCATATGCTCGAACACAAAGCACTTCTTCACCAACTTCCCCACTATCAACCATTCCACTTTCCTGAAATCAGTACCACAAGTTCTTATCATCAGTCATTCAAGCTGCATGAAGATGATCAGAACACCTACAAGCTAACAGCCAAAGGAAAGAAAGCAACTTGTCTTTTTATAAATTTTCCAGGCAGGTATTTGATAACTACAATGAGGGCAAATTCCATTCTTTGGGAGCACATACTTCAATGAGGGTTTTCTCTGATTTGTTCCCCTCACTTTTGACAGTTCGCAAGACCACATCGGTATCCACTCTGTAAAGTTGACTGTTACTTTTCAGGCAACGTTCTACCTCACGAAGCCGAGTATGTATGTTGCACTGTATGGCACTCAATAGAAGCCTTTCAACATCAACAGAATCTAGATGAATTTGAAATTGGGCATCAAGATTGCTAACTGGGTCAATTACAGAAGGAACATGAGAGCAAGCTACATTATGATCTGCCCCTTGTTCTATTCTCAGAGCTGGCAAAGATGCCAAATCGTTTCCTTTGCATAGATCCAACCAGTAAGTGATCTTTAAAGCTGGTGAGCTGGATGGTTTTCCACTGCCAATATCTGTCTCTCCATCAAGAGCAATGCCCTGCACCTGACCTGTACTCTGGCCTAAGCTGCTGCTGGACCCTTCTTGAATGATCTCAAACCTGATTGCATCCCTCCATCGCCCTTGTCTCAAGGATCGGACTTGTCTAATAATCGTATCCATGACCCATGCTGTGCAAAACTCATGTAAGACTGAGAATAGAATCTGAAATGGATCTTCTAAAGCAGCCATCCGACGCTCCAGATCATCACGAAGGGCCAACTCCTGTGAACCAGTAAGCTTCAACCTGCCACTACCTTCACCCACAAGGATTTCCAAGTGCAGAACTCTCCACAAGGATGGATTACCTCTGTACCCAAGTGTAAGATGGGCCTCAAACTCCTCATTCACACGCAAGGTGACTCTCCCATTGGCAATGTGGACTGCGGACATCTCCCTTGGAAGGGGGATGTCAAGCAGACGTGAACGCAACAATGTATCCAATTTTTGCAGTGTAGATTCTTTCTCATCACCAACCAGCATTGGTTGCATTCCAAGATCCTCAATACATTTGGGTAGACGCCTGTAACTACCTGTGAGCAGTACTTCCACAGCTGAAGGAATGTCATACATGGGAGCACGGGCTTGCTGCAATCCCTCATGAAGGAAAAAAAGTGAATCTGCTGCCTGGATGAAGCTTGTGTCATGATTAGAGAGTGTTCCCACAAGCTGCTGACAGCATTCCACCAATGGCATCTGAGACACACAAGAATAGAAATTAATGTAACTCTTCCATTCATAGGAGAGAGCGAGCTGTTAAAAAGTACAATATCCTGCTGCTGAAGTAAAAGAAGATGATGTTAAAGGCATCGCTTCTTTTTGAACAAATATAGAGACCTTCCTATAAAACTATGCCATTGTAGTAAGTATAAGTGTTTACAATAGATGATAAATGATAAAGCAAATATTAAGAACCTCTAGAACTTGCTTCATTATGGTAACAGTAATTTGCTTGGGTAAGCCAATGGAGAATTGTCTGCGATTTTTTTTAGTTTGGTGGGTGGGTTTTTTTTTTTTTTTTTTTTTTTTGGGGGAAAGGCCCATGAACAAGTTTCCAAAACCAAGCATGTACAAAATGTATCTATAAGGAATCTTGTACTATCCACACAAAAAACAAAAACAAAAACAAAAAGGGGGACACATCTCCAAACTGTTAGCCTGCCTATTTTAGTCATGTCAGTTTGTCATCTCCTGGTTGTGAGCTCCTATTAGAGTCTAACAGAGACATAGGAGATCTAGCAGGCTTAGGTGCATTTCCTTCAGTTGGTGGCTTCTTGTGTGCAGTTCTAGGTCAAATCAATCTCCTTTTTCTTTCCATTTGTATCAACATTCTTCCTTATTCAGTGCAGATTTCATTTTTCTTTTCTTATAGTTGCTCTCTGTTCCTTTGTCTTTGTGTTTCCGTTCCTTTCCATTATGCACTATCACATGGTATCAAAGCATGGTTGTTGAGATATTAGCAATCACACCTAATGTAGCCTCTTTGTATGAGGCAGTTTGGGATGAAGACATGCAGGCTGCAGGAATAGCATATGCGCAAAAAGGGAAACCTGTACCCGTCCAACAACTATAAAGCATTGTACTTGACTACCACTTTTGATAGATAAATGAATACATGATGATGCTTTTCTTTATCAGTTAGTGTCAATCTTGTACTTGTCAATCCTACACAAGATTGTGTTTATGAGTCCAAGCTTCCATCTTGAAACCTAATTCACTTGTGTAAGAGTAGTGGTCTTCAACCAATGTCATCATGAGTTTAGTCTATGCTTACAAGCCGCCATAGTCATGCTCTAGATCCCGCGTATTTTAACATGGTATCAGAGCTCAGCTGAGCATGGCCCAACTCTCCTTTCACTCCTCTCAACTCCTTTCCATCTCTGCTCAGCTCAGTTTGAGTATTGGACCCTATCTCCAACTTCATTTGCATCCCTACCTTCAATGAAGCTTCCATGGCAGCCATAGCCAGCAGCACCCTGTCAGCTTGAAGCTTTCATATCTCTCTCCACAAGCCAAATGTCTCTGAGCTTCCTTCTAGAGAAGTGATTCTCTACTTCCAAAGCTCCTCCCTGGCACCTCAATCATTGAGATTGGGCAACTATAGCTTCAGCATTGCCTCTTTTCAGAGTCGCTGCCATATCTGTGTCTATGGACAGCACCTGCCTACCTCTGTTGGAGTAGCCATATCTCATCAACCAAGCCATCTCTCTTCGAGCTTTCTTCTCAGAGTTGTTCTTCAGGTCAAGGCACAACTTTTTGCCACAAAAATCAAGGAGATCAATGCACACCATGCCCGGCATTTGCATTTTCCCAAATCTGGGCGCAGTTTTGATAGCGACCACTTTGAAAGCTTAGATCTCTCAACTCGGGCAAAACGAGTACAAACCCTCTTAGGGGGAGTTAGGCCCATTAGTGAGGGTCCTCCATCTTAAAGGGTTTGAGCAAATTCGACCTAAGGAGTTGATGGGAACTCATTTACTAGTCGCTGGTCCTTGTTTTGACAGGACAACCATAGCCACTTACCTTCAAGCTCACTTTTCCTTCATTTTCTCTCTCTTGCCACTTAAACCAAGCCAAGGCCACTCTAATCTAAAGTTTTCAGCAAGTATTCAACCATCAAATCAACAAGGAGGGGAAGGTATGAAGAGTTTTTGAAGATCATCAAGTCAAACTCAAGCAACAAACATCAAATTTCAAACTAGTATCTTTTGATACTTCACTGCCATTACTTGTGTCTTTTGACACATACAAAGATCAACTCATTGCTGGTTATTCTCAGTCATTTGAAGCTGATTTCCATCATGGGAATGACCAAAATCAAGTCTTTTATGAAGATGCTTCTCATGAAGAGTAACATTACTCTTGTTGCTCAATTCAACTACATGGAAGACATGTTTATTCCGCTTGCAAAGATGGATGGATTTACTTGTTTTGAAGAGCAATCGATGAATTTATTTGAAGATTTTGAAGACATTTCTGCTGCCTCAAAGACAATGATACCTTTGCTTAAGGGGAACATGGACATAAAGACTGATGCAACTATTGCAAGCAAAGTCAATGAAAAAGCAGATCAAGAGAACCAAATGAATAAGAATAAGAAGAAGAAGCAGAAAAATCATGAAGCCTTTGAAGTGGCAAACAAAGTGAAGTACAAGTACAGGAAGTTAGACAAGAAGAACTGCAATGAATCGAAGATCTATGTCAAAAGAAATGCTAAAACTGCAAGGGCCTCACGGTCCTTGATCCTATTTTTTTATTGGCTTTTTTAGCCCTGTAATGTCTAGCCCAAATGTCTTTATCATAAGCTTGTAAAACTCTTCATGTAGCCTTGTACTACAGCCTCTGTAAGGCCCCTGCTACAACCTCTGGATGTCCATCATGTTTGTGGTACACACACTTGACCTTTTCTGCGACAGCCTCTGGTGTTTTGCCATGTTTATGGTGTGCCCACATTTTGCAAGTGTTACTTTCACTAAAGCCTACTTTCTGGTTGTGATTGAGAAGGGGTGTTGAGATATTAGCAATCACACCTAATGTAGCCTCTTTGTATGAGGCAATTTGAAATGAAGACATGCAGGCTGCAAGAATCCCATATGCACAGAAAGGGAAAACCGTACCCATCCAACAACTATAAAGCATTGTACTTGACTACTACTTTTGATAGATGAATGAATACATGATGATGCTTTTCTTTATCAGTTAGTGTCAGTCTTGTACTTGTCAGTCCTACACAAGATTGTGTTTATGAGTTCAAGCTTCCATCTTGGAACCTAATTCACTTGTGTAACAGTTGTGGTCTTCAATCAATGTCATCATGAGTTTAGTCTATGCTTACAAGCCGCCATAGCCATGCTCTAGATCCCGCGTAATTTCACAATGGTATCATTGTCTGAGAGACACAAAGGTTCTGATTCTTGCAAAGGAGACCATCCACATCCAAAACACGGGTATCCATCCTTGTGTTTGCTGCAAATGCCAACTTCTATGTGTGGACAACATCATTTGATAGCTAGGTGTCAACATCTAACGGATCGCAACATTATCAAGAGGCTAGGCGACATCATCCAAGTGTAGGCGACTCCTTTCAAGCATCCATCAACACATCTTGTGGTATGCCATAATAAAGTCACATTGAACTTTTTTCTAACGTATGTATACATAGTGTTTGGAAATGATTTTTACATCATTTCAAGTGTTTTGACAAATTTTAGTGATGGCAACTTTTTGGTCAAAATTTTTCCAACTTAGGCATAAGACATGTTTTAGAAGCTGATTTGTGATCAAACGAAGCAGAATTGGTCAAAGTTCCTCTCACGGAGTTTGAAGAGGAGATTGAGGAGAATATTTTGTTGTCTCATGGGCTCGGCCCAATTATTCACCATTTTGGAGATATGAGCCTTCGAAAATGAAAAATAAAAATTTTTCAACACTTTTTTTTTAATGTATCATGTTTTTTGTGCTTTCTTTTTGTTTTTGGCAAGTTTGCGTACAAGTGATGATTTGGGAGGATTGCGTAAATTTTGACATGCGCTTTTCTTGGAAAACGCGCCATTCTTGGAATAGCCTATTCTAGACGCATTAAGCCGTTTTGGCACAAAAGTTGAATGAACAAATATCTTTATCATCTCCTTCTTTCAAAATTCGTGAGACTATGAATGTAATTGAGTTTGCAATCGAGATTGTGAGTGAGAGTGAGATTGCAATTTGAAATCAGCTCAGTCCAAGGATTCAAGAACCGTATTGGAGTGCAATTTCTAATTATGCTATCTACTACTTCTAATTTTTCTTCAAACTATAATACAGATTTCTCTTTCTATCTTTTTACTTGCGTCTCTCTATCGAAAATTGTAATGATTTTTATCAAATTGTGACTAGTCGTGCTATAAGTGGCATCAAAGCAGTTTTGATTC
Organism: Lygodium microphyllum; assembly: GCF_053477565.2. Lineage (NCBI taxonomy): Eukaryota > Viridiplantae > Streptophyta > Polypodiopsida > Schizaeales > Lygodiaceae > Lygodium > Lygodium microphyllum. The sequence goes on from NC_141141.1 coordinate 138,617,873, forward strand.
GTGAAAATGGAAAGCTTGGAGCAAAATGTCAAGGAGCAAGAAGAACTCATTCAACATCTTCTTGCTGACTTGAGAAAAGAATAAGCCGGTAAATAAGCTGCAAAGACACCATAGATCGTTGTGGATCTAGGAGGTGAAGTAAATACAACTAGCATTGGCGGATCAACTGGAGAGCCGCCTCAACATCAAACAGCAAGCGAAGAGAAGAAAAAGATCTTATGAATATGATGTTGGAGAATCTACTATTAAGTAAGTATTTAAGAAGATAAAACTAAATGAGTTTGAAGGCAAAAAGAAGACAGGAGAAGATCTAGAAGCATGGCTTAAAGAGCTTGAAGATTTCTTCGCATTGCGGGAATTTTTTAAAGAATCGAAAGCTAAGATTGCGATTCTGCAACTATGCAATGTAGCAAAGCTATGGTGGAAGTCCTATATGCAAACTAGAACTCAAGTTGGCCCTATCACATGGGAGGAGTTTCGTATGCAAGCAAACAAGAGGTATTGTTCTCCTCACTACAATATGGAAAAGAAGATAAAATTCTATAATTTCAAGCAATTTGAAAAGGATAAGCATGATCAATCTGTCAATGACTATAAAGAAAAATTCTTACAACTCTATAAGTATGCTCCTGAAGTGACTGGAGATGCCTTGAAAAGTAAGTTCATTAAAGGACTGAAGAATGACTTGAGATATTAAGTCAGGGATCAAGATGTAATGATTTTCTTAATCAAAGGCAGAGAATTATAAAAAGATGCAAAAATACAACAAAAGAAAAGCAGTAAACTTCTCTAGTCCGCGAATTATTTCCACGGATCATCATTCACAAAGTTCATATTCTACTATCTCAAAGAATAAACCAAGCTAGAATTTCAATAACAATAGAAGCCAGAATACTATGCAAAGAGGGCCTATACAAGGTTCTCAAAAAGTATCAATCCAAAATCAGAATATCTCCAACAATAACAATCAAAAGAAGAGACAGCCTCTTCGATGGCAACAAGATCCAGAATTCCTTGGACAAGTAAGAAGATTGGGACAATGAATTGCTGCGAGGAGTAAGGCCATTGTACTTTCAAATGTCCAAATAAGGGGGTGAACACTTCATTGCAAGCTAAGAAAAGTGAGACGGACATGACAATCGAGGAAGCAGATGAAGAAGGTAAGTGTCTAAATTTGCCTATCATATACATGATTTCTTCTAGTCGACACCTTAGAGCTTTCATTATCAAATTTTTTGGTAAAATTGGCAAACAAACTGTAAACTTTTTTATTGATTCCGGAAACACACATTGCTTTGTGTCACTCAAACTTCTTAAAGATCAAAACCTAAAATTTGATAAAACAATAAAGCAACTGATGGAATTGGCTAATGGGAGAAACCATTTTACAAAGGGCTTGATTCAAAACTTAGCATCCATATTAAACAATAAAACACATAACGAAGATTTTTATGTATTTGATATGGGGAAAAGAGATGTGATAATTCAAATGGATTTGTTAACCAAAAATCATGCCTTGATTGATTGTGAAAAGAGATCTTTAATTTTCAAAGAAAAAGATAACAATTTTCATAAAATTTAGGGAAGAAAGAGAGATTGCAAATCTTTAATCATTTCAGCCACAAAACTTTTGAGGGGAATCAAACAAGGATGTGAGACCTTTTTAATCTTTTCTAGCGAGTTGAAGTTGGAGGAGCCAAGAGGAATCCTAAATACATAGAGAAATTGTTAAATGACTACAATGATGTTTTTTTTAATGATCTACTAGGTATGTCTCCTCCTAGATCAATTGACTATGCTATAGAGTTGTATCCAGCAATAGAACCCTATCTAGAGCGCTTATCGGTTCAATATAAAAGAGCTGAAGGAGCTTAAACTACAACTTGATGATCTCTTGAAAAAGGGATTTATCAGACCCAATATATCTCCTTGGGGTGCTCCTATATTATTCTAAAACAAGAAGGATGGGACATATAGACATTGTATTGATTACAAAGGTCTTAATAAGTAAACCATAAAGAACAAATATCCGCTTCCACACATTGATGACTTATTGAGCCAATTGAGCAATGAAAAGGTGTTTTTAAATAAAGACTTACAATTGGGTTACCACTAAATCCATATAAAGTTTAAGGATATTTCAAAGCCTGCTTTTCGAACTAGATATGGTCATTACGAATTCACAGTTCTAGCTTTTGGACTCGTGTTTGATAAAGAACATTTTTCATCCACATCTTAATGAACTCATTCTTGCATTCTTGGATTATATATTTGTATATTTTAAAAATCATTAGAAACATGATATATACATCTTAGAAAAACTCTTCAAATTATGAGGGAACATAAACTTTATGCAAAACAAAGTAAACGTTTCTTTGCAAAAGATAAACTTGTTTATTTAGAAAGAGTTATTTCTAAAGAGGGAATTCATATAGATCCAAGGATGGTAAAGACTATTGTTGATTGGCCTATACCAAACTGTGTGAAAGATGTAAGAAGCTTCTTAGGATTAGCTCAATATGAGAGAACTCATATTCAAGATTTTTCTAAGATAGCTAGTCCTTTGATTGAATTGACTAAGAAAACTAGACCTTTTGTTTGGTCACATGCATGTTAGAAAGCCTTTGAAACATTGAAATGAAAAGTGGCTGAAAATTATACATTGAAAATTCCTAAGATGGGAAAACCTTTTGTATTATCTTATGAAGCCAATGGGGAGAAATTAGGATGTGTAGTGACACAAGAGAGAAGAGTAGTGCCTTATGAATCTCGAAAATTCAAGAGACATGAGATGAACTATCCTATACATGACTTAGAACTTGCTATTGTAGTTCATGCTCTAAAACATTAGAGACATTTCTTACTTCGTGTAAAATTTGAGTTAAGAACTCATCATCAAAGTCTAAAATATATTTTCACTCAATCTTTGTTAAATAACAGAGAAAAGAGATGGTTGTAATTGCTATGTGAATGTAAATTTGATATCAAACATGTATCTCGAAAGAAAAACAAAGTTGTTGATGCTTTAAGTCGTAGACCTATGTGTAATAGTTTGTCTATTATACAAACTGACTTGATTGATGATATGCAGCTTAAAGTGCAAGATGATCCATGTATTCTAAAATTTTATTGTTCTTAAATAAAAATTTAAAATATATATATAATGGAAAGTTTCAAATGCTTAAGGAAAATCTTTATTATCTGAATCGTTTGTCTATTCCTACTGTTTCAAAATTCAAGAAAGAAATTCTTAAGAAATATTGTAATTTGCCTTTCTCTACTTATCTTGGATTTTCAAAGACTTACAACAAAGTCAAGAACTCGTTTTTTAGACCAGGGATGAAGAAGAACATTAAAACATAGTGAAGAAACGTTTGGAGTGCCAACAAGTAAAAGTTGAACCGAAATGTATGCCTAATGAAATGCAACCATTCGATATACCTATCCAAAAGTGAGAATCCATATCTATGGACTTTATCACTAAGTTGCTTGTTGCTAGGGGAGGGTATGACACTATCTTTGTGGTAGTGGATAGACTCACAAAAATTGTATATTTCTTTCCCATGAAAAAGATTGACATGGCTTTAAATGTAGCTAAATTGTTTGTAAAAAATATTGTGTTTGCATGGTAGATCCGTAAGTATTGTTTCTGATAGAGATTTAAAATTTACATCTAACTTTTAGAAAGCCACATTTAAAGCCATTGGAACTAAATTAAAGATGAATACTGCATTTCATCCACAGATTGATGGAGAGACAGAGAGAGTGAATTGGGTTTAGAAGACATGCTTAGAATATATGTAAATGAAAAACAAAACAACTAGACTGAATATTTGACCTTAATTAAATTTGCATACAACAGTTCATGGCCTGAATCGATTAAAATGTCTCCGTTTGAAGCAATGTATAGTTGTGACTATGTGACTATGTGAATATTGTTCATTTTTCTTATGCTTCAGCCGTCAAACTAACTTGTTTCTTGGGAAATATAAAAGGTTATCTCTACGTTTTGAAGGCCCATCCTATTCAAAATTCTAAAGAAAATTGGTTCACTTGCATATAAACTCGAATTGTCATCTCATGTCGAGGTTTATATTGTTTTTCAAGTGGGTTTATTGAAAAAGTATGTTGCTAACTCTGATCATCTTTTGTAGGACAAGTTTAGATTACAAGAAGATGAAACATTGAAGGTTAAACTAGAATTAGTATTAGATCGTAAAGTCAGACATCTTAGTGGTAGAGATATTGTGGGAGTGTTGGTAAGATGGGGTACATATCCTATAGAGGATGTAACTTGGGTTCATCTAGATAGTTTGCAACAAGAATATCCATCTTTCCAACTCTGAACACAAAGTTTTTGAAAAAAGAAAAGAATGAGATATGCCCTAATAAAGCCATATTGAACTTTTTTTTGACTTGTGTAGATAAATGTTTAGAAATGATTTTTAGGTCATTTTAAGTGTTTTAATAAACTTTGGTTATGGCAACTTTTTGGTCAAATTTTTTCTAACTTTTAGGCATAATACCTATTTTAGATGCTAATTTGTAATCAAATGGAGCAGAATTTGGTCAAAGTTTCTCTCACAAAGTTCAAAGAGGAGATCAAGGAGAATATTTTGTCATCTCAGAGGCTCGGTCCAATTCTTCACCATTTTGGAGATATGAGCCTTCAAAAATGAAAAAAAAAAATTCAACACTTTTTTTAAAAACATATCGTGCTTTTTGTGCTTTCTTTTTGTTTTTGACAAGTTTGCGTACGAGTGATGATTTAGAAGAATTGTGTCAATTTTGGCACACGCTTCTCTTAGAAAACGCGACATTCTTGGAAAGGCCAATTCTGGACGTGCGAAGTTGTTTTGGCAAAAAAGCTGAACAAACAGTTATCTTCATCTTCTTCTTCTTCCAAAAATTCAAGATTAAGCCTGTGAATGTGATTGCGATTGTAATTGAGATTATCAGCGAGAGTGAGATTGTGATTCTTTCATGTACATAAAATCAGCTCAAGGGTGGTCGAGAGCTTTGAGCTCCTCATCAGAGTACAATTTCTAATTGTGATATTTGATGCTCCTCTGTTTCCTTCAAACTATAATACAGATTTCCCTTTTTATCTTTTTATTTGCATCTCTCTATCGAAAATTGAATTGATTTTTATCAAAGTGTGACTCGTCGTGTTGTACATCTACATCAGTGTTTATATAAACACAGCCCACTAGGTGGTGGCAACAATTTCCGGGCCCGGGTGATAGACCTCCACAATCAAACACAACTGTGGTGGAGCAAGCGACAGCATACTGATCAATGTTTTGTCCTTCTACATCTTTCTATATGCAAGAAACAATCTTCTCCCATCAGACAAACCTTCTACAATTAGATCTTCCTCTCTTATAGCCGATTCCTTCTGCTTTAGGGACTATATATAGCCAAACACGAGTTTTTTTCAATGGGTGTTTGTTGAAGAGAAAGATGTCTTACCAAATTACAAGCTTTGATGACTCAAAAGGAGAAAGTTCTTTCCAGACACTCTTCTACAAGGAGAGGTGATCATCACGGGCATCATCGAACGATAGGAGTCTCCTATTCGCACCTATCCCCCTTCTATTTGTTAAGAAACCCTTCACCCACAATTTTGCGTTTTGCATTTTGTGTTTAGGATTTCAAAGTGGACAGCCCCAAAAAGGAACTTGGCACCCACATTGGGACACCACCCTAGACAGCTGGCACCCGAAGGAACAATCTCTTGCCTATTTATAGGCTACCTCTGTCACTCATTCTTTACAGCTGATTCATTCAGTCCGTCACCTCTTGTCTCTAGCCTCTCCAGTACCCTCACACTCCTTCAGGAGGACATTGCGGTTCATGGTTCGTGGCTATCTTCATCGTCTTCCTTGTGCTGCAACACCCTTGTTCCCTTGTATCACATTCACTCCATTATTCAAATCTTCGTCCTTCCATTCATCAGAGTTTCTTCTCTCTTCTCTTCTCTTCTATCTCACTGGTACGTCATCTTTTGACATGGTATCAGAGTTGGATCTGCTCAAACAACGGCAAAGATCCTCTACTCCACTAAAAGGCAAAGACCGGTGGCAGATTCTGTATCCACTTCTCTATTGGGAATAAAGGCCTTGTGCTTTTAAATGTGCTCAAGTGTGAACACACCCTTCGCACTTGTACTTACACATATATATCTATCTAAAAACCTAAAGGTACTCTCTCGTCATTGTACCTAAAAACATGCTCTCTCTACGCTACTCTCTCTCACTCTCTACGCTACTCTCTCTCACTCTCTCTGTCTCTCACTATGCATAACGACAGTCTGTCTCGATCTTCGTGCCTAACCGGTCCCTACAAACTGGTATTAGAGCGTAAGGTGCTGCAAACGATCGTTAGGCTGAGGTAGAAGACCAGCATGGTGACGAGACAGCTCAAAGACGAGCAGGAGAGTCGTAGACAGGCTCGTGTGCTAGAGACACAGTTGACAAGTGCAGGCCTGCAATATCGTAGCGTGGCGGATTGACAACCAACTGACGGGCAACTCCAGCAAACGTGACGTGTGGCCAGTGGGCAGTAGTCGGTGGATTGGGCAACATAGGGACAGCAGCCGGTGCGTGGCGAGCAGCAGCCGACGGGCGCGCTGCACGGTGGGACAGGTCTCATGCGTCACGCGACAGCGGTCTGGGAGGCGACATGACCAGTCACGGATAGTGGTCGGGCAGGTCAACGGGGCATGTATACTATTTAAATTGTATTTCTTCAAAATCTCCTTTGAATTTGCCTCCTCTCCTCCTGGTATTCGCGAGTGCACATGCAATGTGCAAATCTGTGCAGATTTAGGCCCAGAAACTTCGGGCTTTTCCCAAATTTGGGGATTGTGATGCAAGACAAACAAATCTACCTCGTAAATTACAGGAATTTGTGACATTTTGTCCTCGAGATTTGGGGCTTTTCATGTACATGTACAAATTGGGCTGAAATTAACCCAATTTCTCGACATTGAGGCACATTGGACCCCGTGCAATTCGGGGCTTTTGCAATTTGGGCAAAATCTGTGCAGCATTTGGTCATTTTATGTACATGCAGGTTAAATTCCATGCAATTTGGACATCAACACTTGCTAAAATTTGGGGATTTTGCAGAAATTTCCCTATTTTGGCAAAATTGGCCTATTCTATGCATGACAGAGAAAATGCAGATGTGTGCTTGATGCTTTGAGCACAAAATTTTGGGGCTTTTAATCGTTCGTGTCAAATTTTATGCCTGTGGGTACATGTACAACAGAAATTGCAGCTGAAATTTTGGGATTCCTCATATAATGTGATGCATATGCCCTTGGAACAGTTGTAATCAGTTGGATAATGCTGCACCACATGGTTTGGTGTGTCTGAAAATTTAATTACAAATCTGAAATCTGTGCTTCTACATGGTCATTTATTGCTGATTGGTACTTGTTTGTACCTTGGTCACTTGGGTGACAATTTGGGCCTGCATTTGCTAGTTTTTTTTGTCACATTTGGGCTGAAAATCATAGCTGGCAGCAATGACAGTAGTAATCTGATGCAATAAAGAAGCTTGAAGGCACACATAACTTTGTAGTTTGGCAAAAGCAGTGCTACAATATCCTGTTACAAAAGAAGCAGGCAAAGCCAATCAAAACCAAAGGGGCAAAGCCCACGGACATGGAACAGGAAGATTGGGATGAGTTAAATGAGCTTGCACACTCAACCATAGAGCTATCGATTTCTGATGCCTTGCTCTTCAACATTGAAGGTTTGGATTCTGCATATGCTATATGGACTAGACTGGAAGAACTGTATGCACAAAAGAGTGCTGCAAGCAAAGTGTATTGGCGAAAAAAGCTTATGGATTTGCGTATGAAAGAGGGTACAGCAATGTCTACTCACTTGAGTGAGTTTAACTCAATTTTCAGCCAGCTGGTTGCCTTGAAGTTCATGATTGATGAGGAATTTAAGGCTACTTTCTTGCTTTGCACTCTACCAGAGAGTTGGGATACATTCAGGACTGCTATGAGCAATTCTAATGTAATCCTTTTGTATGCTGATGTAGAGAGTGCTCTACTCATGGAAGAAATGAATCAGCAGAACAATGCATCCAATAAGTCTTCTAGTGCTTTGCATACTAGGGGCTAATCACAGCAAAAGGGCAAATATGATAGCAAGGGACGCAATAAATCACGTGGCAAAGATGTTGAATGTCATCATTGTGGCAAGAAGGGTCACTTTAGACGTGATTGCTACAAATTAAAAAAAGAGAAAGGAAAAGGCAAGAAGATAGATGATAGCAAGGAAGAGAAGAAGGGCAGTCAACCTAAGAAAAGCAGTGTAAAAATTAAAGAGGTGAATGTAGTCACTCATGACAGTGACAGTGGGAGTGGCATACTCTTTGTCTCTTCACACTTCGGTGCACATGCTTTACTTGCAGATACAGATGATCACATGCATACCTGGATTCTCAATTCAAGTGTTTCCTTTCATGTCACCCCTCATCGTGAGTGGTTCTCCGCCTATACAGGGGGTCGACATGGTGTTGTCTATCTTGGGGACAACTATGCATGTGAGATTGCAGGTATTAACACTGTGCAGTTACAGTTTCAACATGGCTTTGTCTTTACACTTGAGCATGTACGGCATGTACCTCAGCTCAAGAAAAGCTTGATTAACATAGGGCAGCTAGATAATAATGGCTTTCATACCACCTTTGGTGATGGAAAATGGAAGATCTGTAAGGGATCTAGGGTTATTGCCAGAGGTTGCAAGAGTGATACTTTGTATCCACTTCATATATCTAGTGTGCGTAACCATATTATTTCCGTGACCGAGCAGCGAAGCGTTTCTTTGTGGCATGGCCGGTTTGGACACATGAGTCAAACAAAAATGAAAGTGCTTTATCGTTTGGTTACTTGCCTTGTCTTCGTTATGCTGATTTTGAGCATTGTGGTCATTGTATTTATGGAAAACATGCATAGACGTCTCATAAAAAGTCTCTTTCTTTGAAATCTTCTCCTCTAGAGTTAATACATTCGGATGTATATGTATGTCAAATGCCAAGATTATCTTTAGGGAGAAAGAAATATTTTGTCACCTTTGTCGATGATGCTACACGGAAGGTATAGGTTTACCCCATTCGTAGCAAGGACGAAGTGCTTGATAAGTTTAAAAATTTCTTGGCTTTGGCTGAAAATCAGACAGATAAGATACTTAAGTGTTTTCGCTCTAATAATGGTAGGGAATATATGTCCAAGGCCTTTCAGGCATTTTGTGACAACAAAGAGATAAAGAGGAAACTCACTGCCCCTCATAATCCGCCCCAAAATGGAGTTGCAAAGCATATGAATCAGACCATACAAGATAAGGTCTGTACGATGCTGTCTCATGCCGCATTACCCCATTGCTTTTAGGCAGAGGCTGTTATGACAGTCGTTCACTTGATTAATCGGTCACCAAACAAGTCTTTGGGGGGGGGGGGGGGGGGGATTCCCCAAGAAGCGTGGTCGGACAAGCCACCTTCATATGCTCATCTAAAAGTGTTTGGCTGTGAGGCTTTTGTGCACATTCGTAAAGAAAAACGCAATAAACTTAGCCAAAGTCCTCTAAATGCATTTTCCTAGAATATGGTGACGAGGGTGAAATGGGGTATAAATTGTGGGATCCCGAGAAAAGGAAAGTAGTACGCAGCAATGACGTTATCTTCTGAGAAGATTGCATGCACAAACAGCCCGAAAAGACTGAGGAGGTCCGTAAGGTTGTATTCCGAGAAGAAATACCTTTTGGACAGCCAAATGTGCCCGTTGTATAGCAGCAAATGCCTACTGTAAATGAACCTGTAAATGCTGCTATTACCCATGAAAATGAGCCATTACATGTGCACGAACAACCAAGACAGCAAGCTGTTAATGCTGATTTGCAGACTGAAATACCAAGATAGCATGCTGAAAATGGAAATTTGCAGGAACAGCCAACAAACAATGACCATAGGGTTAGGAGATCATCTAGGGCTACTAGATAACCTGACAGATTTGTTCCTAGTGCAATTAATGTGGCTAATTATGTCATGTTGACAGACTGTGGTGAATTGTCTTGCTTCAAGGAAACAATGGACAGACAGGACAGCAAGAAATTGTATAAAGCCATGCTGTCAGAGATAGAATCTCTTGAAAAAAAATGGCACTTGGAACCTGGTGCAATTGCCTAAAGGGCAGAAAACCCTTCCATGCAAATGGGTTTACAAGATGGTCATCACTTCTAGTTCCTCACCAAAGTACAAAGCAAGATTGGTTGCAAAGGGGTACAAGCAAGAGCATGGAATTGACTTTGATGAGATTTTCTCTCCTATAGTCAAGATGGCTACATTGAGAACCATTTTGGGCTTGGTTGCAGTTGAGGATATGGAGCTCATACAGATGGATGTAAAGACTACGTTTTTACATGGTGATCTGCATTAAGATATATATATGCAGCAGCCTGAAGGGTTTGTTAAACAAGGGAAGGAAAAAATGGTATGTAAACTCAAAAGGAGTTTGTATGGGCTGAAACAAGCACCAAGAGAATGGTATCATAAGTTTGATACATTCATGCAGTCCCAAGGTCTTCATAGAAGTCAAGTGGATCACTGCTTGCACACCAAGAAGGCAGCAGATGGCAGCCTAATTATCTTGGTTTTATATGTTGATGACATGTTGATTGCTGGCAAGGATACTCATGCCTTGGATTCATTGAAGCAAAGTCTTCATGGCAGCTTTGACATGAAGGATCTTGGTGATGCAAATCACATTCTTGGCGAAAACTCAGAGATAGATCAAAAGGCTTACTCTATCTATCTCAGCAAGAGTATATCTCCAAAGTTTTGCAACATTTCAATATGGAGGGGGGAAAAACAATTGGGATTCCATTGTCTCCATATGTGAAACTTAGTGCAAAGGACAGCCCTACATCTAATGATGAGAAGGCTAAAATGGCCAAGATACCATATGCTTCAGCTGTTGGCAGTTTGATGTATGCTATGGTTGCTACACGTCCTGGCATTGCCTTTGCAGTAGGAGTGGTTAGCAAATACATGGGAACCCCTGGCAAGAAGCATTGGAATGCAGTGAAAGGTATTATGAGATACCTCAAAGGCACAAAGGAGTTGTGCATCTGCTTTGGAAAGCACAACTTTCACAAGAGGAGCAGTCTCTTGGATCTCCAAGCTGCAAAAGAGTGTTGCATTGTCTACTATAGAGGCAGAGTATGTGGCTGCCACTGAGACATGCAAGGAGGCTTTATGGCTTTCACGTCTGGTAGGAGAGCTTGGCATCTCAGAGTTACATGTTCTCCATTGTGATACTCGGAGTGCTATCATGCTAGCATGGAATCCTGTCTTTCATGCAAAGACAAAGCACATACAAGTGAAGTACCACTTCATTAGAGATGTACTTGACAGCAAGAGCATTGAGCTTGTCAAAGTGCATACAGATGATAATCCTGCAGACCTTCTCACGAAGGGTCTTCCAGTATAGAAGTTTGCTCATTGCCGACAGATGATTGGAGTTGGATAGATATATGTATTTTAGCTTTGTATATACCTAGACTTAGCTGATTCTTTTCTCCTCTTCAGGCACATTGCCTTTAGATGGGAGGTGTTGGGAATAAAGGCCTCGTGCCTTTAAATGTGCTCGGGTGTGAACACACCCTTAGCACTTGTACTTACACATATATATCTATCTAAAAACCTAAAGGTACTCTCGTCATTGTACCTAAAAACGTGCTCACTCTCTGCTCTGCTCTCTTTTACTCTCTCTGTCTCTCACTACGCGTAACGACAGTCTGTCTCGATCTCCGTGCCTAACCGGTCCCTATAAACGTTGTTGGGAATAAAGGCCTCGTGCCTTTAAATGTGCTCGGGTGTGAACACACCCTTAGCACTTGTACTTACACATATATATCTATCTAAAAACCTAAAAGTACTCTCTCGTCATTGTACCTAAAAACTTTCAGCCCTTCCACTGCCCTCTAAGCCCTTAAGGTAGACATTGCAATTCATGGTTCGTGGCTGTCCGCTTCCTTCTTCAGCAAGGCACACTGATACCCATGGCTTCTTTACCAACAGATGACCAATCTACTGGGTGCTCCTATTGTGGCATTACCGAACACACCATTGATGCTTGCCGACTTTGACCTTTGCTCCCCACCTCCGCCCAGAGTATATGTGTCTCCCACTTGGCACTACCTTTGCCATCTCTCCTTTCTAGGCCACAGAGATCATTCTGCATCGGCTATCAGAGTACTATGCTTAAGGCAATAAGACACATCCGATGCACACTAAGTCCTTTCAAGCACATGGAGAATCGATTGGTGCTATGACCTCCTGGAGATCATCCCAATGCCAATGGCAGTCTTCTCCCACCTATTTTCGGGTACAGTGGCTACCACGGCCTGCAGTTTTGCAGTCCACTCTATCGAGAGACAGTGATTGTTTGATATCGTCTCCTCGTTAGTCCTCTCCTTCAAGAGATAGTGACTACTCGACTCCATCCTCTTCTTCGGCTTCCCGATCCACTCCATTGAGAAGTAGTGACTGTTGCCCACTCATTGCTCAAACTAAGCCCTATCCTTCACCCTCGCCTACTCAAGTTCGAGAGGCCACCTCTGGGAGTTCTTCACCACCCCAAATACCTTCTTCGGCATGACCAGTGACACTTCTTTCATCCTCACACATTTCGAAGTCAGTGATCGATAAGTTTTTGGATTCCCTATCTACCTCAAAGAGGGATTCAAAGGGGGATAATCTTTCTTTGCCCTCTGAGGGGGCATCTACACCTGCTACAACTTGAGAGGGGGCTCCTATTCCTCCAATTTCAAAGGGGATCCCCACCCACCGCTCAATCCTTCGCACACCCAGGCAAAGGCCTTTTACCTTCTTCTTCTACCCTTGGATGGGGTGGCTTCCTTCCAGGGGTCATCTCACCTATTGATACCCAGGATCTCGAGGATCTACTAGTCGCGACTTGGTGACAAGGCCCTGTATTCCTTCTTGCATGGATACACGGAGCTAGTGGCTTCTCTCCCAAGGTTGAGTTTCAAGTTTTCCAATTCACTCTGTCTATTGTTCTTTACTGCAGATTACCTTTCAGGTGGAAATCTTGGATCTTAGAGATCCTCTACACCTTCTTCCTCCTCTTCTTCTTGCCTTGGTCACTCAGTCAATATGGACCCAACTCTCAAGATCGAGTACGGGCATATCCTTATGGTTCTCGGCACCACACAAAGCCCGACATTCCTCCTATACATTGCATGTTTTCATCGTCTTTGTACTAGGACGCTTGGGCAAGTGAACAATTTTCCCAAGGGACATTGTTCAAGTGGCACCTGCTACATGAGCATTCTTCAGCATGTAGCATTCCATCTCCATCTCACTCTTCTCTTGTTCCCCTTTTTGGGCCTAGGAGGGAGTGTTGAGAAACCCTTCACCCGCAGTTCTGCATTTTGTGTTTAGGGTTTCACAATGGACAATCCCAAAAAGAGGGTTGGATACCATCCTTGATACCCTTGGTGTAGGTGCTTGTTCTACCTTCCTTACCCAAAGAAAACAAACTAGATGGTTCAAACTATTCGTAGTGGTCATGTAAGGTGGAATGCATACTCAATACCTTTGACCTTTGGAAGCTAGTTTCTAACTCTATTCCCCGTCGTAAGGAGGATACAATAGATGGGACTTCTATGGACCGTGCAACTATATGGGATCAACTCAACTCTAGAGTCACATCCTCTCTTTATGAGTTTGCAAGATTCTCTCCTTGTGCATGTTCGCAAGTTGAAGACTGCAGTAGAAGTATAGAGGAAGCTTGCATCTTTATATCAACACAAGATGTTTTTCCACAAGATTTTCCTCGAGAAGATGTTGCACATGCTCAATATTGACGACTCCTCTTCCATGAAGGAGCACATCACTAAGATGGAGGACATGAGAAATGAGCTTGCCTCTCTTGGTCAAACGATATTCTCTAAAGACATGGCTATGGTTCTTTTAACTCAGCTGTTATCTCCTCGGTTCGATGTATTCTATGCCAACCTTATTATATCAAGGACCCACGAGACTCTCTTATGGGAGGAGCTTTCATTGCTTGTCTTGGAGCATGACAAGCAACTCAGAGAGGTTAGGGCCAATGATTCTGGCTCCACCAAGGTATTTATTGCATGTATAGGTGGAGGAAAGAAGAGGAAGAAGAATGCCAAGAAGAAGAAGTAGGAGGACAAAAAGAATGAGGAGAAGAAGCCCAAGAGCCCAAATTGTGAAGAGGGCACTCATGCCAAGAAGAAGTGCTGGTAGAAGTACCCCCATTTTAAGTTGAAGAAGATTAGAAGAATTCAAAGGCCACCCCAACCATGACAAAGTCTATCTTTATGCATATTTTTGTTGTGAGAGTGCCCAACAAAAGAGAAACACGAACACAGTGAGAAGCATAGAGAGAGAGGGGAGAAGCTGAGGATGAACGAAGAATACTGCACTGACAGAAGAAAAATGTTGATACAATGATAATTGACTAATCAATCCATGCACACAGCCCAAAGCGTCAGTAAAGGGAAGACTAAAGACTAAAGAGTGTGTTTGTCTACCGTGTGTCTGTGTGTGGGAGAGAGGGGGGGTGTGTGAGGGGGCTATAAATGGCCAAATCCCAAGCAAATTTGAGCGACTTGCTCTTGTAGGGGCCATAAATATTGGAAGACTAATATTTAATACTGGTCATTGAAGAAAAAATGTCACAAAAAATAAGGGTGACCCCAAAAAAATCCTAGATAACAATAACAGTGTCCAACAAGTATAGATAGACTATGGAAAGCAATAACTAGTCTAAGAATGTACACAAGAAGCTGAAAATTTTAAAAAAGTGCACCTAAACTGCCAGAGCTTCTATGTCTTCGTCAAACTCTAGCAAAAGCTCACAACTAAGAGATGACACACTAGCATAACTAACATAAGCAGGCTAACATTTGCCGAGGAAGATACAACTCTTGCTTCTTCCGCATAGGAGAAGCCTCGGCTCGTGGATAGCACTCCACTACCCACATGACCTATAGACAGGATTGGCTTCAAGACATGCGTTCCAGAGGGGGCACAATCACCATTGGTGACAATTTTATTGTTTCTCTTTGAGCGATGGGACTATTCCTTTATCACCAGACAGTCTGTCTTCTTTGACCAAAGTCCTTTATGCACCAAATTTAGATTTTAACCTCGTCTGTTCATGGTCTTACACGGCTAGGTACCCACGTTGTCTTTACACAAGATGCAATGATCGTGGAGGATGATTCTACCAATGTAGTTCTTTGGACTAGTTCACAAGAAGGTGGGCTTCGCAAGCTCACAGCCTTAGATGAGGTCTTCCCACGAGCTTGGGCTACTTTCGCATGCTCATTATGGTCACTTGAACATTGATGCTATTCAACAAGCTTCTTAGAAGAAGATGATGGAGAGACTTCCAAATTTCCCTCCTATTCACACTTTATGCCCTAGTTATTTGAGGGGCAAGCAGCATAATCAGCCATTTCCACACGTTGAACTAGGACCCCACTTGAGTTGATACATACTGACCTTTGCAGACATATGGGCATGGCCTCCCTTGGGAAGGCCAAGTATTTGATGTTGATTATAAAGGACTTCAATTGTTAGGTGTGGCCTTGTTTTCTAGAGTATAAGAGCGAGGCGTACTCTTGATTCAACAAGTGAAAGGTATTTGTGGAGATGTAAACTCCTCCTAAATTCCATGGTATACAAGCAAATCATGGTGGAGTGTTTACTTCTAAAGCATGCGAAAACCGCTCAACTTCTACATTATAGGAAGTGACTCCATACGATGCTTTCTTTGATAGGAAGCCTTCTATGTCTCACTTTTGTATCTTTGGTGTGATGCATTTGTCCATGAGAACAAGAAGCAAAGAAAGACAAAGCTTGACTCGAAGTCAAGAAAGTTCATCTCGTGGGCTATAGCACTCCCACGGAGGACTATCGGCTCTACGACCCAAGGACACGGAAGATTGACGTGAGCAAGGATGTGATATTTGATGAGACTGTAGCCTGTGAGGATCCTATTGATGATTCTATTTGTAAGCGCAGGAAAGAACGTGAGAATGACACTACTATGAACTTAACCAACTTGATCAATTATGACCATGAAAATTAGAAGAGAGAGAAATAAAGAGAGAGAGAGAGAGAGAGAAAGAAAGAAAGTTATATTAACCTCTACAAAAGGCCAAGTTGACCTATGAGACCAAAAGGTTACATACAAAATGTCTGGGAAGTTTTCCAAGTCCCAGTAAAGCTACTATCTAGTGTTATGGTGAACTAGGTGAATAGGTACAAAATGGTACACAGACTCGATACAATCTAGATGCACTTCAAGTGCAGTGTGGAATTGCTCATGAAGTGTGGTCATCTTAAGATGTCCCACATGGGCCTGTCTAGCATGGAGAGGCTAAAGCAACGGGGTATGGCTCCCAGTATCCGCTATATCTGTGGATAATGTCTCCTACATGGGTGTGGGCTTGCTTGGTGGGCGGCGAGCTCTACCTCTCTCTGTAGCTCTATCCAAGGTGACTCCTCAGGGTGGGGCCACAAGTCGGTTGGCTGCAATCCTCATTGTAAAGGGGGTGGCCGAGGGTCTGTAGAACTCTTGGAGGGTGCATTGATGTGAGTTCCTCGCCGTTTGGTCCCGGACCCGTAGAAGGTGATCTCTGTGTTGGCATAGCTCCAAGAGAAAGAGCCCGAGGCATTTCTCGTCGAGGAAGTCTAGTGTTTGGGAGAGTGGCCCGAATCCCTCCTTGAAGAGAGAGTGGAAGCAGCCTCTGATCTCGTAGTACAATGGGCATCTACATATGTAATGTTCTTCTGTCTCTGGCTCCAACTAACAAAGTTGGCAAATCCTTTTCTCTGGGGGAGAAGAGTCCGCTCTATATCTGCTTGTCAAGATCCGTAGCTGGTGTGATGATGTACGAAGTTGCCCGATGGCACTTCGAACCCCATGGGACAAGTGTACATCCATGTATCTTGGGCGTATAATGAAGCCATCAGGTGTGAAGCGTAGGAGGTGCTCTCAATAGAAGGCCATCTTCTTCCCCAGATCCTCGGCCGGAAACACCCATGTCCTGGCTGTGTGTAGCTGAATAATATCCCCCTTGATGACACGGTTCAACTCCTCCCGACTAATCTTTAGGTGGGGGCAGTCCAGACTATATTGTAGGGGCGGGAGGTGGTCCATGTGTAGCCCATGCAGCTGCAACCAAGCCTAAGTACAGGAGTACCAGCATTCAATGTCCCCTAGCGATGTGAGTTGTTTGAATGATTCTAGTGCGAGACAGGAGTATTTGTATCGTGGTAGGCTCCAAAGCCTATGTAAAAAAGTCACCATCTAGGATAGGGGCTCTGCCACTATAGGTGGTGCTCCCAATTTTGCCCTCACGATCTCGTGTGGTACTAATGGTTTACTCCTGTAGTTGACACCACATTGAGAGGAGAACCGGTCCCTCCCCCTTTACAAGAATTAATTGAAACAAAACCATGGGCACCAAGTGCCTAAACCATATACACAAGGCTGATTTGCTGCAATTCTGAAAATTAGAGTTTTGAAACCCTAATTTCTGCAAAACTCAAACAGCAAGCTGATTTTCTTCTTTAGTGCTTGGATTAGATCAAACTAAGTAGGAAGTGCTTCTTGGATGAGAGATAGATAGGAGAATACAAAGCATGTGGCTAAAATTTCAACATAAGAGTTTATTCCAAATGAAGAGAGAGATCTTCAATATATAAGTGTAGGCTTGGGTGCTCAAAAGTGGAAAGTAGAGGCCACAAATGACAAGTGTTTGCTGAAAATGACAAGTGTAGGGACACTTGTCTCCACAGTTGGATTCAGACACATAATTCATCATACCAGACATCTGAAAACATCTAGTATGAAAACGTATGATACGTCATTTCATACTTGACATTTTTTTCACATTAAAAAATTTCGCCACGACTGCCCCAATTTGACGACTTCTTCCTGGAGCCCTGTTTGTGACACTTTTTGCCCGAGTTCTCTACGTTTTTTTCTACATGTGCAGCCTGTGTGGTCAGCTCTCACCCTACATGTGCCAGCAGTATTCAAACTTTAGAGATCAGTGTGTGCAGAAATTCAACTTCACGAGTGTGTGCAAAAATTCAGCTTCACGAGAGGGCAATGTGTGCAAACTGCAGTTTGCTCACTGCTGAGTACTCAGCCTCATCCTCTCTCTCTCTCTCTCTCTCTCTCTCTCTCTCTCTCTCTCTCTCTCTCTCTCTCTCTCAGTTTTCCAGGTCAGCATGGTTCGGAAGCAATGAAAAGCGTGGCAATTTGTGATAGAATTGCAGAAATTGAAGAATGGACAATGTATTATGCAATGCAAATATTGTTTCCAAACATGGAATAGTGGCCCCGCTCGTATTCGTGCCCACATCTTGGGGCTAAAGGGATTTGAGGTTGATAAATGCTCTAGTGCACCCCAAGATGTAAAAGATGCAGTTCATAGATTGCATGTAAGTGCTCCAATGAGTTCAAAGATGCATTGGATGCAAAGGTTTCTGATTTGGGAGATGCATCACAACATGCTAGGGCCAATGTGGCTGCTTGTTCCTCTCAAGCTAATGCTAGGGAAGGCCCCTTGTTTCAAAGTTAGGACATACAAGCAAGGAAAGAGGCATCAACTGCCCTTCGTCGGTTCTTTTATACAGAGGATATATCTCATTCAAAGGTGAGGAGTCCTTAAGAAATTCTTGACATGGTGAAGGCAATTGTAAATGTTGGCCCAAGCTTCAAGGCCCCTTCATACCATCACTTACGTACTAAAGAATTGGATGATGAGGTCAAATGTGTGCAAAGAGATTTGTTTGATCTCAGAGAGAAATGGAAAAGATATGGCTCTAGCATTGTTTGTGATGGATGGTCTAATGCAGGTCATCGACCCATTATCAATGTAATGGTTTTCCGCATGTTTGGTTCCACATTCTTGTGATCAATTGATACAAGTGGTGAGTATAAGTCAGGAGGGTACATCTTTGAAATTCTTCAGACTGCCACTCTTGAAGTGGGGCCTCAAAATGTAGTCCAAGTGTGCATGGATAATACAGCCAATTGTGTTCATGCTGGTCACTTGGTTGAACAAGAGTGGCCAACCATTTTTTACACCCATTGCACAAGCCATTGCCTTGATTTGTTGTTTGAGGATATTGGAGAACTTTCTTGGGTAAAGCCTGTTTTGGAAGAAGCTGTGCAGATTGTGACATTTGTCACACGAAAAAATATAGTTCTTGCTTTGTATAGAAAGTTCAACTCAAAGGAATTGCTTAAACCATCACAAACTCGATTTGCAAATATGTTTATCATTTTTGCAAACATGTTTGATGAGAGTCTTCAATGGATTGCACCGCAAGAAAGTGAGCATAAGTGCCAAGGCTTTGTAGGTTTTATCTATTGTCTTGGGTTCTTCATTTTGAACCAATGCCAAGATGATTGTGAAGCTATGTGCTCCAATTTTAAAGATTTTGTGCCTTATTGATAGAGAGGGTGCCACTATGGGGTTGGTGTATGAGCTCACTGATCGCATGATGAAAAGATTGAAAGTCGAGGTTTTTTGTGCTTCCAAGCTACAGCAAGTCAAGGCACTTTGTGTAGACCAATGGAACATGATGCACTCTCCATTGCATGCTATTGCTTTTGTACTCCATCCTATTTGGAGAGCAAAGAATCCTGACAATGACAAAGAGATGAGTAAGGGGTGGATGGATGTAGTTGAACGTGTTTCAAACTATGATATAAGTGCTCAAGGGGAGTTATATGATGAATTGGATAAGTATAAGTATGAGGACATATATATGCAACAACCAAAAGGTTTTGCAGCCAAGGGGCAAGAAAAATTGGTATGTAAACTCAACAAAAGCTTGTATGGGCTGAAACAAGCACTGCGTGAATGATATTATAAGTTTGATACATTCATGCAATCTCAAGGATTTAAAATAAGTGGATCAATACTTAGATACCAACACGGCAACAGATGACAACCTTATTATACTAATTTTATATGTGGATAATATGTTGATTGGTGGCAGGGATATTCATGCGTTGGAAACATTGAAGCAGAACCTACATAGCAATTTTGACGTGAAGGGTCTTGGTGAGGCTAATCACATTCTTGGCATGCAGATACTTACGAATAGATCGCAAGGACTTCTTTATCTATCACATCAAGGGTACGTATCCAAGATTTTGCAACATTTCAATATGTAGGAGGGGGAAGCAACTGGTGTACCATTGCCTCCATATGTGAAACTCAGTGCAGAGGACAACCCTACATCTGCTGATGAAAAGGCTAAAATGGCCAAGATTCTGTATGCTTTAGCTATGGGTAGCTTGATGTAAGTGGTTAGGAGGAGGTACATGGCATATCCTGGTAGAAAGCATTGGAAGGTATCATGAGATATCTTAGGGGCACAAAGGATTCGTGCATCAGCTTTGGAAAGCAAAAGCCATTTGCCGTTGGCTTTATGAATGTGGACTATGCTGGTCATGTTGACTGCAAGAAGTCTACTTCAAGGTATGTATTCACTCCACAGGGGAGTAGTTTCTTAGATCTCCCGACTACAAAAGTATGTTGCATTGTCTACTACAAAGGCAGAATGAGACATGCAAGGAGGCTTTATGACTTTCACATCTAGTGGGAGAGCTTGGCATTACTGATACCCCTGTCCTCTATTGTAATAGCCAACATACTATTGTGCTAGCACCGAATCCTATCTTTCATGCAAAGACAAAGCACATACACGTAAAGTATCACTTCATCAAGGATGTACTTGGCAATAAAAGCATTGAGCTTGTCAAGGTACATACAGATGATAATCCTACAAATCTTCTCACAAAGGGTCTTCCGGTAGAGGAGTTTACCCATTGCCGACAAATGATGGAAATTGGAAAGTATATGTATTTCCACTTTGTACATACTTAGACTTAGCTAATTCTTTTCTCAAGCCTAAGGCACGTTGCCTTTAGGTGGAAGGTTATTGGAAATAAAGACCAATATGCCTTTTATACGTGCTCAAGTGTGCACACACCCTTAGCACTTGTACTTTACATATACTCTCATTCTCTACTGGTACTCACACACACACACACACTCTCTCTCTCTCTCTCTCTCTCTCTCTCTCTCTCTCTCTCATTGCCATTACTAAACATCACATAGTGGACCACTACGCACCCATCACTACAAGCTCAATCAAGTTCAGCAGAGCAAGGATCCAGAGTATTGCCCGATGCTCAAGGGAAAGGACCGGAGGTAGTACTTCTATTCTGCCAATTGTGGAACTCTCGCATGTAGTGGATCTCAGATGTATTCAGCATACATCCAAGGTACTGTGCTAGTAGCATGTCTAGCATGGGGTCACTACTCAATGTACTAGTCACTGTGAGATGTATTCAAATGAGTATGGTTGTTATCACAGCTCTAAGACAAGGAGGCCTATCATGGGATATGAAATTAAGAGATACTCTAATCTTATCGATAACATTTGATTAAGATATTAATCAAATGTGCAAGGTTATTTAGCACATGATACACATGGCATTTATTTCATGGTAACAACCCAAGGACGCCGAAGGTGCACAAAGGTAAAATTTGTAATAAGTTATACTTGACAAATACTAGGTGGTACTCCGTGTTAAATTTAGGCCTAGACCAATTTATTAGCCATTAATATCAATGGTAACATTAGGGACTAGCCATAATTAATTAATTAATTAAATTATTGCTTGGTGGAATTAATTTTTTAAGCACTAGAATAATTATTAAGAACTGTCACTTGGAAAAACTTACCCATGGAAGTGGGAAAAACGTTTTAGGGATTGGTGATCTATTCCAACCATTGTGAGAGAGAATGAGGCTTTTAGAGAGCAAGGAGATGCTATTGATGTGATTTACAGCCACTATGGACAAGTCTTACAGCAAGAGATAGCAAATTGGAGCCCTTCCGAGATAAGTGACAACAGACCAAGGTCCTTCTAGTGCACATGACAACATACAAGAGGAGACAGCAATCTTTCTGGTGGTCTAGGCTGTGAGTGACAGCTTCCATGGTTGTTTGAGCAAGTAGCAATTTTTCAATATTTCTCACAATGAAACTCTGAAATTTCTCTCTCTACAATATTCTCTCTCATCCCCCAATCATTTCACAAGTTATCTCAACATTTTCCAGTGGTTTGAGCCATCAATGAAAGAGATTTCAGTCGATCTCTCCTGTAACCCTGAATTACAATAGACATTAGTGTTTGACATCCGCCTCGAGACGCATGCTCAAAATTGAGAGCTTAGGACTTGAATTCCAGTAGCTGAAATTGAGGAATTTCAAGGAGATTCAAGAGACCAACTAGTCAATATTAAATTTGGGGCTGAATTTGTCTTTTAAGGAGTAAGATAAAGGCCAATCCCCAAGGGGCACATTGGTTTGGAGGCTTGCTGGTCAGTTTTGATAGCAAGAGGCACTTGGATTAACAGAGGAGATCAAAGGATCTCATTGTACTCCTTTCATTTGTAATATATGATAAAGTAATACCACAAGGAGCACCAATTTTGGGGCTAATAGAGTGTCAAATATCCAAGATTAAAGTGATAAAGTGTGCATTTTCAATTTAAGTGAATTTTATGCTTGTTATAATTAGTGCTTAATCACGTTATTTACCACCCTATCCGAGGAGGAATGCTAGTTTCAATAGGCTGGCTAGTTTTGGGCATTTATGGCTATATATAGCCAACCCCCCCACTTGGTAATCATTCACTCTCTCCAATCTTTTGTCCTTAACAAGTACACACTCCATGCTTGGTACTACCAACATCATTAGCCTAATCTAGTGCCCTCACTGATGCAATGGGCTGCGTGCACGGACTGATCACTCTTCTTCCGCTTTCCTATTTGTATAAGCATTATTCCTTGTTAAATGCAGATTTCATTCTTTCTTTTGTTACAGTCTCTTTCTATTTCTTTGTCTTTGTATTTCTATTTATTTCTGTTGCGCACTCTCACACAAACTACACCCTCGACACCACAAGCAAGGAATCACCATGAGGAATGGAGATCTCTCATATATAGAAGCCTCAAGACGAGACACAAGAAAACTAAAGAAACCCTAAAAGCCTCAAGATGAGACACAAGACAACAAGAGAAACCCTAAAACCGATGGCCCAACTACCTCTACTCGACACTCAACTGAAATGCTAAACACAGTGCTTAAAGCCCATGATATGTATTAAACTAACACCCTCTCTCATATCCTGGGTGATTAATACGACAATTATACAATCACGGGGAACATACGCACCCCTACAAATGACCACCATATTCCATACCACAACAATAATCTACCAAAAGCTGTAACATCATTATATATACAACCAATGCCAATCAACTAGGACAATGGATACCTAATCAAGCAACCACCAAGGTGCCTTGAAAAAACAATAATGTCGATATCAATCATGCTCAATCCTTGATCATAGAAAGTGCAAATAATCAACTCTTTATACCAACACCCAGTAATGTTCTATAGAAGCACATCATGACCATGGATTTCACTCTCCAACCGAATCATACAAGTGTTTCCCCATGTGAGAACATCCAAGACTTTGAGCTGCCAAACTAATCTAATGCATGTGGCAAGTCTTCCTTTGGGTCCTGGTGAGGCCGGCAAGCCCCACCACCACACTCTCAGATTCCCCTTCTAGCCCAAGAACTCAAGAGAGATGGAAACATCACTAGGGCTAGAAAATGAATTCCTTGGTCACTACAACATTGGCCGTAGTCCAAAGTCAAAGTCGAAGGATGATGAAGAGCCTGAGTCGTCCTTGCTCTTTCTTCCCTTCCCTTGAAAAGCCACAAACTTCTCACAATCATTCCAAGATACCTCTTCTTGCTACAAAAGAACCACTTCACACTCTTCTTCTTACCACCCCTATTTGCAACTACAAAAGCTCAAACATCGAAAGCACCAACTAGAGATGGCAACCTTACTTATAGCCTCAAGAAAAACTCATGCTCCATCAACAAAGATTACGTGTGATAACAACTAACTAAGGTCATCAAGGTCTAAGCCCTCAAGGTATTGGCCACAACATCAAACCTGGATGGAAGTTTGTACAACACCAACCCCACAAGATATGCTTCAAGAAGATTAACTCATTTGTTATGAAGCTAGTCTTGGATAGTCATCACTTGAAGAAGAAAAGATTAAATAGTGTCCATCGACTCAAACTTGAGGGTCTAAATATATCCATAGAGAGTGACATCCACATGGATGATGAAGTCTTGTATAGTAAGCGAAGCTTCATCCACACCTTGTGAGAAGTCTCACAGGAGATAACCGCTACTAAGCTTCCTTGGGGATGGACCAAAGAAGAACCGAATATGCAACAACATCATCAAAGTTCCTATCAAGAACTTCCTTCTTGAAGTTATCCTTGTTTCAACCAGATATAAGTGGAGATGGCTATTAATGAGGGAAGTCAAACCAATGAGACGATATACCATAACCACTTTTGTACAAACCAAGCCTTCATAATAGTACTCCAAGTAGAGTAGTCAAGCCCTTGGAGTTTATCGCTGATAGAGAAAGAGATCCAGGGCACTTTTTGGTCAAAATCAACCCAAGCAAACAAGAGTTCAATAGTTCAATAGTTCATACACATAAGTACACAAGAGCAAGAGTGGACAAAGGGTGGATCAGCAGTTAAGAAAATGCAATGAAAAATCACAACCACCAATACATGAGAAAATTGAAAGAACAAAAATGCAAAACTGAAGGGTATCAACGAAAACCCTAGTTTTACCGGTTACCAAGAGTAATCAACATAGAAGCCAAAAATGTCAGAAAAGTTTAGAAACAAAATGTTATAAATGCATTGCATAAGTTTCCTTCAAGAGGAGGTAGAATAAGAAACGCGGGTTTTCTAATATAGGGATTTTTTATAGTTTTGACTAGGGAAAGAGGTTCTAAACCTCTATGGAACTCTCTCTTAAACAAAGAATGGCCAATTGAGCTTAAGTGAAAATAGAGCCAATTGAGAATAATACGTTACATATCCATGATCCATTATTAACTTGTCACTTATGTCAAAGTTAGTCTTTGGACAAGTTATACTATGGTTTAAAACTCAAACATTATGATTCATATATATCATATAAAGAAAATTAAAATAAACATGTAAATAGCCTATCTACAACATGAACCAAGTCAAGTTGCAACATCATGATTCTCGTTTCAAAACAAACCAACAAAATGTCAAAATTGAGAATAAATCATAATATATTATAAATAACTCATAAATGAGACTAAAGTTGTATAATAATCAACTCTCAAGACAATAATAGATGCTAGATTCACAAAATCCAATAACTAAACAAAATGACAAAAAAATTTAGTCTCTCATCCAAAATCTTGAGCCCTTACGATTCATTACACATCATCATCATCATGTATAACATTGCCCAACTGCTTTTGTCAAAAAAAGCATGTTTTGGGTTCCAACTCACCAAACCCCCACCCCCCCCCCCCACGTTTTTTACTCTCAGAAATGTTTCTTACTTTAAGAAATGTTTCGTAAGTTTCAAACTGAAAGAAACACCTTTCTTAGCTGCTCCGGTAATCAGCCCACAAATGCAAAGTCTTGGATAGTGCAGCACAGTGGGTGACAGATGGATGATCCTTGGTGAAGCAGTCCCAGCACCAAATGAGATCACGGCAGCACTAACTGCAGAATCGAACAGGTTCGGGAGGAAGAAAACAGGTCATCTGCAGCAGCTGAAGTCACCAAGCTGCTAGATAAGTCCTCAGCCAGAGAGAAAGGGGTAGGGAGCAGAAACACAAGGTAGGAAGGCTGCAACAGCAGAAATCAAGGAGGTTTCAGACCTGAAACTTTCACTAGTAGCACACAAAACCAGGAAGCAATCTAGAAATATTGGCCATCTGGTATCATGTGAAAATCCATAGATTATCAAAAGCCTTAAAGAGAAAGCATGAACACTAATATAAAGAAAAAACACATGAAAATGAGAAGCCCAGAATGGATGGACAACAGAGTCCATAAGATGAAGTATGAGATGTGCACTACAATACTAGTAGGGCACTAGCACAATGATGAGCAACAGCAGTGCCTCTAAATCTCTCTCTCGCCAAAGATGCATGATGATGCCATACAACTGAGAGAGAAGTGGATCATGCATAGAAGTCTCGGAACAAGATACAAAAAGACTGAAGAACCTGAAAGCCTCAAAATGAGACATGAGACAACTTGGAAAACCCTAAAATGGGCTGCCTCTCCCCAGTGCCCAACTGAAGATCAAACATAGTGCCTTAAGCCCATGATACATACAAAAATAGTAGAAACCTCTCACACCAACCCCTACACAATGGGTTGTTATCCTAATCAATCTATGTCAAAAAAAATTCATGCGACAACCATACATCAAATGCCACGAGTATGGAAGTATAAATAGAGTATGATTTGGACTTCAGGGCTGAATCATACATTGCCCTAATATTTATTCAAATAATCAAGAAAAGTATGTTTAAATCGATCCACTCGAATTTGTAGCCTTTCAACAGTATCTGCTGACACAAAATTATATGTGGACCTTGGATCAAAGAGTATCAAAACTCATTGATTGTTGAGTGTCCCCCAACCCTTTAAGAGTTGTCTTTTTTTCTCATTTAAATGAGTGTTAGCTTGCACATCCGGAATAGAATTTGAGGATGGCGGAGGAGGATCTTTAACCACATTTGCTTCCTACCTTTTGTGAGGACAATCAAGCTTCATATGCCCTAACTCACCACAAAGAAAGCACCTTCCTTCCTTTTTGTACTTTTGTATCTCAGAGGATGAGAGATACTAGACACTTGTACACATAAGAGTACTTTAATCAACAAGTCGAGTAAAAACTTAAATTCATTATGCACACAAATTGGCTCAAAAGTCAAGAGTCAATCATTCATTTCCCCAAAATAGAAGCTTCTCGTATCCATGAGCCAACTTTTCAAGACTCGAAACTCAAGTCTAGACTAGCAATTGCAAGTGACATAGATGTAAACTCCATTCATAAAGCCTAAAATGTAGATGGTAGGCAGTAGATACTTAAAAAGACTTAACAAAGTTCAAACCACAAGTATAAATAGTTGCCTATCATGAGCACAATGCAGCATCCTCATCATCATTCTCACCACCATCATTCTCCTCGCCTTCATCAACACCATCATCATCAATGTCATCCACAACAATAGTACCACTAGTACTGGTGTTTGGACAGCAATTCCTAACTCTTCCTCTTTGTAAGCAACCTATCATTATCCTTTTCTTTGTTTAGCATCTCAAGAGTCACCTCAACCTTTTCCCATCCTCATTCTTTGATTTTCAAAATACAATGAAACTTAATGTGGATATAGGCAAGTTTCTCCTTACGCCTCAAGGAAGTGACTTGTTCTTCTCTTTGTTTGGATGAGACAAAAGGTGCTTTAATTTCTCTAACATGGAGATGTACATGTGCCTTGTGAAAGCACTTTGATAGCCAACTGTTGCATTTTAGGGGCACATGCTCCAAGTGTTTCCCACCATTTTACATCTTTATGCATCCTTTTCTCATCTTGCAAGGGAATGTGTGAATCCACTTGATTATTACTTATATATACCTAGCTCATCACACAGAAAACACCTAGCAAAGCCACATCACTGTTAATGTACCTCATGATGAGAATGCACATGCAATAGGTGCCACTTGGACACTCTCCTCATGGGAAAATTATTCACTAGCCCAAGGGCCCTTTTACAAAGATGATAATGATCATGCAGTGCAAAGGGGAGGTGCCACAAGGAAGGGAGGTTGATGTCAAAGACAAATGCCAAAACCTATAGAATACCAAGACAGAGTAGAAACCCCCTCTCAACCATGGATGTCGATGCTAAAAGAGAAAGAGGAGCCTAAAGTTGGTCTTTGTGTGGTGCCAAGAACCATGAAGAATCCGATGATGAAGGTAGAACCGACACTCATTAGCTGAAATGGCCAAAGTAAAATCAATCTAGTATATGGAACATGCCCGCACCCCATCTCTAGAGAGGGCCCCTATGGTGGCCAAGATATAGGCAAGCCCAAATTTAAACCTTGGTAGTGAGAAGATATGCTAGGGTTTGCACTGAGGAAACATGGCATGTACGACCAAGACTGAAACACAAGGACTCAGACAAAGACAAGCAAAACTTAAACTCTAAACGCAAAACGCAAAACACAAAAACTCAAAACTCAAACATTATGACAAACGTAGAGAGAAGAAACTTGGAAGTGAATGAATGTTGTAAACGAATATAAGAGTGTACAAAATGCCCAAGGGCAGAGCAATGCAGTGTCGGAGAGTGACGTCCACTTGAGACAGATCCCAAGTGCTGTGACCGCCAGTCGGAGTGCAAGAAACACCAAACGATGATCACCACAGTGTTAGGGAACTAACGCGACAACAAGAGAGGTGTTTGCTGATGTAGACAGTCTGCTAGATAGCAAAAATGCAAGTATTGCAACAATCACCTAGTGGGAGAGATGACAGCAGCCTATCACCTAATACCAAATGCTAAAAATGCAAATCGATCAGGTGCCATGATGACACAGCAAATGGAGACCTTCAACAGCAAGGCAATGGCTGAAAACAAGCCGCCTAGAGCTGGATAGTGATGGGCTGCAGTCGGTGATGGCTAAACAACTGATGGTAGGTTGCTAATGGCTGAAATCTACATGGTAGAGTGAGAAACCTGCACAAAACAATAAGGTTGAATGGTAGGCAATCCATCTTTTTACAGATATTGAAGGGTGTCCCAAAAATAGGGTTTTGGGAAACCATTGAAACTCTCTCAAACCACACACCAAATTTGCATTTTTCATTAAGTATATTTTGGGGCTGCTTAAAAAATGCTAATAAAATATAAAGCATGTTTTAGCTCAACAGGGAGAGGCTCTATATGGCCAAAGGAGAATCAATCGTGCGATATGTAAGACATGCCCGTACTCAATCTTGAGAGAGGGCTCTTGTGCTAACAAAGTGGTATAAGCAAGCCCAAATCTCAACCTCAACAAAGGGCTCCATTCTAGTTGAGAAGTGCTAGGATAGCAATCCACCATATAAATGGATCTAACGGATGAAGAATAAAGACCTTACCCTTCCCAATTGGAAGAGTGGAGAAAAGTCAACCACCAAGGCAGTCGAAATGGGCCTGTGCTGATCTCAAAAGAGGGCTTCAATGCTAACCAAGTGTCATAGACATGCCCAAAACTCAATCTCAGCAAATGGATCTTGTGATAGTCAAGAATGCGAAGGCACAATTGTTGAGCTAAAATATGCATTACATACTAATTAGCCTCTTAAACAGCCCCAAAACATGCTTATTTAATGTAAATTTTCTAAAATGGGAAGCAATTCGAGAAAGTTAAAATGGGAGAGGTTCTAGACTGTTGAGGACCCAAATTTTCTATAAATAGGCACGCTGCCCTCCATTCAGCCTTAATCTCATTTTTGTACATTGCACATAATAGAGCTTTGCTGTGCACACCCTGTTCACGGAGGATATCTCAGCCGGAGCAGCCCATCATCACCCTTTATTGTCAGACACCTACTGTCCAGCCATTCCACACTATTCATGACTGTTTTCAGCCCTCTTTGCTGCTGTCAGCCAAGCGACTGTTGCTGATCACTCCACTACTATCGTATAGCCTGCCACATCAGCCCTACTGCTGCACTTGCAGGTTCCAGCTACCGCTCAACCATCAGTGTCACTCTCCCAACTGTCATCATCACTCTAGGTGCCTGCATTTGCTGTCTTTTCTCTCCTGACAGCTGCGTTTTCACCATAGTCTCTCTCTTCTACCTATCTAGCATCAGATCCGACTATCTCACTTGCATTTGCTAGTGTGTCAGCAAGCTGCTTTCTGCGTTTCGGGATCCATTCAGGAATTCAACCACCCTATTCCCAGCCTGCAGACCATCAGCATCTGCAGTCCAACCATCATCAATTGGAGTCCCTCCACCTAGCGCATGTCCACTACTGCTGGCGACGGTTTCCAGCTGCTGGCAGACTGCATTTACTGCCCCAGACAGCTGTGTTCACCGCTCCAACTAGCTGCCCTGCTGATCAACCTCATCACCCACACCAGCCAGCTATCATTTTTGTCCTCAGTCAGCAGCTGCCCTGTTGTTTATAACCTTGGTGATCAGTTTCAAGATGTTGGCTCAATTAGGTGCTTAAGCATAAGCCAAGTCACATATACTGTCTCACACACTTGAATTGAAAGCAAGGAAGATTTTTCAGAAAATGGTACTTCTTCTGACTGGTGTGACAAGCTACCATTGGATATTACAAATCCAAGGTTGATGTAAGAACGATGAATTGAGCTTGTTCTAGGACCAAAACCCTCGTATAAGAACCTTCACAAGGGACAACTTGGACAAAGCCATGCTTAGTTCATGAGGACATTCTATTAACAAGAATCTTCCTTCCAACTACCATATGAGGAAGATCGGTGGTTTGGATTACATGTAGACACAATGAACATATTCAGCTCCATATCACAAAAAGGAAAGAACAAAAGTCATGATGATGGTTTTGACTAGCAAATTAGCAAATGGCTTTAGACTGGCTTGTCTTTTGGCTTCAGGAAATGTGGAGCAGAATGCTACTCGGATGGCTTTTATAAACATGTATTCCTATGCACCTAGGAAACAAAGCCAGCCAACAAGACACTAGTATCTCTCAAATCACATAACAATTGAATGTCCTGCAGGTGTACAGAGTTGAGTATACATTATCAGACCTAAAAAGTGCCCCGGTTGATAGTAGTCACAGGTGAAAATAAGAAGCTGAAAGGTGCCCCAATTAGTTGTAATCACAGGTGTTAATAAGTGTATGTCAAATGCTAAGATTGATATCTCCACATAGCGCGACTCCTAAAAAGAGCATGTGGAGTGCAAATTGCTAATGCTATGCTGCGTTGATCATAAGGACAAGCCATAACGGATACATCATTTACACTGTGCCAATCTCAATACTCCCATGATAAATCGAAACGAGAATGGTACCCCTTCTCGAATAAATGGACTAACCTGACCACACCATCGCGCCAGCACGAGAAGGCGAAGCAGGCGCTGGCGAGTCTTGTTGATGAATTTGAGCAAACCTATCTTCCTTTCTGTGTCTGAAAGCTCAGGCCCGACAGCACAGAGGTCCTTGAAAGCCGAAAAGGAAGCCTCAGCGGACTTCTTAACTAGGACAGAGAAATCCACTGTCTGCTGGCCTTGCTGGAACCCGAAGACGTCCGCCATTGCAGAAAACGGAAGAGAGCTGGAGCTCCTGGTGTTTGGCCTTACAGAAAGGATGGATCGCGTGTATTTACTTTCCCCTGTCGTATGTTTCCATGGAGGAGTGCGTTTGGACGATCGCGAGAGAGCGAGCGAGAAAGCTCTTTTCTCCCGTCGATTTGGCTTGGTTTAGACGCAGCACATTTTTAATCACATCCATTAGACTGCGATCTTCCCTTTAAAGCATTTTTGGCCCGGCTCTTTAGCGAAGGACGAGTTTTCAAGCCCATTGTCCCAAATCGGTGAACAAAAGTCATGCAAGGAGATTTGAAAATCTAGATATCTCTCAATCTTGAGCGTGCCATTTCTAGGTATTTTTTAAATTTGTAATTTGTAATTTAAAAACAATTGTTGCTTCATCTTCTTCCTGTTTGATGCCTATGAGAAAAAGTATAGCTACAAAGAGACACACACAATGGGGAGGGGGGGCAGCATTATCAGCAAATCCTTATTTTGTTGATTCTGCACCTTCTACATCTGATTCATCATGGCTCACCATTGACACTCTGACATTCTAGAGGTTGTCATCGTGCTGTACGTTGCTGCATTTTGCCATTTCAGCCTTGAAGTTTGCCACATTAGACACTTGGCATGGTGCCTTGCTATCCTCGATCTTCTACATTAGTTTTATGCATTGATTGTTGTGTTTTGCAATCTTGAATGTTGCCTAGTTGCTATCGACATTGTCTAACCAGTTGTCTAGATCATGCAGCTTGCATTTTGCATATTCAATAGGCCACCCAGCAGTCATATATGTTATAGCTGCCTGTATGGAGTGTTGATGTCGTCATCAGCCCCCCTCGCTCCATTACATTTCACTGTTGCTTGGAGATGGACGTGGAGGCGGCAAGAGACCGCAAGAAACACACTCTCGGATCGATGGTGAATATATGATTTGCTTGCACTTTTGAGAGAGAAAGAGAGGCTAACTTTAAGTGCTAATAAAGCTAGCTTAAGTTCAAATTCTTTCATGCTTTCGAATTGTTTTTCTATAGCACTGTGTTTTTAATAAGAGAGAGAGATTGATAATTGTCACCCTATGAGAGAGGTTTCATGTTTTTGAACTCCTCTTCTAATCGGAGGGTGTATCATACCCTCTAATTTAGCAAGTGATGTATGATTCTATGAGATTAAGGGTTCTATACATTTGTGTGGCATATCACGCATTGGTTGTAGTTTTATAATGTGATTCTCCAATGTCTTCAAGACTTTGAAATGGTGTTTTTCCAGTTTTGAAGTTGCTTCTAAAACTCTCTAATAAGATGGTTTTTGAAAAAAAAAATCGAATGATGATTTTTTCAATTCACATGTTTTATTTAAAATGGTGATTATTTGATTTTGTAATATTTTCTTAAAATGATGATTCTCAAATACTTGTGAATTTTTCTTGAAATGATGTTTCTCTAATTTTCCTTTTTGAATATTCTCCAATTTTGAGTGATTGGAGAAGGTGATTCTCCAATTTGTGAAATAAAAGTTGATTTAAAATTGAAAATTTAGAAGGATATAATATTTATAAATTTCTTATAACTTCAAAGACTATTTATGCATGCATTCTATTTTTTTCTTTCACAAATATGTGATATGTGCATGCATACTAGTCCTAAATGGAATTATTTAATTACTATAGTGAATTTTTATCATTTTGGAATTTGATTTTGAATGGTGTGCACATATTCTATGTATCGTATATTGTAGCATGAGGTGTACAACTTTTTGAATGTAGAGCCATTTAGTCATGATGTATCAAGAATCAAGAACAAACCTATGCGTTGTTTGTATGGATAGGTGTAATTCAATACAACTAAAATACATTATCTACTTTACACCATAAAATATATGTACACTTCAAGTGTAGCGTTGATTTGAAAGTATAATATATATACACTTTGAGGCTATTTGAATATTTGTACATCTATGTTCACGAAAGGCAAGACCATATTCATTATATGATAAACTTGTTTTTTATTTCTTTTTTTTTAAGAAGAGTTAAAAGTATATATTATAGGTAAGAAAGAAGGTATATGTATATCTAGATTAGGGGGAGGATCCCTTAAGCACATTTTGACAAAAAACCTTGAGAGTAAGATAAATTCATTATTCCATGAGTTGTATCAACTTCGAGGAGGGAGAATTAGGCAAGATTGGGGGTGGGAGATCTTTATTGAGCGGGCCATCTCACATTAGGTTCCACATGGCTTCCCTTCACTCCAATCTAAGTCAGCACTCCTCATGTTAAAAAAACTATTGTAATAATTAAAAAACAACTTTTCCCCAATGGGGTCACAGCCTACTAGTTTGTTCTTTGTGGGTTAAGCATTGCAAGTGCATAAGTTCAAACCTTGGGCTCTGCTTATCCAATGACACAAGTGATTTCATGTCCAAAAACAACTTTTCTTTTAAATAATACATATTATGATTATGAAAAAGTGAAGTGATTACAATGTACAATTGACTCGAGGTGGGAATTGCCTTCCTCTTCATTACACACCTATTTATAATACATTAAGAGTCATGTTGGCCTTTTCCTGGAAAATCCTACATGAATAGAGAATAGGTGATCAAGCAAAGCAGGCAAGCCCCACATCGGCATCCCTTAGACAAACATAGTAGCCAATTTTTAATCATGTCGATTTGATTATAACTTTTTTTTAAAAATATCTATTAATTAAAAAAGTAAGGTGATTACAATGTAAACTTGAGACAAGGAGAAAGAGATAAAGAATGATGCAAATGGACAAAGATCTTCCTCTTCATTAAACGCTCATTTATAATACATTGAAACTCCTATTGACATTTTTGGGACATCCTTAGTAGATATACATTGTTACAATGGGTGAACTCTAAGTCTTGGACAATCTCTCCACATACATGGATAGGAGAACAAAAGATCAGGCAAGGAGGTGCTCTCCATGTGGAGATCTCTTAGGCAAGCAACACAACATGCCGCACTTTTCCCACATCCTAAATGATATAAGATTCGTAAAGTTTGACTTGTTTTTTATCATCTTCATGGTCTTTGAGTTTCCCATGGAGTTTATTTTTACTTCCTAATTATTTATTCTCTTAGTTCACTTCCACCTCTATATCTTCATTACATCATTGTCATTATTCTAGAAAAAAACCATTTTACCTTATTGCATGTCTTTTTTTTTGTTTTTTCTATCCTTTTTCCTACATAAATATTATTTCTTATTTCATTAGTCATAATGTAAAAACTAATCCATTTATGCTAAATTGATTCATTTAAATTTTTATTTTTATTTTGGTAGGAAACTAATGCTTTATCTCTAATTTTGTACTATTTTTGTACTTTATTTCCATTGTAATATCATTATTATTGAGCTTATGCAATTATTAAGTTATTATGAACTATTATTCTCCTCAAAAGTTGTGTTTGTTTTCATTCTAAATACCAAACTACTACATCTTTGCATTTATTATGGATTTATAACTATCGTATTTGTTTTAATTATAAATACCAATCTACTATATCTTTGTATTTATTATTAAAACCTCTAAAGGAAATTTTGAGTCTCGTCCATATATTACCCTAAAGATTTTCACCTTCAATCCATTTTTTGCTTTTCATTATATACTAACCAACATTTAACTAAAAATTGAGAGGCATCAATTGTATAGGAGAAAAAATAGAGACAAGAGTGCATTATAAAAGAATAGGTAAATCTCCCCCCATGCATGAGTGAACACCTTCCTCATGCATGTATTTATGGATTTGTATTTTTAAGCTTTTGTGCTCAAAAATCATAAGAAGTATCATTTTGTGCTTTTTGCTTTCCTTTCAAGAATGACATGCTTTGAGTAATTGCTCCTCTACACATAAATGAATTTATCTAATAATTTACTCCCTACTAGAAACATAAAACACATTAGTTTCTTGCAATCTATCTACTAGGCATAACGTGACCACTACTACACAAGGTACCTCATGTAACAAACCACTAATCATGCAACAATTAAACAAATGAAAATTCACAAATATAAATAAATAAATAGCATTTATTTTTATAGCAATGCCTAGAGATTAAAAATTAATTTTCCTTAATTGATATAAAACAAACAACATGCTAGTGTTACCTCGTGAAGTGAATTAACACTAGACCAATGAGTTAATGTAGAATGCCTATGTATTGCCTTATGTGGAAAATCTATAAATATCCTATGAAGGTAAGGTAGCCATAGATTATGTTAGAACATTGTCTCATGGTGTAGATTCATGCCTACTAGATATTAGTGTGATTGAGAGTGGTATACATATAGTAGATAGGCATAAGTCAAAGTTAGTGATAACTTTTCAATCCATTGGAATTTCTTAGCAAAGTGGTCTATATATTTACCTATTCTATTAGAGGTCTATTCATGTTCAAGAATAAGTTTGTGTCGTAGGACTTCATTATGTTCCTCAAGTAGTGGAGGGTCATTTACAATCAGTGTGATGGGTGGAGCTAGTAATCTAGTATGAAATGAATTATACTTTTTTTCAATGAGGAGAAATACCCAATTTGAATGCAAAATAGTCTATAGTGTCTCAGAGCTAGTTAACAATGGGATGCTTTTCAATGTATTTGATTCCCCTCATTTGAATATGAAGCCCTACTAAGTCATATAAAAAGCTTCATAGTTTTGTTGGAGTTTAATAATTATGTACTACAAGATATAAATGAGCTTGTATAATGGGGATATCTCTAGCATAAAGGATTTTAATAGGATAGAAGTTAGTAGCTTAAAAAGACATCGGTCATGAAATAAAAAGTATTAAGGGGATCTCCACCAAGAGTGATGCTAAATTAAGACACAAGAATGAGACAAAGACCTACCTAATATAAATATATAGGCTTAATATTCTTTGGAAATGTATTATAAAGAGTTTTTTCAATTCTAAGATACTTGTTATTATTATTATCAATTCTTCCTAGAATATAGTTTGTAGAGTACAATATAAAGTACTTAATTTAATATCATTATTATTAAGATTTTAGAGTCAAATATGATATTGCTACCACTATATTTTTATATTTGTAAATATTTCATCCTAGTAAAGTCTTTTATAATGAAAAACACTAAGAAAGTGAATTATAATATTTTACTATTGAGTAACATCAAGATTAGATCATTTCTAATTTAAATGATAT
Organism: Lygodium microphyllum; assembly: GCF_053477565.2. Classification (NCBI taxonomy): domain Eukaryota; kingdom Viridiplantae; phylum Streptophyta; class Polypodiopsida; order Schizaeales; family Lygodiaceae; genus Lygodium; species Lygodium microphyllum. Next base: position 138,654,449 of record NC_141141.1, read on the forward strand.
ATAAAATCCCAAACTTGGAGCTCCTTGTATTTGTTCGAGTTAGATATGTTGGTCTTGTAGACAAATGTTTGAAAATGTCAATGGGTCTCTGTGAAGCCATCGTGAGCTAGGATGGTTGTGTTCAGCTCACAAACTTCAAGATGTCTCCCCATTTTGGATGAATTATGTTGTCAATCCCACAAATAGATGCATCTAATTCAAGAAAAAGAAGATCTTTAACTTGGAACACAATAAGAATATGCAAGGGATGCTCTTGACTATGTGATTTGGTCCATAATATATTGGTATAATAGACCACATAGGAGTAAGCTTTTGTGTATCATAAGTCCATATTTAGAGCTTGATATAAGCATTAGGAACAAGCTTTTGTGTATTAGAAGTCCTTGTTTAAAGCTTGATATAAGCCTTGGTATGTGCAAAGAGACTAAATATGTAGCTTGTAGCCAAAAGCGATCAGCCTAAAGGCTAAGCCTTAGGTTGAATTCAAAGATCTTTGAGGCATCAAGCCGGTAGGATGAAATAAGGCGACGGTATTAGGTTTTGAAAAGAAGAATTACTCATTGTGTTGTACAAAGAGCCCTCTACTAGTCATGAACATGGAGATCATGTCAGGACTTGTCAATTGATGGAGGTGAGGCAATGTTGACATGCCCAAGGTCTAACAATGGTTGACAAAAGACATTAGCAAAGGCATCATCAAATCGACCACCTTTCTTTTGAATGTAATTTTTTTTTTAGTTTATAATATCTTTTAAACTTAAGCTTTTAGATGCAAATAGATTTGATAATATGCCTCTAGAGAAGCGGAACGTAGGGTCACACACACCCCAAACTCAACACACACCTAAACCACTATGCCACAACCTCATTGGCTCTAAACTTAAGCTTTTTAAAAGTTTAGCTTTTCTATTTATGGTTGATGTGGCTCTATCAAACACATTGATATTGATGTTGATAGAGGGGAGATGGCATTAGCTTTTAAGCTTGAAATGGGTTTTTCTGCAACAATTTTGGCAATCAATGGTAGTTTTGAAACCGCAATACCTTCATAAAACATATTACTAGGTCCTAATGGATCTCTCTTCTCTTGTGACTCAAAACCATTTCAAAGCCAAAAGCTGCTTAGCTTATTGGTTTTACGATCTACTATCGTAGCTTTCTTAAAGAAAAAGAATATTGAAGTGTTTGAGAGGGGTTCACATCCTTGTTGTTTTGAAAACAAACTTTTGGGGCTATGAACCAATGGATTAGGCCTTTGACAAGTAGCAATAGTAGAATGCTTCATGTGATGATGAAGATGACTTCAAGGATATATGTACGGCTCCTCTTTATATTGATGTGTAGACTTATCACCTTGTTTTGATACATATCTTATAATCTTTCATCATAAATTAACTAATAATTAACTACTATTTGAGAGACACAAATTGGATATAAAGAAAATAGAGATAAGTGTGCATGACAAAAGAATAGGTAAAATCTCCCCCTATGCACAAGGGAGAAGCTCCCTCATGCATGTATTCATGGATTTGTATTCCTTCAAAAGTATGAAAGCATCCTTTTGGGCTTTTTGCTTTTCTTGAATGAATGACACGCTTTTGGCTATTTATTTTCTCTAACTCCTATCTAATAAACCTATTCTAAGGTTTCAAATGGTCTAGCCCTTTAACTTTTAATATAAAGCTTACAACCATAATAACTAAATCTGTGCATGTACATACAATTAAATTTGCACAATAGAAGAATCCAATAATAATAATAATAATAATTCCTATACACCAAGATGTGCTCCTATATATAAAAATAATTTATCTAAATAACTTTGCATAAAAATCAACTAATTAGAAATGCAAAGCACATTAGTTTCTTCTATCTATCTACTGAGAATAATGCAATCCCCATAGATCCTTAGATGTCAATCCAAACCAAAGAGTCTTATATAGTCCCACTTGTTAGGTGAAATACAAACAAATTCAATCATTTGATAACTAGCCCTTTGAAATACTAATAAGCTCAATCATTAGATCAAAAAATGCAAAGAAAAGTGCTCAAAGGTATTATTATTGACACAAGTAATACATATACTATACATGTAAGGATTACTCACAAATATAACAATATAATGCAATTTTACAACTAGATTCTAGAAGATGATTAAAAATTTGTCAAGCCCTTGGAATAAAAAACACAATTTTGATGTGCTTCAAAAATAAAACCTACATTTTCTATACATTTTGAAAGTTCACTATAATCTTACTTTGATTGTTTGTGAATTATATAAGAACCATATCTAAATGTCCACCTACCACAATATGCACTTCACACATGGCACATTTGAGTTTGCACTGCTCTAATTCTCATCACCTTTAGGAGTGTTAGGAGGTCAAACACTTATGGGACATGAAAAAAGAGTGGATTGACTAAGCATGATTTCACAAGAAAATTACCCAAAAGGTGGTGCCCTTTGGGATTTAGGATATTTGAATGGAAAATCAATCAAGCTTTGGAATGAAATTTGAGGTATCTAAGATTTAGAAATCACAAATCTTTTGGAAGAATGGTGCCTTGCCTTAGCATTGCCAAACGTAAGGATGATGCATTTATGGCTTTCGAGGAACTCTGTAGGAGCTTTATATATGGTAGCCAATAAGGCCCTTAGGGAGGCTTATGGGAATGCCCACGTTGATATTAGATCAACATTAGGTGCTATAAATATTTCATTTTTTCTTTTAATATTCCACTCAAAAAATAATGGTGGAAAACATATGATCCTACTTGCCCTTAAATTTTTAAATTATTTTGTTGTATAGAAATAGAATTATATTGGTTTCTAACTATTAAGAAATATGTTACCTATCTTTTTTATGGCATCTACTAGGGCAACTACAATATGTTGTTGCCTGCCATATAGAAAACGCTTCTCCTTCATGACATTCTACCATGCCTTGCCTTGGGTTCTATCGCATTCATAGAAGCTTATTAATACCCTTTCATTTCTAAAAAACCCCCCTCTTCTACCTCCTCTACATCGATGACATAGTCGAGAGCTGTGACAGTGTGGAAGTAGTTCTAAAGCCTTCATAACCATGTAATGGCATCTCTTGTGAATCTTTTTCTCTGATTCAATTGCTTTAAGAATGCAAAGCCACCTACCCTCTTCTTGAAAGCCATGATATAGAGGATATGGGGCTTTGATAAGTAATGACTTCTGTGAATCTTTTTCTTTGATTCAACCACTTTAAGAACATAGAGTTGCCTACCCTTAATTGGAAGCCATTTCTAGTCAACTATTACATATGATAGAGGATGGAGCTTTGATAAGGGTTGGCTATTTCTAGTCAACTATTACATATGATAGTGCCTTTGATTCACCACAATATGTGAGAGTTGTCAATATTTTAAAAATGGCAAGATCCATATGTCACATATCATAATCGGTGTGCTATTCATACCTATGTATTGCATGATGGCATCATGCCCAACTTTGGGACAATTCAATCATGCCCCTATATGTTCTTTTGTATCTTGTAGTACTATAATGATCAATGTCTTCTGTAATAAACCCAAGGTTTATCCATGGGTATTTAATGTCAGTGGTTACTATTGGTTCATCACTATGAACCAGTAATATATCTAGTTACACTTAAAACATTGGGGGTTTGCGCATATAGATCTAAATCATGCACATCCTTGCAAGCCCATCACCCTAGGATCAGGGGCTAATGACCTATCAATCACCTAATTTTTTCTACCTCAGGGGTTATTGTATGGTCCAGGCACATAGCCCAATTGGCCCATATACATGAGGTCGCCCTACAGCTACATATACCCATATTCAAGAGACTGATTCTTCCCTCATTGCATGTTTTAGGCAAAGGGCCTCTACTAAGCCATGCTACTATGATATATATTGCACTTATCATATGCAAATTGGTTTAATAAGCATGTATAGTTTTAGCGGCCATCGAGATTTGGGTGAAAGGACTACTTAATTGGTCTACTTGTCTTGGTCTTGGACTACTTAATTGGTCTACTTGTCTTGGTCTGTCATAATTGGTCTAATGCCATCGTATAAATCAATTGTTAATTTCGCTATTGTTCATGAATTTTTATAATTGTAGTTATTCCTTGTTAAGTTATCTATTTAATAAATATTAGTAAATTTATAAACCTTAGAAGAAATTGAGAATACTCTTACGCTCCCCTTGTCCCATATGATACAACTTAACACTTTACGAACACGTTATGATATTTTTCCTCGATTGCTAAAACCATTAAACAATCTAGGGTTGTGTCTACTGAGGTGGATAACTAGCGAGTAATATCGCTGTCAGAGTCATTATCTAATGAAAAATTAACAGCATATTCACCAATACCCACTTGTTCTGCTTCGTTAGGCTAATGCACAATATTCACCTCTAGTTTTTCTGCTATTGTTGGTCATTGTGTTATAAATAACCAAGTATAAGGCCCTTCGTTATTGGTCCTCTCTACTTCAGAATCATAGAATTCACTACTAGATTTTTCATCCATCTCGCTAACTACATCTCCTGACTCCCTTAAAAACCCTTTTGTGATAGCTTGTATTTTGACCCTACCATTTCGAGGACCAATCACAATTGAACCTTTATACCGATCCTGAGTGCACCTTGCTTGGTATAACCAAGGTCAACCTAGCAACACAGAATATGAAGAGATATTTTACAATAAGCGAACTACTAGGTAATTCACATGAAATTCTAGTCTATCAATTACAAATTTCACATTGCAAAGTAACCCCAAAGGAGTCACTTTCCTTTGATCAACCACACGTAAATCTATATGAGTAGATTCTAGATTCTTCAACCCTAATTCTTACATCGTTTGTTTAGTCATCAAATTGACTGTTGAGCCACCATCTAACTATACTTCATTCAACAAATATCCATTGATGGTGGTGTTTATAACTGGTGCTCATGGATCCACAAATAAATCTACAATTTTTACTTCCTTAGTTGTTCTCCTTTTGGATGCATTTGCAATTACTTTAGAAGTGTTAGTCTTAATCCTTTTCCTCCTATGACGAACTAGCTTATAATAAAGCTGCCTTCGACATATAGGGGATATTTCAAGCAGCTACATTAGATTAATTATTAAGTTTAGTTCCTCCAATGCTGTCCAAAGATCATAGGTCTTATTTATTGTTTCCGGTTGCTTTTGGGTCTCTTCTTTTGGAGGTATGAGTCTTTCAGGAAAAGGAGCTACCCCAACTGCATCTTAGGATTTGCCAGAGGCATAGGTAATAATGAATGGTTAGAGGAATGTGATGGAGAATCTGACTCAGGTAGCTCTATGTTAGGATCTGCGTCCTTAGATTTATCCCTCACGGCTTCTTTTGATTGGGGAGTTTTTTCCTCTAGACCATGCTCCTTTTGTTGTTGTTTTTGCGCTCTAGTAACAACACCAATCATGGGGTCAGCCTTAAAGGTCACCTTGCGGGGTATGAATTTAGACCTAACCCCATTCTCTTGCCTTGTTGTTTCTACTTCAACTAAATTTGCAGATGAGATTGAGGGTCCATTAGAAACTTGCTTACCCCTATCATTACTTTTGTTATCCTCTCGCTTAGGGCAATTCTCTTCATGATGCCCTTCACCACGACACCTCCTACAAAGAGGAGTAAAATCTTGATTTCTACACTCATTTGGACAATATGTAGCTATATGACCTTCTTATTGACATCAAAAGAAAATCATTGGTCCTCTAGGCCTTTGTTGTCCACTTTGCCCCATTGGGTTACAAAAATTACCATTGTTTCTCATGAAAGGAGAGTTTTTTCCTCAGTTTCCATCAATATTGTAATTATTTCGGGATACTAGGGGTCTACCTTGGGTTGGCAATCCTCTTGGCCTAAAAGGTTGATTAGGTGGTCCAATCTCATAAGTCGTATTATTACGATCCATGTAATTATAATTCGTTTGCATTGAACGAGCTTGTTGTTGCTCTTGACCTATCTTATGCCAACAATTTGTATCTAGATGCCCTGTCTAAAGCAAAAAGTGCAGAACAATGGATGGTCAGACATTAGTCTTGAAGGCGCAAACACTCTGTAGCCACATGGCTATACCCATGACACTTAGCACACTAGAACGGTGGATGGTCAGACATTAGTCTTGAAGGCATGGACACTCTGTAGCCACATGGCCATACCCATGACATTTACCACACCAGATATTAGATCTAGGTGGGTTTGAAGTTGAGTTGCTCGAGGATTGTTATGCACTAGAAGACTGTGTTGTTATCGAATAAATTTCTTTCAAGGGACAACAACAGATGCAAACTCGACAGGAAGCATAAAGAATTGATTCCTTAGTAGCCGTGAATGCATTGCAAGCAGTGGGACAAGAATTGAAGCAGTTCAAAGCTCAAAATGTTTCGGCCTTCATCTAGTTGTATGAAGAAAAGATGTTGTTTCATGGGGTACCGCAGTATATATGGAGTCGGTATTTCTCCCGTTTGGCCTTGCATGCATTGCATGATCAGATTGATGAGTTACATAGAAGAGATGCTGATTGGGTAGCTTTTAAGAAAGTGTAAAGAGGAGTTTTTCTTGGAAGATGTAGGACTGGTAACTAAAAAGATATTTATAGATTGGATTGAAAAGCCCAATAAAGGGTTGACTGCTACAGCATTGCTCTGTGAATTCGAAAGTCACTATGCATAGTTGGATGCCGATGAGTAGCAATCATTGGAGAGTCAGAAAAGTGATTTGTTCTGAAGGCTGTAGATCTTGTTTTGTAGGAGAAGCTAACTAATCGTTTAGAAGATGCCTCTTTTGAAACGGGACTGAAGTCAGATTGGGCGAATATAATTGAGGCAATGCATATGTTGGTAAAGAGAGAGTAGATGAAAATAAGATGGGGTACATGCACCACACCTTCCAGTGTGCTTAGAAGGGAGTTGAAATTGCAGCCAAGGAGCTTATAGCTATGGCGGAACAACTAGCTATACATGTTGGTCTGGCTCTTAAAGGTGACATTGAAGATGAATTAATCAAAGGCATGCATGATTTGAGGTTGCATTTGACAGAAATCTATGCAAAGGTCAAAAATTTGGATGTCAAGGTAGAAGAGAAGGGTCAGGCAACAACCCAAAGACCATATAGAGAAGGATACAATAGAAGATGTATTTGGAGTGATAGTTTTTAGCATGAAAAATGAGATTGTATAGCTTATCGTAAGCGGAAGCAAAAATATTAGTCTTTTGGAAAGATGGCAAAATATGTGTAACAGAAACTAGTCTTCCAATAGAGCCAAACTTTGGAAATGGTGGCATGCAAAAGAGGTTGGAAGAGATGGCTGCAAGGACAGCATTTGTTGCCATAGATGCAGCCACATATGGGTTAAGAATTGAAAGGATTGATGAATCTCATAAAGGAGGTATGGTCGAAGCAGAATCTTGCGTTTGGATGCGAGCATTAGATTGCATGGAAAAGGGCAAAACAACAAAGTCTGAATTGGTTGATGCATGTCAGAGTATAAGAGGAAGAGTAGGATGGAGTGCACTAGTGGATTCATTTTCAACCTATGCTTATTTGGCAAAGGTTTATAATCAATAAGCTCTTGTGGAAGAAAAGAGAAGAAGAGATGAGGACACTACTGGTCCTTCCTCTTCAGGTCCATCTAAACGCATAACATGAAGTAAAATGGAGTAGCATAAAGAGGCTGAAAAAGCCATACCCGAGCATGTTATGGAGGATGCATCTCAAGAGAAGAAACAAGAAGGAAAGAAAAGGGGCAAGTAGCCTAGTTACAGGTTACAATCAGATCTTGAGATTGCCACAAACCTTAAAAAGGTCTTGGAAGATCGCATACTTGGCAGTAGAGTGAAATTCACACTTGGTAAAGTTCTTGGAATCGCAAAGCATAAATTTCATGATGCAATCTTTGATATGCTGAAACGAAAAAGACAATTTGATGGTGAAGTTTTGCAAGCATTAATGCAGGTTGACAAAGACATAAAGAAACATCTTCAGAGAAAAAGTGATGATGCATGTCATGCTGTTTTGGAATAGGTTGATGCTGAAAATGGGCTAAATGGGAGTATAGATAGCAAGCTTGTGGGCTGAAAATGGTATTATGGGTAGCACAAAGCATAGAGAGAAGGCTATATATAATAGGGATGTTCATCAACAAGCACATGAAGAAGAAGATGCTCATTTTATTCCAAGGAGTCATTATTCACGAATGCATTAGGCTCGTGCTACACCAGAGACAATTATTAAAGTGGGAGAAAGAGAGACGCCTTGCATAGCTCTCTTGGATCATGGTTTCGAAATCAATGTTATGGCATGCAACTTGTATGAGAATGGAGGATGGCCGATTGATGTAGATCCAGGATGGCGCATGAGGGCCGCAAACAATTCATCAGGGGATCTTTATGCGGCTTGCCCGAATGTACCCGTTGTCGGAGGGGTTTTTGTCGAAAGGTCGAATCCACCGGGATCAAAAGTAGAAGGAAGTAGAGATAGGAGATGGAAGAGAAGATAGAGAATACCCAAGTGGTAAACACTACAAAAACAAATCACAATGAATTGAATCAATATGTATTGAAAGAACCTAGAATCTTCACACTACTCAGAAGCAATCTCTAGGCATTAGATCTCCTAGAGCTTCTTCGTAGAACAAAACATGCATAAAAATTACAGCTCCTTCTCTGCTGCTTGGAACCCAAATCTGATGGCTTCATTGGCTCTGACGCCTGATGACGGATCTCCCAGATCACTCCTTCTTCTTCTTTTAGTTCAATCTGCAGTTTTTAGTCTATTTACAACGATTGTGATGCGCGCGATTTTGTCAATTTGTCTTTTTTATGAAAAATCTCCTAACTGGCTGAAAAAATAACTTGCTTTTTGCATGCCATCCTAATCTAGAAGGTTTTTTAACTTTTCAGATTTTTACAATAAATAATATCAAATATAGCTAAAATTATCCAAAAATCTAGTATTTTTGGATAATCCATGCAACTCACACTAGTTCTAATGGCTCAAATCACATTGACTCTCTAAATCAATAAAGAAGTTGGATGATGGTGCATTCCATACTTTTTCACATTGTGTCCTCATAACATCACGACATCCACCCCCTCTGAACCTGCACATCCTCCGGTATGTGCCAAAATCCTAGTTGTCACCAGATTCTGAGTCCTCCTCATCCTCTGCAACCATATTCTCTACTTCTTCATCTTCCATATCTTCATGGCTAGCCCCTGTATCAGGACCACTATTTTCTTCCAATTCTGGCAACTCATAGGTAGTAGATTCTCACCTTTTGAATAATTTGATTCTTTTTTCTACTACCAGAAGTTTGATGGCTGTCCCATCTAGCTCATTTAATGCATAAGTAGCATTATCAAACACATGTCTTACCACATAGCGTCCAAACCATCTTTTGGAAACTTTACACATGGCACTATGCTAGTTATCTAAATTGCTATCATAAACCAATACCCAATCCCCATCTTGTATGGTTCTTGGTCTCAATCTATGTCTTTTGTCAAACCGTTTCTTATTTTGTATCCTTGTTGCCCTTAACTTTGCAGTTGCTTCCTCTATGTCTTCTGACTTTCTTTCCAATTGTCCAACAACTCCTCTCGATTCAACTCCTCCTCCCAAGGTAACATACTCCATGTGACTGTCATCTCTTCTATCGGCATGATAGGTTTTTGACCATACATCAATTCTATAGGCATATATCCTGTAACAGCACTATGAGTTGTTCTGTTAGTCCACAAAGCATAAGGGAGTAATCGTGGCCACTCTTTTACCTTCTCTCCACATGCTTTTGCCAATTCCTTCACAACAAGTGGATGACCTCTTTCACTTTTTCCGTTTCCTTCAGGGTTATAGGCTAAAGTCCTGTGGAAAGAAATCATGAGCTTCATCTGCATCCAACTCACCCCTATCTGCTGTAATTTTTTCCACACAGTCATATCGACAAAAGATCTCTTCTAAGAGAAAAGTACATACGGCATTTGTCGTCTTAGTACGTAGAGCTCTCCCTTCCACTTGATTAGTCAAGTCTTCACGAGCAAGCACAAGATACCTCATTTGCCAAAGACCTGTAGGCATGTCACCAAATCCACCACCCACTTAAAATGAAGAGACAATGGATATGTGGGTTGCAATCCATCTCAATGTCTCACAGATGAATATATTTGACATGTTGTACATGTTTCCACAAAGTGCTGTTCTGCAAGATCCAACTGCTCAAATTAACTTTCAATTTCTCTTAACAATTCCGTAGCTATAAGACCCTTATTGGGTTGTAAAACCCACTCTTGAAAAGTCTTGCGCGTAATCAAATTGGTGTCCTCAATGTAAAATTCTTCCCTAAGTGTCTTCTTGAAGGCTACCCAGTCTGCATCCTGCAAGTATAATTCAGTAATCCGTGCTTTCAGTTCATGAACAGTAACACGTACAAAATACCGGCTCCATGCAAATTGAGCCACTCCAAAGAATTCCATCTTTTGAGCATAGGTATGTACATATGCATATACATTTCTGCCATTGAATAACTTTACCTCACGCTTAACTGCTTGCAAAGCATTCATCACAACACTTTCTGTTTGAGCTGAAGCTTGCATTACCAGTTGTTGTTGTTGTGCTTGCATAAGCATATTCATATTTTGCACCAACTGTTGCAAAACATCACTGGAGAATGTATTCAAAGATTCTCCCATCTTGTCTTTCCTTCTTCAGACGACCTTTCACGTAGGGTTCACCAATGTTGGAGGGGTTTTTGTCGAAAGGTCGAATCCACCGGGGATCAAAAGTAGAAGGCATAGGAGATGGAAGAGAAGATAGAGAATACCCAAGTGATAAACACTACAAAAACAAATCACAATGAATTGAATCAATATGTACTGAAAGAACCTGGAATCTTTGCACTACTCAAAAGCAATCTCCAGGCATTAGATCTCTTGGAGCTTCTTCGTAGAATAAAACGTGCATAAAAATTACAGCTCCTTCTCTGTTGCTCGGAACCCAAATTTGATGGCTCCGTTGACTCCAAAAGGGGGGTAAAACCACTGGACGCCCGATCACGGATCTCCCAGATCACTCCTTCTTCTTCTTTTAGTTCAATCTGTAGTTTTCAGCTTGTTTACAGCGATCGCGATGCGCACGATTTTGTCAAACTGTCTTTTCTATGAAAAATCTCCTAACTGGCTGAAAAAGCAACTTGCTTTTTGCATGCCATCCTAATCTAGAAGCTTTTTTAACTTTTTTGGATTTTTACAATAAATAATATCAAATATAGGCTAAAATGATCCAAAAATCTAGTATTTTTGGATAATCCATGCAACTCACACTAGTACTAATGGCTCAGATCACATTGACTCTCTAGATTAATAAAGAAGTCAGATGATGATGCATTCCATACTTTTTCACGCTGTGTCCTCATAACATCACAACACCGTGACTATTGGAGATGTTAGGGATGAATATCATTTTTTGTGTGTAGGATTCATGCAGTTATCCTGTGATTTTGGGGCAGCCCTATATTTTAGAATCAAGGTTGGAAACAAAAGCCTTGGATGATGGTTCGTCATATGCTCAGGTTCGAAGTAAAGACAATACAAAGGCGGTACAGTTTCTCACTGTTTGTGTGAATCATCCCTACAATCGGGATTGGCTGCGAGATAATCCTATGCCACCTAATGCACGAGTGTTTAAAGGTTTTTAGACAGCACTGCTATAAGTGGAGGCTATGGCAGTGCCTCTAGGAAGATAATTATGCCTCCAAGAAAGGGGGAAACTGTGTTTGTGTCTAGATTGCAGGAATGGACATCATGTAGTCTTGGTAGTTTTAAGAATATTTCAGCCATGTGCAAGGCTGAAAAATAATATGTAGGATGGGCTGAAAAAGAGACGAAAACATATGGTTTGATGGCTGCAAATGAAGGTATTTCAGGGATATTTTAAGGGCTGGTCGATGTTGATACAATGCCTGAAATTTCTACAGCAATTAATGCTAAAAACAAGGCAAGAAAAGAGGTTATTTATGTTAATACTTTACAGGTGTATGAAGTCATTCAAGAGTTTGATGAGCATGAATGTTATGGGCTACAATATGGGCTGCAAAACAGGGCTGAAGCAAGGATGGATACAAAGTACAAAATAGTGGAAAAGAAGGTTAAGCTTGTGGCTTTGCCTTTACCACCTGAAAGTGATGGGTTGGCTGAAAAAGTGACTCAATAGCCTAGTTTACAGGATCCATATGGAGTAGGACATAAATTTATAGCTGAAACTTTTCAAAAGCTAAAAATTGGTGATATAAGCTTTCTTTCACGTGTAGAAAGAGCTTGTTTCTTAAAGATGTTGGCAAGGCATGGGAAAGCCTTTGCATTTCAGCCAGATGAAATTGGATGTGTTGATCCGACCAGCACCTATGGTGATCTTTACAGTACCTCATGTGCCATGGAGTTTAAAGCCTACTCTAGTACCTTGGGCATATTTGCTTAAGCTGCTAGAGATTTTGAACGAGAAAATCAGGATGCGAATTTTGGAGCCCTCTTCAGCTCCATATTCGAATCATGGTTGACTATTCCAAAGAAGAATGGTACTTTGAGGTTTATACAGGATTTATAGCCAGTTAACAAGGTCACCATAAGGTTGGATCAAGCCCGATAGTGGATGAATTTGTAGGAGCATTTGCAAGCAAGGCAATTTACTCTATGGGAGATATATATTCAGGATATGATTAGTTCTAGCTTGCATTGGAAAGCTGGGACTACCATGAAGACACCACATGGATTGGTTAGGATGTGTACGCTTCCATAGGGAGCAACCAATTTAGTGGCACATATGATGAATGTTATGCATAAACTTTTGAGGGAGTATATTCCTCAATTGACATTACCCTTTCTTGATGATGTGCTGATCAAAGGATGTGATACCCATGAGAAGAATGAAGAGTTGAATGAGTAGGGATGTAGAAGATTTGTGGCTAATCATATTGCTGATTGTGACATGATTTTGAGCCATCTTGAAGAAGTGCATTTGACTCTGTCAGGAGAAAAGTCAATTTTTGGAGTGGAGGAAATATTAGTTGTTGGGCACATGTGTGGACCATATGAGAGAAAGCCCTCACTAGTAAAGATTGATGCCATAAGCATGATGCAGGAGACATGTTTGAATGTATATGAGATGAGGAGATTTTTGGGTGCATGTGTCTTTTACTTGATACGGATTCCGCATTTTTCTCATGTGGCTGAAAGTTTATATCAACTCTTGAGAAAGGGGCAAAAGATTTGGTGGGGGAAACAATAAACGAAGGCAGTTCAAAAGAAGAGCTTATTGATTTCAGCCCCGGCACTAAAGAGACAAAATTATAAGAATGGGCAACCTATTATTCTCATCGTGGTGGATACAAGCCCAATTGGCATTAACTGGGTAGTGGATTAGGATGATGCTGATGGAAATAGGTGTGCCATTCGGTTTGGAGTAAAGGTCCTCAATGAACTGCAATGGCGGTATTCTCAAGTCAAAAGAGAGCTTTGGGGTGTAGTGATAGCCCTTAAGTGTGATAGGGAGTATTTTATGGGAGCTCGTGTAGTGGTAGAGACAGGTTGTCTACCTTGATTGGGCATGATAGTGAATTGCTCAACTCCTGATATTGCCACATTACGGTGGATTGCATATATAAAGTCACTTAACCTTGATTTTTAGCATATTGTAGGTAAAGAAAACCCCGTGGTTGACATGCTTTCACGAGCAAGTTTTGAAGATGAAGAGGAGATGATGAGGAAGATGAAGAGGATAATGTGATAGGTATTGAAAATGACATTATGATAGCAGGGAATGAGTAGGCTGCTGCTATTTTTACTGCAGAGGTACAATTTTGTAATAGGGTTTCAACAATAAGAAAATAGCTTACAGCCATGGAGAAGAGATTGGGCAATAGAGAGAAAGCATCATCAGTGTTATGCTTCAGCAAGATCACAATTTTTGGAAGAGTTGTATGAGGATGATTGGCTAAAAATATGCCAATATCTCAGCCTCATGAAAAAGAAGGCTGAGTAGTCTTAAGCTGAATTCAAAAGGATTAAAAGAAAAGCTTATGGGTTTTTCTTGAAAGATGGATATTTATGGAAGCATGCAAAGAAAACGAGAGGAGCTCCAGTACGTGTATTGGGAGATAGGGCTTCTAAAAAATAGGTGATGCAAGAGTTTCATGAAAGCTTATGGGCTAGACATAGAGGAGTTTGGGGCACATTTACCAAGATCAAAGAGAAGTTTTGGCGGCAAAACATGTATAAAGATGTGGAGCATTATGTGGAATCATGCAGTGTTTGTCAAATGTATTCCATGGTAAAGCATAGAGATGGGATGCAACCAACCTATCCATTGTCTATGCATTACAAGTGGGTAGTTGATTTGGTTACTATGCCTACAAGTTTATGGAATATGAGATATCTTGTATTTGCATGAGAAGACTTGATAAATCAAGTGGAAGGTCAAGCTCTTAGTACAAAGACTACTCAAGTAGTTTGTAGGTTCTTATTGGAAGAAGTCTTTTGCAGGTATGGTTGTGTTGGTAAAGTGGTTTGCAGATAGAGGAGAATCGGATGTGGATGAGGCTCGTGACTTCTTTTCACGATTGGGTATCAAGATGGCTTTAACTTCAGCTATAATCCTAAAGAAAATGGAAAAAGTGAAAGAGTTCATCAGCCTATCATTAAGGCATTAGCAAAGTCATGCAAGGGTAGGATGAAAGAGTGGTAAAAAATGTTATCCTTTGCTTTGTGGGCTGATAGGACCACTCATAGTGTAGTTATAGGATATATGCCTACTGAATTAATGTATGGACAACAACCAATCATGGCTATTGAGAAGACTATTGCTTTTTGGAGTGTTCTATCATGGGAAGAGGGTTTGAATAGAGAAGAGTTGCTGGTCTTACGCATTAGACAGTTAGAAAAAAGGCATAAAGACATTGAGACAAAGATGAAAAAGCTGAAGACTGCAAGGATTAAGAACAAGAAGAGGTTTGACAAGTGACATAGACTTCAATCATGAGCTATACAAGAAGGGGAGATGGTGCTGGTTTATGATAGTAGCTTGGAAAATCAGCATAGTGCCAGTCGAAAGATGGCAAAGCAGTGGTTTGGTCCGTATATAGTAAGGTATGCTTTTGATAATGCTACCTATGCATTAAATGAGATGGATGGGGCATCTCTAAGAATTTCAGTGGCTCAAAAATGTATTAAGCTCTTTAAAAAAAGGAAGTCTTCAGCATATGAGTTGAAAGAGTTGGATACTGAGCATGAACATTAGAATATGGAAGAAGAAAAGGTAGAAGATGAAGACATTGACATGGTAGAGGATACTTCTTCTGACACTGCAGATCCGTAAGACTTTGGCACATGCTAGAGGATGTGCAGGTTAGGAGGAGGTGGATGTCATGTCGCTACGTGAATACCATGTGAAATACTCTAGAGTGCAGCTTTTTTATTGATCTAGAGAGCCAATGCCATTTTAAACATTAGTGTTAGTGTCCATGGTTCAAAAATATTAGATTTTTGGACAAGTTTAGCCAATTTTTGATATTTCAGATATTATTTATTGTAAAAATCCAAGAACTATTGACAAATTCTAGATTAGGATGACATGTAAAAGAAAGTAGGTAGCTTTCAACCATTTTTGAGAGGTTTTTATGTAAAAACAAGAATTGGCAAAATTGCGCAACGCGCGATCACTGTTTTCAAGCAGTGAACAACACTCCGAAGTGGGAGATGAAGAAGGAGTGATATGGCAGAATTCTGGCTAGGTGTGCTGGTATTTTACCCCCCCTTTTGGAGCTAATGAAAGCATCAGATTGGTGATGTGAGTAGCATAGAGGAAGGTATTATTTTATATAAGTTTTTTTCTACAAGAGTTTTATCTTCTCATAATACAAAAATAAACTAACAGGCTTCATCTTTGTGAGTATTCTTCTACATTTTCTATTTCTTTCTGTGAGTATTCTTCTACATCTTCTGTTTCTTCGAACCCCTTCTCTTCCATCTACTCCTCTCCTTCAATCTCCCCTCACCCTACTGTCTCTTACCCTACAGTAGAATTTCGACCCCAAAACGCTCTGACAACATGCTAAGTGTAGACGTGCGGACCCATCTAGCTAGGCAATCCATCATCAATGTCTACACCTGTGTTGAGCTTGATATCTCAACACTCCCCCTCAAGCTCAACTCTATCTTTGCAACTCCAAGTAAGCTTCAGAACTTTCAAAGCTTCTCTGCACCCAATGCCTTTGTGAAAATGTCAGCTATTTGATTATGTGTGCTGACATATACCAAGTCAATCTCTCTTGCAAGTGCCTTCTCTCTCACAAAGTGGTAGTGCACCTCAATGTGTTTTGTCCTAGCATGAAACACTGGATTCCTAGCTAGCTATATGCTGCTCATTTTGTCACAATGAATGACGATTGTACCATCTTGCTACATATCCAAATCATCTAATAACTTTTATAGCCATACCACCTCACATGCTGCCATAGTAGCACCTCTATACTTAGCCTCTGTACTCGATAAAGCAACTATAGGTTGCTTTTTGCTGCTCCATATAACTGCTATACTATTAAGGAAAAACATGGATCCACTAGTAGATCTTCTATCTAACATGCTACTAGCCCAATCTGCATATGTGTATCCAAAGACATGTACATCCTTACTTGCCTCATAAAAAAGTCCATAATGTAAAGTGGACTTTACATACCTCAATATATGTATAACTGCATCCAAATGAGGCTTTCTAGGCATCTTCATAAACTGACTGACAAAGCCAATAACATAGCTCAAGTCTGGCCTTGTGATAGTCATGTAAATCAAACTCCCTACTATCCTCCTCAACATAGTAGGGTCTTCTATCTCATTCCCAATGTTAGCACTCAACTTCACATTTTGCTCCAATGGTATAGAAAGAGGCTTACATGCTGTCATACCATACTTGGATACATATCCAAGCCATACTGCCTTTGGGATAGCCATATACCATCATCACATTAGATTATCTCAATACCAAGAAAGTATCTCAGCTCACCCAAATCCTTCATCTCAAACTTCTTTTTCAAGAAGTCCTTAACTTTAGCAATTCCATTGTCATTGTCACCTGTAATAATCAAGTCATCCACATAAATGTCTATGATAACCAAACTTGCATCTCCCCTTCTCACATAAAGTGAGTGATCAACATCAAAAATAAAAAATCTAATATTGACAAGATACTCTCCAATCTTGTCAGACCATGCTCTAAGTGCTTGCTTCAGCCCATAGAGCACTTTCTTTAACCTGCACACATATGTGGGATGCTCTAAATCCTCATAACCTATTGGATGTTCCATATACACTTCTTCTTGCAATTCACCATGCAAGAAGGCATTCTTAACATCCATTTGCTACAAACTCCAACCTTTAGCTACTGCGAAGGCAATCACACATCTAACAATTGCCATCCTGGCAATTGAATTGAATGTCTCTTCATAATCTATGCCATATGTTTGAGCATAGCCTTTTGCAACCAGCCTAGCCTTATACCTCATAATGGAACCATCTGCATTATGCTTGACTTTATAAAACCACTTACAGCCAATAGCTTTCTTACCCTTAGGCAAGGGTACCAAATCCCAAGTCTTATTGGCTTTTAATGTAGCCATCTCCTCATCCATTGTTGCATTGACAACACCTAGAAACAATGCCTACTATTGCAAAATTTTTAGCAAAATTGTACACAATTGGAACATTGCTACCAACTTTTTATATTAATTTAATGTAGATGCAGTGCTCGTTATTGCTATTTTTGGAGGCCATGTCTCTATAACCTGGCCAAGAGATATTGATACAAAGAAGTTCTTGTATGAGAGAAAGGATTGAAGATTCGGGTAGAAGGCCTTAATCCTAGCCAAACTAACCATGCTTTGAATACCAACTATAACTAACACCCAACCTTGAGTGCTTGAGGATTCAACACATTCTGTAAAGGGTGCTGAATGGCATGCATTACTTCTCATGGAGAGACCCGTAGAGACACCATATTGGCCCTTGATTGTGTATTGAAGGCTATCCAATTCCCAAAGAGAGATTTGTACTAATATAAATACTAAGTCATGGAGGCCATGTTTGCATGATCGCCCAAATGCAAATTTGATAATCTATGAGGAATTACTAACTAAACCCACTTGGCAATGGAAAAATCCGCATCAAGTTTTATTCAACTTCCATAATAATCTCTTCATTTTACTAATGCACAAGCAAAATATAGAAGCTAAAGAGCTCACTGACTCAGAGGACGATCATTAGAAAGAGAATTCCAATTCAGACTCAATGGATTATGACATTGATGGCTACACCATTGAGAAAATTTGATTGGACCCTAAGCCATCTCAACCTAAGCCATTGCTCATTGATGTTAGAATTGTAAGAATTATATCTGAATTAGAATGGTTGGACTAACTCAAGGTCATGATCAAATTGAACCTCCAAATGACCATCTAGGTCTTGACCCTCACTCCTAGCCTAGATCATGATCAAATTGAACCTCCAAATGACCATCTAGGTCTTGACCCTCACTCCTAGCCTAGTACAATCAAGACAATGTCCAAGAGGACACTACAACAAGATCAAAGTTTGATCAATATGAGGACAAGGAATCTTACCCTAAATAGCTTAACTATCCTAGTCCAATAATGCCAAAGTTAAACTTCCAATCCATCTAAGGAGGAAGTACTTAAAAAGGGGATGCATGCCACATTGAGTCAGACTCTCATAGTCAGAAAAGCCACAAGATCTACAACCTAGATTCACCAAATTCAAGAGAAGCAATAGATTTGCTGTATTTCTTTTTAGAGCCAAATGGGAAGTCACATCTAGTGAACCTATTGAGGGACCACCAAAAGTCAAGGAAATGAATGTTCCTAAGGGTGGAGAATCCCCCCAAGCCCATGTACATTGGAGATACACAAGGTAAGGAAATGAATTAAAAGGAAATTTGAAAATTGGAGGGGGGAGGGGGGGGGGGGGGTGTTAGATATGATCAATGCCCCACCCTCATTAGGTGCTACCAATGATCCATGGTGCTCAAAGTTGTAAGGCCCCCATTATGAGGAGAAGCCAAATGTGAGCCCGGACATTGGTTGAGTCCTGACTTGTATATCAGATGAGGTCTATGTGACCGAATGGCAAAAAGGTGACTGTTGTGGGTCTAATCTTTGGGTTAGACGGAGTGGTTAAGCTGGTAGCAACTCGAGGCGCATTGCATCGAGTTGTGGTGTAAGGGAGTTAAAAGAGGCCCCTATTGTGGGGTCCGGGGGCCGCGGAAGCGGCCCCTGGCTGGGGGGTCCCAAGGGGGCCAGCGGCCCCCCTGGCGGGGGTTTGGGGGCAGCGCCCCTGGCCCGATGGTAAAGGGAATATTCCCTGGCCGACTAGTGGAGGCTCATATGGTAGGTCAGTCAACAGGCCGACCTAACGACCTTCGCGGGCTATAAAAGCTAAACCCCTTCGCAGCCATCACACACTCATCTTTCACCCAGTCAAAGTTATTGTTCCAGCTAGCCTTAAGCTCTTCACCTATCTTCTATCTAGATCGCCATCTAAGCTTCACACAGTGGAAGCGCACGGGTGGACAGAGCCATCTTTGTATCAGTTGTTTGGAGTTAAAGAATTTATTGATTCTCCTCTTATCTGTTGTGTACTCTCTATCTCTTTCTCAAATTCTGTTCGCTGTGCCGTGTAATATTTTACAGGGGGGAGAGAAGGAAGGAGTCTGTTGGAAATAGGAATTGTGATGAAGATGAAGAGGGTGCCATCATCTCCTTGGGGGTTTCATCATAGTGAAAGATGAAGAAAGGGAGATGAAATAAGGCTACGCTTGCTGTTGGAGGAGGATTAGGAAGGGGAGAGGAAGTCCAAAGGGGGACCAATTGGAGAAGAGCAAGGGGGGAGTTCATGGGAAATTGGAGAGGTCGTGGAAGAAGAGGGCGCCATCATCTCCTTGGGGGCGCCATGAATTGGAGAGGAGAGAGAGGGACAAGAGACTTTCTAAGCCATCAAACCAAGAAGATTTTCAAGAAAATTGTAGTTAGAGAGGGCAAGAGAAGGGCATTGAAGCTAGTGCCTCTCCTATGACCATCGCCATGTCTTCTCCTCCAACCTCCATTTTGGAGCTTCAATATACCTACCTGATCTGAAGTGATAAAGTAGGAGAATTCTCTGTTGCCTTCCAATCGCTTCACATCGCTCCTGATTCCATGGAAGCACGATGGAGATATTCAATTACCCTCTTCTCCTTCACAAGTCATCATCCCCAACTCCATGGAAGCCATAGTTTCAAGCTTAAAACTAATCAAAATTTATCTAAAAAAAGTTCTAAGGGACCATTCCTAAGGCAACAATGTAATTGGTCAATGGATCTCTTGGGAGAGGGGAAATGATGAGCTCGCATTTGAGACAACTGGGAGGAAGGTAGATCTTAGTGGGACTATAAAGGACATGGCTCCCAAAGACGCAAGTACGATTCTTGTACTTTACGTAAGTGCCTCAACTCGTTTAACATAAATAAGTAATTTTGTATAAATATTTCTTTGGTTTGAAATTTTTAAAAAATGTATTTGAATCTCAATTTCAACTCTGGATATCTTTTAGAATTTATGTAAGTTTTATTTTATATTTTAAAAATAAAAAATAGTTAAAAATATCTTCAAATGGTATAAATAAATTTTTATAAAATATTCGATTAAACAATTATGAGATGTGATATTTTTTTGATGAATTATGTACTATTGAAAGTATTTAATTTTTTTTAGAATTTTTGAAAGATGTTTACTATGTCTTAAAAATAAAAAATAGTTATTTTAGATAAAAATTAAAATATTTTTTGATAAAAATCATGTTTTTTAATTTAATAAAAATTAGGTTCTTCTAGAGAAACACTAATAATATAGTTTTGGATATTTTATGAAATTTTATTCGGATTAGAGAAAAAGAAAATTAATCCGATGTTATTACGTTTAACATTATTAGTATAAAATATGATGTATTTAACTTTATGAAAATTAAAAGTGTTGAGGAGATATTAAGTTATACCATATTGGACAAGAAAAAATGTAAAAAATAAAAATAAAAATTAGAGTTTATGGGTTTGAGGAATGTTAAGTTGATTTTGTAATAAAAGGAAATATATAGAACTGTTGGATTTATGCTTTGAAATTTATTCGCGAAGGGATAAAAATCCTAGGGTTAGTATTTTAGTGTTTAGTATAGAGATAGAGACGAAGTGTGAGAATATGCAAGTTTATTGAGTTTTCGATATTAGATTAGTTGGACTACTATGAACAAGTGTTGTAAATATTGAGGAAGGTTAGGATAACTCAGAGAAATTAGTTATCAATATCACATATTCAGTGCAACAACTCCTAGAAGTTGGCTTGACAACCTGGTTAAAAGTGGCTTGGTCTTTGGTTAGTCATTTTTTGGTGCGTTCTCCGGGAGACAAGTGCACTCGAATGGGTGATCGATCTCCCTAGGATATTAAAATCCTAGGTATTTATGAGTGAATACGAGGTCTCTTTTTTAAGGGGCTATTTTCTTAATATGCCCCAAAATTGCCAAAGGAGAATATTGGATTGGGCAAGAGACACAGACTTAGTAGAGGAGAGGGGGTAAATATTTTGGCCTGAAACTAACTATGGAGGTAGAGCAGTTATCTTCTTGGAGTTGGGGTTATAATGATTGTGTGCAAACCATAGTTTTAATAGCATCGCTTTGGGCTAATAGATGTAGTGGAAATAAATACAACCAGTGTATTATACCACTTTGATTGGTATTATTGTAACGCTTATCGAACTTTTAGAAGAGTGGTATGGGATGATGTGTTGCCTTGGATACATGTATCCGAAGGTTTAAAAGTTACTTTCGACACAAAAAATGTTAGAAAGATCGCTAAAATTTTAGGCCTAATTCTTGAGCAAGAAGAAAAGTTGCCTTATGGAGAAATAGACCCAGAGTTACCAACCATTCTAAACCTTTTAAGCGCACATGCATGCAAAAATTTAACTCTATAGCTTCAAACAAAACGTGCGAAATTTTGGAATATGACAGTAATAGCAATTTCTTTAATAGTGGATGAATTCAGAGGAGAGACGGAGACAACAAAATGAAGCTCGAGATCAACAAACTAGAGAACGCGAGGCACGACAGGAGGCTTGGCTATTAGATAGGCTTGAGAGGGTGAATGCATTATTGAATCTGGGGATAGATGCTGTGTTTAACTCAAATGTAGAACCTTTTAGGCCTAGTATATCATTCGATAGAACATCATCAACGGGAAGTGAAGTAGACTCATATCAATGGGATCGAGTGGCCTTTAGGCACCAGTAGTGTCACTGGGAAAGGGAGTAGACAAAGTAGCGAAAGTAGATAGAGTGAAGCTAATGCTAAAGTAGGGAGTATTGAACCACCCTTTGATTGGGATTTAGAGTCAAATTTTGGATTTTGCCAACTATTTAGGGAGCCTAAGGAACCTGTGTGGTTGGATATTACTAAAGATTTAGGGTTAGAGATATTATTTAGAGAAACAATGGCTCATAATCCAGTCAGATTAGCTGACTTCACGCAATTTGGGGGATTGTGGGATGAGGATCCAGATGCGCATTTGCAAAGACTTGAGGTGACCTGTGTCACCAATGAGATAATAGATAATGAACAGAAGCTTCATATCTTCCCTGCAACATTAAAAGATGAGGCAGCAAGGTGGTACGGGAACCTAGATGCCCAACATAAAGTGACTTATGCGGACTTATCAAGAGTGTTCATGGAAAAAATTTGATGACAATGTTTCCAATATAGACTTTCCCTTCAATTGGATTATTTGTCCCAAGGAACAACCGAAAGTGTTAAACATTACATTGAACGTATGGAGACAATTATTCGAAAGATGAATCTAGCTCTTGATGAATTTACGCAAAAGCGTAAATTTGATGATGGGCTTAACCCTAAAGTTCATCAGCATGTTAGCCTACAACGGCTAGCTACACTGAGCATATGCTAAAACACGTGCTAGATGGTGGGAAGAAGTGCAACTTAGCCAACAATGATGGAGGGATTTATTAAAAAAACCTTAGATGGAATATCCAAGCACTTCAAGCGGGATATCTAAGAACGTGTTTTATGTGACCATTCCTTTAAATCCATCAGTAACTGCAAGTTCCAATGTATCAAGTGTACCTTTAAATCCGTACACTTCTATTCCAGCCTATATGATGCAAACAGGAATGCCTTCTATGCCTTAATCTCAGTCCCCTCTTGATGAAGTGAAAGTAGCTGATATTATTGCAAAATCCTTAGGAAAGTTGAAGGAGGAGATCATGGGTGCAGTGCAAGCACCCTTGAAAGAAATTTATTTGATAACAACATAGTCTTCTAGTGCACAACAATCCTCGAGTAGGTCAACTCCAAACCCACCTAGGTCTAATATCTGGTGTAGTAAGTGTCATGGGTATGGCCATGTGGCTACAAAGTGCCCAATGCCTTCAAGACTACCATCCACCGTTAAGCACCTTTTGCCTTAAGACAGGGCATCTAGATACAACTTGTTGGCATAAGATACGTCAAGAGCAACAACAAGCTCATTTAATGCAAATGAATTACAATTACATGGATCGTAATAATACAACTTATGCGATTGGACTACCTAATCAACCCTTTAGGCCGAGAGGATTGCCAACCCAAGGTAGACCCCCAGTACCCCAAAATAATTACAATAATGATGGAAATAGAGGAAGACATTCTCCTTTTTGGAGAAATAATGGTACTCTTTGTAATCCAATGGGGTAAGGGGGACCGCACAGGCCTAGGGGATCAGTAATTTGTTATCGATACCAACAGGAAGGTCATTAGCTACATATTGTCCAAATGCGCATAAAAATTAGGACTATACTCCTCTATGCAGGAGATGTAGTGACAAAGGGCATCACGAAGAGGATTGTCCTAAGAGAGAAGATAACCAACCTAATGTCAAGGGTAAGCAAATTTTTAACGAACCCTCAACCTCATTCGCAAATTTAGTTGAAGTAGAAACAACAAGGCAAGGGAATGGAGTTAGGTCTAAGTTCATACCCCGTAGGGTGACCTTTAAGGTTGACCCAATGATTGGTGTGGTGACTAGAGTGCAAAAGCAGCAATGAGAGGAGCAAGGTCAGGAGGAAGAAAGTTTACAGTTAAAAGAAGTAGCGAAGGATAAATCTAAGGATATAGATCCTAATGTAGAGCTACTTGAGTGAGATTCTCCACAACATTTCTCTGACCATCCATTATTACTTGTATCTTTAGCAAATCCTAAGATTCAAGTGGGGGTATCTCCTCTTCCCGAAAGACTGATACCTCCTAAGGAAGGAAGTAAAGAGTAGGCGGAAGCAGTAAATAAGACTTATGATCTTTGGGCTGCATTAGAGCAAGTATATTTGACCATTAACCTTCGGCAATTGCTAGAAATAGAGCCTACATATCAAAAGCAACTTTATCATAAATTAGTTCAACATCAAAGGAAGATGATTGAAATTAATGTCCCTAAAGTAATCGTAAGAAAAGCAACTAAGGACGTGAAAATAGTAGATTTGTTTGTGGATCCAGGAGCTCCAGTTATAGATACTAGTATTAATGGCCATTTACTGAATGAAGTGCAGTTAGATGGTGGCTTAGGAGTCAATTTGATGACAGAAAAAACAATCCATGAATTAGGGTTGAGGAAGCTAGCACCTACCAATATTGTCTTACATGTGGCTAATCAACGGAAAGTGATTTCTTTGGGGTTACTTCGTAATGTGAGATTTGTAATTGCTGGCCTAGAATTTCATGTGAATTACTTAATAGTTTGCTCATTGTCAAATTTCTCTTCATATTTTGTGTTGTTGAATTGACCTTGGTTATACCAAACAAAGTGCACTCAAGATTGGTATAAAGGTTCAATTGTGATTGCTCAAAATGATCGGGTTAAAATACAAGTTATTTTGAAAGGATTTTTGAAAGAGTCAGGAGATGAGATGGTTAGTGAAGTGGATGAGAAATCCAACAATGAGTTTTATGATTTAGAAAAGGAGAGGACCGATAATGAAGGGCCTTATGACTAGTTATTTAGAACACAATGCCCAATAAAAGCAGAAAAAGTGGATGCAAATATAGTACATCAACCTCATAAGGTAGAATAGATGGGTATTGGTGAATATGCTATACCATTTTCATCAGACAATGATTCGGATAGTGAGATTACTCATTGGTTGACTATGATTGAAGATACAACCCTAGATTGCTTAATGCTCTCTAAAGGGAAAGAGGAATACTTTGATGATTCACTTGAAACATATTCCTGATCATGGATTAGGAAGGAAATGATCAAGAAGATGCATTTTTTACGTATAATAAGGTAGAAGCGGCTTCTATGGATGAATTAGAAGAGGAAGAGACGCATGAGTTAGTGACATTTAATGTAGATGACATCTCAACAACCTCTTTGGGGATTATGGACGAATTTGATGTTATTGAGAGTAATAATGGCATGCATGAGAGTAGGGTTTTTATTGTTTCCTCTTATGAGGAAAATGCTCTACCCTTTGGATTTGAACAATTGCCAGATATAGCTAAAAGAACTTATTGCCACCAATTAGAAAGAAAGGAAAGAGAATGGAGGAGTAGGAATAGGTGCAAACTGTTACAAAGACCAATATCGTCGGATGATGAGGATGATTTAGCTTCAGCCTTGCATAGGTTCGCACAAACATCTAGTGAACATCATGGTAATTATGATAATATCATTAGAGAATTAAATGAGGATTTGGAAGTAGAATGTGAGGCAACATGACTGCTGTAAATGAAGGAATGAAGAAAATTACTGAGTTACAAAAAGAAAAGGTAGAATTTCAATTTAGAGAAAGGCGATATCTAGATGAACTTTTACTTCTAGAGTTGTGTTTAGAGGAGCAGAGATCGAAATTTAGTAGTGGGGAGTTACAGATGGAACAAGATTTATATATAGATAAGAACTATTGGGACGAATATGAAAAGACTAATCGATTTTGGAAAAAAGATAAGTCTGGGTGTCTTTTTGAACTAGAAATTCGAGGAAAAAACCCTACTAGCGGTCCTTGGTTGTATCATCCCTTTAAGCGCTTCAATGGAACTGCACAGAAGATGTATCATTGTTCTAAGGGACCACTAGTTGGTTATCAACCAGTCCAATCTAAACCCACTAAGATCAATATGCAAAATATGCCAGAGGTTGTATTACCTCATTCCAAAGAAAGGGTGATGAATTTTACTATCTATGGGGATGGAAAGGAACCACAACTTAGATGGTTTGAACCTGTGACACCTAGGGATTTTGCAGAACTTAAACAAGTCATACATTATTTGGGTTGTCGAATTCAAGGTGAGGAAAATGAGGATCGACATTCATTAATTATTAAGCTCAAGGATAATCAATGGTCTTGGAGTTCATATGATCAAGAATGTTTAGAAAAGAACAATAAAATCTTACGTCAATACCGTCGTAAGTTACATGATCAATATCCATGTGATCAAGAGCAGATTTTTCAGATGATAGGTTCAATACTATGTTCACGATAAAGTATAATATAAATTTGAAGCCTATTTTGCATGGCTTGAGTAAAGGACAATGAAGTCATACCGGTAAGCTATTTCCAGATTTATTGGATGTCCATATGATAGAAATGACTGGGGGTATTCAAAATGATCTTTCTGTTGTTCCTTATACGGCTATACCCTTGGTACATTCTATGAATGCGAGGAAAGAAGAAACAAAATTGAGTGCTAGGATAGTTTGCTTAAAAATGTATCAATGGGGATATTTGAGGATGTACCTACAATCAACCCTCGAAAAATAGCCTCTTTGTTTCTTGAAGAGTCCGAAGTGGAAGTAGTTAAAATAGAAATGGCAAAAGGGAAATATTTGAATATTGGGGCTCAATTGGAATCCCAAGATTAAGAAAGGTTTGAGGAGGTATTACGAGCACATGTTGGGAAATTCGCTTGGTCTTATACTGACCTTAAAGGTATTAAAGCTAAACTTTGTCACCATTATATTGATCTAGAACCAGGTACAAAACCCGTATATCAATGCCAACGATGAACAAATCCAGTGTATACAAAATTGGTCAAAACTGAGATTACTAAGCTTCTTGATGCGGGATTTATTTATCCCGTTGCATATAGTGAATGGGTTTCCCCTATAAACTAGTACCTAAGAAGAACAATAAGAAGATTCGCATTTGTGTTGATTATAGAAAGCTGAATAGCAAAACACATAAATATCATTTTCCTTTGCCATTTATAGATTAGGTACTTGATAAAGTTGTAGGCCATGAGCTATATTTTTTCATGGATGGGTTTAACAGCTACAATCAAATGTTGATTCATCCTGAAGATCAATCCAAAACTACTTTTACTACTGAATGGGGTAGATTTTCTTATAAAGTAATGCCTTTTGGTTTATGTAATGCACCTCGACATTTCAAAGAGTTATGATTGCGGCCTATCAAGACTTTCTTCGACAATGGATGTAAGTTTTTCTAGATGATTTTTGTGTCTATGGAAAGGCAAAAGAAATGTGTGATCAATTGGCGCAAGTGTTTGAACATAGTGACGAAGTAGGCATCTCCTTGAACCCTAATAAATGTGTTTTTGGAGTGCTAAAAGGAATGTTATTGGGGCATATTGTTTCTAAAGAAGGTATTGCTATGGATTTGGCTAAAATTTCTAACATTTCTGCACTTCCACCTCCAACAAACCTTAAGCAATTGGGTGGATTTTTGGGGCATCTAAATTATTATTGACAATTCATTTCTGATTTCGCAAAAGTGGCCTCACCCTTGACAAATTTGCTACGAAAGGACACTCCTTTTAATTGGGTTGCTACTTGTCAAGAAGCATTTGAATTTCTTAAGCAAATGTTAATTGAAGGACTAATATTGGCACCCCGGATTGGACGAAAGAATTCTATATTCATGCCGATGCATTTATGTATGCTGTAGAAGCCGTTTTATGCCCAATAGATGATACTAAATTTGATCATCCAATTTATTACGCAAGCCATATTTAAGTGATGCGAAAAGAAATTATACTACCACTGAGAAAGAATGCATCGATGGTATTTGCAATTGAAAAATTTCGTCATTATTTATTAGGGAATAAATTTACCATTTATGTGGATCATGAGGTGTTAAAGTATTTGCTTAATAAAGTAGAACTTTCAAGATGTGTAATTCGTTGGATGCTGTTATTTCAAGGGTTTTGGTTTTCAAATCGTTACTTGTCTTGGTAGAGCTCATGTTCTCGTCGATCATCTTTCACGATTATTAACATCTGATAAGGAAGAAGGTGTGGAGGATGATTTACCAGATGCATCACTTTTTATTGTGGAAACGCAAGTTCCATGGTATGCTGATATTGCAAATTTTCTTAGTACCACTCATTATCCACTTGGTGCTGAATATAAACGAGGAAAGCGGAAAATTTTTATGCAAGCACACTCCTATGGATTATTAGGGGGTTACCTTTATAAATTCTTTCCAAGCGAGGATGTCAATCGGCGATGTGTAAGGGAAGATGAAGTTTTAGTGGTTCTTAAGGCATTGCATGATAAGCCATGTGGTGGCCATTTTTCCAGTGAATTAATTGCAAGGAAAGTTCTATTAGCTAGCTATTGGTGGCCTACCCTCTTTAAATATGCTTATTATTGTTGTTGAAAATGTGATGTCTGGACTAGTCATCCTTCTAAAAGCTTTGCTACACCTTTGACATCTATATTGGCATTAGCGCCTTTTGAGAAGTGGGGAATTGACTTTGTGGGTGCAATTGATATGCCTACCAAATATAGATCTAATCGTTATATCTTGGTTTGTACTGACTATATTACAAAGTGGGTAGAAGTGAAAGTGCTTAAGATGGATAAAGCCATTGATGTGGCTAAGTTTATGTATGAGAATATCATTACCCATTTTGGTTGCCCACTAGAATTTGTAAGTGACCGAGGTTCCCATTTCTTTAATGGTCTTATTAGTGAGTTAATGAAAATATAAAAAATTAAGCATCGAAAATCGATGCCTTATTATATTCGAGCTAACGGGCAAGTTGAAGTAACTAATCGCATTATTTGCGGGATTCTAACTAAAACAATTGCTTCTCACAGGCGAGATTGAGATGAACATTTGTATGAGGCATTATGGGCCTATAGAATCACTTATAAAGTGACAATGCAAAATACACCTCTCAACTCAGTTTATGGAACTAATGCTATTTTTCCAATTGAGCAGGAGTTGCCTACTCTACAAATTTCCCTCTCGTTATGATTAGGTGAGGTTGAAACATTGAAGGAAAGAATTTTACAATTGCTGAGGTTAGATGAGGAAAGACTGTTAGCTTTACAGAGCTTAGAAGCAATGCAGAAACGTCGTAAAGCTTGGCATGATCAGAATATCAAGAAAAGAGAGTTTAAAGAAGAGGATTCAGTTTTATTATATGATAGCTGCTATTACAAATTTCCTGGGAAGCTAAAAATTCGTTGGTTAGGACCTTTTAAGGTCGTTAAAGTTTATGATAATGGTTCTCTTGATGTGCAAGATATTAATGCTGAAAATGAGATTTTTAGAGTTAAAGGCCTTCGCCTTAAACATTTTGTGACTTAGTTTAGTTAGGTATAGTTAGGTAAGTGGTTAGAATGACCCATTAACTAATCTATATTTGAATTTCTTTTCTCTTTTGGGGGTTTTTAATGGGATGCACGTATGGCTTTTTTGTGGATGGATGCGCTTTACCCTCGTCTTGATGCTGATAGTTCTGATCCTGTTCATGTTGGGCATTATAGTATTTCGCATTTTCAGATGCATGATAGGTTCTTATATGCACCAAGAGGAGAGGTCTGTTGCGGTTCCTCTTTTGTGATTATTTTTTGTTTGCAATACCATCCACCTTTTGGTTGTAAACAGTGTCAGAGGCATCTTTTCATGCATGCTCAGCTTTTGTGTTGGCAGTGTCGCACATACTTTCGACACTATCATACCACTACCATGCACGATGCTATAGGCTACACTTATCAGCTCCATGATTATGATAGTGTATTCTCACCTGAGCATGGTGTTGTTCAGTCTAGGGTGGGTAGAGAGCGGCAAGAATTTTCTCGATATCAAGCTATTGTTTATCGTTTTACTCCATCATATCCCGATGATCAAGTGAATTGTCCCTGTTGGGATTACATATGTTGGTATATGGATGCAACCGAGGGCTATTCTTTAGGATGTTTACCGGTGGCACCTATGCCCTATTATGATGATGCACCTGTGACTCCGCTCCATGATGTGATGGAGGTTTTTAGTGATGCACCTGATAGCCGGTCTCTGACCTCTGATGTGTCTACGTTGGAGGCTATTCATGAGCATGGTTTCATTGATAGGCTTGACTTAGATAG
This sequence comes from Lygodium microphyllum, assembly GCF_053477565.2. Lineage (NCBI taxonomy): Eukaryota > Viridiplantae > Streptophyta > Polypodiopsida > Schizaeales > Lygodiaceae > Lygodium > Lygodium microphyllum. The sequence goes on from NC_141141.1 coordinate 138,684,951, forward strand.
TGTGGATGATTTTGGATTAGGGGTATTTTTTGTAGTAGAAGATCTTAGGGAGTTTGAAGATTTTAGTTTACCACTTTTGTTTTCTTTGAGTCTTTTGGGGTTTTTACTTTATTCTACACATTTGAAAAAAGAAAAACATACAAAACAAATAATCCTTTAAAACAGAAAGAAAAGAAAAGAAAAAAACAAAGCTTTTGGTTTATTGATACATTTACATTTTAGGTTTTAGCACACTTTAGTTTAGTTAGTCTTCACATGGTTAGGTAGTTAGTTGCATGCACGGTTGGGATACGCCTTCAATGCTAGGAGCTCATTACAAAGTAGTTTGACTAGATGGTCGATTTTCAAAGAAGTTTCACTCTTTATTGATCTAACATATTAATGGGTTAGTGGTTAGTGGTTGAGTTCTGTGCAGGTTTGATTTATTGTTGCAATTTGCAAACCACTACCTGCTTATCTTCACAATTATCTTGGAGTTGCAATATCCATGTATATAACAAGTTGTTTCATGTCTAATTTATCTATTTATATTCATTTAAAATCAAGGAAAGTTCAAAATATAACTTGATTGAAATCATTTCGAGTTTTCTAAACCTAAATACCTACAGAAGAAACACAAACTTCAATTTTTAAAACACAAATACACCGAAAGAGATTTATAACCAATTTAGTCTATATGAGGGTACACCACATGGGATGGGACTTAGCACCAAGGAGTGATTAAAAGGGGGTGATGTGTGTACATAACATAGTGAATTTCATTGTATGGAAGTCTGATTAGGAATCCAATAGACTTTTTCCCTATCCTTTTGTCGTTTTCTTAACAATGTGGGGTAGCTGAATAACAAGGTTCTCTCCACGAAATTTTGACTAGGAGAAGCATGGACGAGAGATGCTAAGATGATGAGTATCTTTGCTTATCATTTTCCTAGCCACAGCGACTAGTATTATGTGTTAGATTAGATTTCTCGAGCAAAGTTGTTGAGCTGAAATGTTTGACCGTTCAATTAAGTGATGCATTCTTAGCCTTCTAGTTGATCCTTTATAAAAACAAAACTTAAATTCCAATCCAAATAATAAAAGTTTAGAAGAGTCTATAAATTTATTCTTCGAAATGCAAGAAAGAAAGAAACAAAGAAAGAAAAAATGCCCTGAGACTACATGGTTAAAAGGAAAAAGAGAGAGAAAAACACCAAAAGAAGATAACCATCGCCTCTGAGATCTTGGTAGGCTGTAGGGATTTCCTTGACGGGTGCCTTGCGTCCGATGCCTTGCATCTCTTTGGGGTGGCACCTTTTGGGAAGGAGAATCAATGTATATACTCTTTTGGCATTGAAATAAAGCCACTACCATTTAAAAACCAAATAAACAACACTCTGGAGAGTTGGAAGTTAGAGGCCATTGATTGGTTGTTCTAGTAGAACATGGAGGGCTAGCAACTAAACCATAGGAGTTCTATTTGGTGTCGTAATGTTAGCTTGCTTTTTTTGGTTTCTTTGTTAGGCATGGACCTTATTGGCGAGGCTATTTTGGAAGCAATATTCCTAGTAGGATAGTAGTGTGGAATTTTCTTGCCTAGAAGGATTATTGTTGTTTAGTGGCTCTAAAAAGCTTCCTAGTTTGTATATTCTATGTACTGGATGAAGCTATGTTATGCACTTAAGTGGGGAGAGTGAGTAAGGGAATGTTAGTATGCACTCGTTTTTAAACAACTTAATTGAATATTTGCTTTGCTGGATTTATAATATGACACTGGTAAATATTTTCCTATCTTTTTAGTGTCTACTAGTTTTCTATGCATGGTTTTACAGTTCTTGTAGCTGTGCTCGTGAGGATGCTTCACAATTAAGTGAGGGAGAGTATATTTTTCTTTTGAGGTTGCGTCGCAGTGCTCCTGGTAGCTGTGTTCATGATGCTGGATGTTTGTGATGTAGCTGTGCTCGTGAGGACACTTCGCCATTAAGTTGGGGAGAAATGACAACACCTAGAGACAATGCCTACTATTGCAAATTTTTTAGCAAAGTTGTACACAATTGGAACATTGTTACCAACTTTTTATATTAATTTAATGTAGATGCAGTGCTCGTTATTGTTATTTTTGGAGGCCGTGTCTCTACAACCTGGCCAAGAGATGTTGATACAAAGAAGTTCTTGTATGAGAGAAAGGATTGAAGATTCTGGTAGAAGGCCTTAATCCTAGCCAATCTAACCATGCTTTGAATACCAACTATAACTAGCACCCAACCTTGAGCGCTTGAGGATTCAATACATTATGCAAAGGGTGTTGAATGGCATGCATTACTTCTCATGGGGAGACCCGTAGAGACACCATATTGGCCCTTGACTGTGTACCAAAGGCTATACAATTCCCAAAGAGAGTTTTGTACTAATAAAAATACTAAGTCATGGAGGCCATGTTTCCATGATTGCCCAAATGCAAATCTGATAATCTATGAGGAATTACTAACTAAACCCACTTGGCAATGGAAAAATCCACATCAAGTTTTATTCAACTTCCACAATAATCTCTTCATTTTGGTAATGCACAAGCAAAATATAGAAGCTAAAGAGCTTAATGACTCAGAGGACGATCATTAGAAAGAGAATTCCAATCCAGACTCAATGGATTATGACATTGATGGCTACACCATTGAGAAAATTTGATTGGACCCCAAGCCATTTCTCATTGATGTTAGAATTGTAAGGATTATATCTGAATTAGAATGGTTGGACTAACTCAAGGTTCTAGATCACGATCAAATTGAACCTCCAAATGATGATCTAGGTCTTGACCCTCACTCCTAGCCTAGCACAATCAAGACAATGTCCAAGAGGACACTACAACAAGATCAAAGTTTGATCAAGATGAGAACAAGGAATCTTACCCTAAATAGCTTAACTATCCTAGTCCAAGAATGCCAAAGTTAAACTTCCAATCCATCTAAGGAGGAAGTACTTAAAAAAGGGGATGCATGCCACATTGAGTCACACTCTCATAGTTAGAAAAAGCCACAAGATCTACAACCTAGATTCACCAAATTCAAGAGAAGCAATAGATTTGTTGTATTTCTTTTTGGAGCCAAATGGGAAGTCACATCTAGTGAACTTACTGAGGGACCACCAAAAGTCAAGGAAATGAATGTTCCTAAGGGTGGGAACCCCCCCAAGGCCATGTACATTGGAGATACATAAGGGAAGAAAATGAATTAAAAGGAAATTTCAAAATTGGCGGGGGGGGGGGGAAGAAGGAAGGAGTCCGTTGGAAATAGGAGTTGTGATGAAGATAAAGAGGGCGCCATCATCTCCTTAGGAGCTCCATCGTAGTGGAAGATGAAGAGACATAGATGAAACATGGCTACGCTTGCTGTTGGAGGAGGATTAGGAAGGGGAGAGGAAGTCTAAAGGGGGAACAATTGGAGAAGAGCAAGGGGGAGTTCGTGGAAAATTGGAGAGATCGTGGAAGAAGAGGGCACCATCATCTCCTTGGGGGTGCCATCAATTGGAGAGGAGAGAGAGGGATAAGAGACTTTCTAAGCCATCAAACCAAGAAGATTTTCAAGAAAATTGTAGTTGGAGAGGGCAAGAGAAGGGCATTGAAGCTAGTGCCTCTCCTATGATCATCGCCACGTTCTTATCCTCCAACCTCCATTTTGGAGCTTGAATATACCTGCCTAATCTGAAGCGATAGAGTAGGAGAATTCTCTGTTGCCTTCCAATCGCTTCGGTTCACTCCTGATTCCATGAAAGCAGGATGGAGATATTCAATTACCCTCTTCTCCTTCATAAGTCGTCATCCCCAACTCCATGGAAGCCATAGTTTCAAGCTTAAACCTAATCAAAATTTATCTAAAAAGAGTTCTAAGGGGCTATTCCTAAGGCAACAATGCAATTGGCCAATGGATCTCTTGGGAGAGGGGAAATGATGAGCTCGTGTTCGAGACAACTGGGAGGAAGGTAGATCTTGGTTGAACTGCAAAGGACATGGCTCCCAAAGACGCAAGTACGATTCTTGTACTTTACGTAAGTGCCTCAACTCGTTTAATAGAATAAGTGATTCTGCATAAATATTTATTTGGTTTGGAATTTTTATAAAATGTATTTGAATCTCAATTTCAACTTTGGATAGCTTTTAGAATTTATGTAGGTCTTATTTTATATTTCAAAAATAAAAAATAGTTAAAATACTTAAAAATATCTTAAAATGGTGTAAATAAAATTTTATAAAATATTTGGTTAAAAATTTATGAGATGTGATATTTTTTTAATGAATTATGTACTACTGAAAGTATTTTAGTTTTTTCTAAAAGTTTTGGAAGATGTTTACTATGTCTTAAAAATCAAAAATAGTTTTTTCAGATGAAAAGTAGATTTTTTTTTGATAAAGATCGTGTTTTTAATTCAACAAAAATTAGGATCTTCTATAAAAAAACCTAAGAATATAGTTTTGGATGTTTTATGAAATTTTCTTGGGGTTATATAAAAAGAAAATTAATTCAATGTTATTACTTTGAACATTGTTAATATAAGATATGATATATCTAACTTTATGCAAAATAAAAGTGTTGAAGAGGTATCAAGTTATACCATATTAGACAAGGAATTAGAAAAAAAGAGTTGACGGGTTTGAGGAATGTTAAGTTGATTTTATAATAAAAGGAATTAGATAGGACTATTGGATTGATGCTTTGAAATTTACTCTTGAAGGGATAAAAATCCTAGGGTTAGTATTTTAGTGTCCAGTATAGATCTAGAGACAAAGTGTGAGAATATGCAAGTTTATTGAGTTTTTGATATTAGATTATTGGACTACTATGAACGAGCGTCGTAAATATTGAGGAAGGCTAGGATAAATCATAGAAATTAGTTATCAATATCACCTATTCAGTGCAACATTGCTACATCCCAATGAGCATGACCAACGGCATCCTCAAAATAAGTAGGCTCAAGATCCTCAACTAGTTTCATCATATAAGCATAATGGTGAGCTACATAACCTTCAAAACCAAATCTTTTAATAGGGTATTTGACCTTGTTAGACCTACGTACCACTGGATCACTCAATGGAGCCTTTACATTACTATGAGCTCTCTGTACACCTGGTGTCTTGAGACTGAAGGAATACCAAGCTTATCATCCAAACTCTTTGAACCACTAGAATCTCCATCAAATCCCAAATGAATAGCAGATGCATCATTACCATCCAGCACTTTTTTTTTCCCTTTGTCTTTGCTTGCAATACTTATAGATCCACTTGAAGATGTGGGGCTACTTCTTAGTCTCCCAGACCAAGGGCTCATTGTAGGTGTAGTACAAGATGATGTTTTTGATCCACTAAGACTCCATGATTCTTGCTTTTCTTTCTACATATAGTTATCATGATTATTATTATCATCTAATACATCACTAGCAGGTGCATACCAAGTACTCCTCTCATAAAAGATAACATCCCTGCTCACTGTGAACTCACCTGTGTGACTGGGTTATAACACTGATATCCTTTTTTCTCTAAAGAGTATCCAATAAAAATACATTTTTTAGCCTTTGGATCAAGCTTCTGCTATAGCTCATCTGGCACATGAACATATTATGTAACACAGCCAAATACCTTCAAGTGTGATACATCGGGCTTTTTGCTTGTAAAGCATTCTTCGGGAGTCATTCCATGAACTGTAACTGTGGGAGTTTTGCTCATAATATAGATAGCAGTATGGATAGCTTCAGACCAAAAATATTTTGGCATATTCTTTTCAGCATTAATGCTCATGCAACTTTTGCAATATGCCTATTTTTTCTTTCTACAACCCCATTTTGCTGTGGGGTATACCTGCAAGTAAATTGTCTCTTTATCCCATGAGTCCTCAAGAAGCCACTAAACTCATTAGAGAGGTACTCTTCCCCTCCATCTAATCTCAAGCACTTAACTTTCAAGCTTATTTCTATTTCAATAGTTGCCTTAATATTTAAAGTGCTCAAATACATTACTCTTTTCCTTCATGAAATATAGCCATAGCTTCCTTGAACAATCATCAATAAATGTGATAGAGTATTTGGTGCCACACCAAGAGATACATTCTGTGTAGGCCCCCAAACATATGTATGCACTACATCAAGTATATTTCTGCTCATTTCTCTATCATGTGAGAAGGGTTGTCTTGCTGCTTACCAAATTGGCATGCTTCACAGACTTTATGAAATTCTGCAACTCTAAAAGAAGGAAACCCTGTAACCAATCCTTTGGAATGTATTAATTTCAACCTTTGCACATTTGCATGTCCAATATGTTTACGCCATATCTCAATGTCTGCAACCACTTCTTTTTCTTAAGCATACATAGCAATATCCATTGCAAGAATTCTAGCATCTAAAAGTGAACATGCGACCAACTCTACTTCCTTTTGCGACCAATCTACACTTATCATTAAAGTCTTCTACAAAACAACCTTTTGCATTGAATCGGAACTACAACCCTTACTCTATCATTTGGCCAACAGACACTAGATTCTTTGTGATTGATGGCACATGTAATACATCTATAAGACTCTTTGTCTGGCCATCATGCAAGGACAAGGGAATCTTTTCAATGTGTGAAATTGGGTGGCATGAATTATCACCCATCTACACATAGCCTGGATTTTGTAAGTCTTGCATCTCTCCAAACCATTCAACATGACTGGTCATATAATTAGATGCACCTGAATCAACATACCATACATCATTATGTGTCCCCTTTCCTGTAATTGCATTCATAATATGCTGCATAACAAATAGAGACTCATCTTTGTCTTCATCCTGTCGTGAAGATGATGCATAGTTTCCTTACTGCAATTTACCACTCTGAATATCATCCTTCTTAGCATAAGAATGGGCCACAATATGACATGTTTTGCCACAATAATGGCCAATAATAGTAGAATTTTCAGAACCTTTGTTTTGCCATGTACCTCTTCCTCTAGAGTTCCCCCTACCTCTAAAGTTTCCTCAATTTCTTGAAACTTGCATTTTACCAAATTGTTGATTGAACATGTTTTGCTGGTTATCGCTAGCACATCCCACACCACTGCCTCTCGAAGAGGATCTACCACGTCCCCTTTCTGAAATTGAGTAAAATGCTTGGACCTATTTACCATTTCTTTGAGATGAGTCACCCTGCATATTGACCTCTTTGGTAATCATGAGAGAGACCAGCTCATCAAAATCTGGAAATGGCTTCCATACGTATACTGAAGTAACAAATGATTTCCATGCCTTCTCATTATTAAGGCCACTCAAAGTGGATGAAACCAAATCATCATCATCAGGCATTGCATCAATCGCTGCTAAAGCATCTGCAATGCTCCTCACATTCAAAACATACTCATTGACAACCATTTTTCCTTTCTTCAAGGTATTCAACTCTTGCTCGAGTTGAATCTTTTGTGACTTTGTATTTACTGAAAACATGTTTTCAAAAATTGTCCAAGCTACATGTAAAGTTTATGCATTCCTGATATGTCCTAGCATAGTATTATCAATGAGGACTATAGATAGCCAATATATCACCTTTTTGTCTTTTGTATTCCATTCTTTCCATGCCTTTGATTCATCTGCAGTCAGGGTGGAGGGATACCCAGCTCCGGCTCCTTTTCTTCACCTGAAACAAACTCATAAAGGCCCTTTCCGATGAGGAAGTTTGTCACACGGAATTTCCATAAAGAGTAGTTCTTTCAGGTTTCTCAATAATGGGATTTCCATTGTTCTATGCCATTATCACAAAGGATACAACACAACAAGCAATTCTTCAGTAACCTGTCACAACAAGTACACAGCAATACACCAAGCAATTTTTTTCATAGATTGCTCAATAGTACATGTAATCTACAACCTATTTGCAGATAAACCTTATGTTTAATTCTTGACAAATAGCTCAAAAATTATAGATTCGAAATCTGTAACTTGTGCAGCCACTTTTGATCAACACAGCCAAAATCACAATGTATCTTGAAACTATTGTTTGCTACCTTGCAGCTCTAAAATGGGGCCTGAAATGGCCTCAGATGCCTAAAAAAACTGCAAGAAAAGCCCTAAACGGCAAATATGCATAATATACAGTGCTTGGCTTGCACATAAAATCTCACAGCAATATATGAGATTTTCACTCTACCCTGCTTCCAATGCCTGCACAAGCACTATCCAAGAGAAAGAGTGGAAGAATGGGAGAGCTTCTTACTCGTGCTTGCTTGCTCAAACCTTACTTCTTTTCCTTCACTTTAGCCTTCAAAATCAACCTCTCTCAGTGGCGTGATTCTAATACCGTATCAAGAATCGCATGGTGGGGGGACTTGCTTGAGTTGCTGTGCCAAACACAAATTGTATACGCAAGAGGAAGCTCACTCAAGAACACAAGAAGAGAGATGGCGGCCAAAACTTTTTCTTGCTGATTTCTTCTTCTTTTTCCACATACTATATAATATACACAAAGTATAGATAAAATACAACATAAAGGAAAGTGGCGTACTAAGTCAAATAGTGCATAATAGATATACTAATCGACTGGCACTATATCTTTGCTAGTTGTAGGTAGGTGTAACAAACTAAATATAATAAGTGATAAGTCAGTGGCCATGTGAGTATCATAATGACCATCAACATGCTAAGTGTAGATGCGTGGACCCATCTAGCCAAGTAGTCCATCATTAATGTCCACACGTGTCGAGCTTGCCACCTCAACAGACTTGTGGTAACCCATGTAATGTAATGACATGCTCTATGAATTGATTGGCTACTTAAGAAGGTGTATACTGAACGTTTGTAGGGATAAAATGGGCTACCTTGGGGAGTCTATAAATGTTATTCCACCCTTTCTTTATTGATAAATATGGCTTCATGGATAGGCAATGGCTATAATAAACCACCTTACTTTGATGGCTCTCCTTATTTTGCTGGCATGGTATACAATTGGAAACAAAAGTCTTTCCCTTACAATAGAAACTCTTAGCAATCATGTCCTAGGTAAAAACTCCAAAACGACCAACTATATGGTAGGAATGCATCTCTTAAATAATTTTCTAAGCAAAGGGAGAAGTATGGGGAGTAACAATCCTGCCATGATACCATATGAGACCGTTTCATAACTAGAATTGGAAATTCTCTTCCATAATGTCTTACTATAATTTTTGAAATATGAAATTGAGGTCATGATCTAAAAGATAAACCTTCTAGATCTCCTCTAACTAGTCACTATGAAGTTAAAAAATGGTTGAAACCTTGCAAGCCCACATCCTGGATAAGGAATCAATAGCTATATTATATTTTTCCCTAGTATATGTGATATCAAAGTCATAGTTATGTAATGCAGTTATCCACCTTCATTGCTTAGAAGTGAGAATTGACTAAGGTAGAATATATTTAAGGACTCTATATGATCACTTTTCACCCTAAATCAACTGCAATACAAATAGTGGTGCAACTTCTTTATTGCATGAAGAATGGCCATCATTTTTTTGTCATAAACATTCATTGCCATCTCTTTTTCATTCAAATTATGACTCTCAAAGGCTCTCAACCCTATACTTCTATAATAAAACTGCTTCAATGCCCCCACCATGAGCATCACACTAGATAGTGAACTCCTTAGAAAAGTCAAGACAAACAAGGATATGAGTTGAAGTAAGCAAGTATTTCAATGGATTAAGATTTTGATCAATTGTGGTGTCCCAAAAGAAAGCTTCTTTCTTTTGCTTGTGTATGAGAGGAGCTACAATAGTAGCATAATGGCAAATAAATCTCCTGTAGAATTAAAAAAGACCAAGAAATCCATGTAGAGAAGTAGTAATAGTGGGTGTAGGCCAATCTCTAATACATTGCACCTTCTTCCCTTTCATACTTGGAAAGCTTGTAGGGTGGTTTATTGAGTGGCTTTGAATGAGGCTCTAAATCAATTAGATGATCAACTTGTCTTTTAAGAGACAATGTTGTAAATATCTGGAATAGATCTTTGTACTCTTTCAAAAGAGCTTTTATTGGCTGAATTCTTGGGGGATTCTTTGGGCTAATCTAATGCTTCTTTATTGAGATGGAAGACATAGATTTGGGATATTTTCTTAAACTCTTTTTTGGCTTGCTTTGCTGTAATAATCTAAATATAATCTTTGTCATGGACTTCATCCAAACGTATAAGTTTTCCACCATTAATAAAATCTAGGTACAACTGAGAAAAGTCTATAACAAATTTGGCTAATTGTATCAACTAATCATAGCCTAATATGATGTCAATGGAACCCATATCTAAAGCAATTAAGCCCATTTGCTACCCATAATTTTTAGCCAACTGAATATACATCCTAGGACACATTTGGTTATTGATTTTTGCATTCCATTGTCCACCTGGACTTTGATAGGCTATTTTAAAGCAGTAGGAAAATGCCTAAATTGATCTATGTGCTAATTTATTAATGAAGCTATGGGTACTACCACTATCCACCAAAATGAATGCATTATTTTAATTAACGCTCCCTTGGATATGAAGTGTGTTTGGGCTTCTTGATCGTGTCCATACATCCATTGAAATGGAACAAATAGTGGTAGCATATGTCTCAACATCAATCCCTCTTAGATCAAAAGGGATCAGGGATACTATTACCAAGGTCAAAAGTAAAAGTGTCAGCAGGATCATAGAACTATTCTTACCTAACACCCTCTTCAACATCCTCATTTTTAGTGTAGTGATAAGAGTATTTTTATCATTACTATCATCATGTGAATCTTCAAGAACTAATATGCTATGGACCTTGGCTTTTGCATTCCTATAAGAACACTTTCTTGCATGGTCGGTTGTATACTTCTTACCATATTTCAAACACAACCATTTTTCATTTTTTTCTTTGTATAGGTTCATAGAAATAGACTTTGATTATATTGGATGAAGTATTTCTAGGCTTGTTGTCCCTTTTTTTATAATCTACTCTTATATGAGCTCCAAATCATCGAAAGTGGGAAAAATTTCCTCTAGGATAGTTGGTTGCACCCCTTTAAGATCTTCAATAGTAAGGGAGGGTCACCTCTTGTTAATCCCACTTTGAGGGAAAAAAAGTCCAAGAAAAATCCAAATGCAAACACAAAGGAAGAAGTAGGAAGGGAAACGACCAAAAGCACAATGGCGGCCTCAAAAGCTAAGTCAAAGGAAAAATCACATTTTTAAATGCAAGGCGCCCATAAAACCTTTGAAAAAGAGCACCTAGGTCCCTCATGTTCAAGTTGTAAAGTCTAAACAGACATAGGTGAAGGGCTAAGGCAACTAGAAGGGAATAGAGAAAGAGGACCTTGGCAAGATGCCCGATCATGTTAAAAAGGGGATGGGTACCCAATGGATTTAGGGTTTTGTATATAAACTCAAAAAGTGAATGAAAGGCTCATTCTTGGTGTGTGGCTAAAGTGGTCTCTTCTTCTTCCCTTCGTCTCTCTTTCTTGCTTGCTTGTGTGTGCTTGAGAGAGAGAGTGTGAGAGTGTGAGGGAGTGAGTGTGTGAGGATGAGGGATCAAGGAGAAGAAGCTCTCCATCATCTCCTTGCTTCTTCTTCTCTTCTCTCCTCTTTTCTTGTCTTACGTGCGGCTTTGGAGGATGGAGCTTGAAGCTGGAGGCTTGAGGTTGCTTAAGCTCGCATCTTAAATCGTGGAGCTATCGGCTTGCTTGAGGGAGGAGGCTACTCATTCGGGCATCAAGGCAAGCTCACTACACCCCTATAGGATCCAAGGTGCATCGGCTAGGTGAGAGATAGCCATTTGTGCTCGCTTGAAATGCTTGCAGCAATAAGCGGTCCATGGGTCTTAGCAGTTGAGTGTGAGCTCCCACTACATTTTGGTTATGTTACCGAGACTAACGGATTCAAGCTTGAGCACTTGCGCACCTCAAATCAAGCGTTGAAGTAGGGTTGCATCCCTAAATCGGTGCTTGAGATAGGTAGGATATTTGGGCTTTTAATCTTCAAAACAACTAAGTACTTTGGGTTTTTGATGAGTGGACGAGTAGGAGGATTCATTTCAGTATTTGTGTTTTGATTCTTGTTGCGTTTAGAATAGGATATGAGCAAAGAAATCGAAGCAAAAAGCTTTAGGGTTTTTGTTGTAAAACAGGCCAAAATAAAGGGAAAAATGGCCATGCACTCCATTGACAAGGCTTGAGCACTAATGGGACAACACTTGGACATTAGGACAAGGGATTAAGACCCAAGGAAGGGGGGTGGAAGGCTCATTTTCAGTTTCTGCTATAGAAAGAGAGAGAGAGCTTGAGGATGAGTGAGAGACTTGGAGCTTAGGGTGAATCAATTAGCTTCCCCAAAAGCTTTCCGTGTGCATTAGATATATAGAACCCTCCTTGCGTATGCATTCTTGCATTCTGGAGTTCTTTGCGTGTGGGTGTGGCCAAAATCATTACCATGAATCGATTTTTTGTTGCCGCTGTTTGCATGCCGGTAGAATTGAACATGGTCCACAGAGGTCCCGATTCCTAGAATCAGATACAATCCACAGTTAAGAGCAGATTTTAAAGCCTAAAAAAGTGCGAGAAAGATGTGGAGAAGAGCAAATTTGAGGTAGAATTTCAAAGTAGTTTCGAAGAAAGCTCACATAAATTTCATAATTTTTTTCGGAGGTCGGATCAAGCCAAAGTAGTGGCTGGCAGTGTGGGACCCCAAATTGGGTAGGCATGAATTTTCAGTGGTTGATTTGAACATTGGACGAGCTAGTTCAAAAGCCGGACGGAACAGAGGTCACAAGAAGCGGACGAGCCAGTTCGGAAGCAGGACGGAACAGAAGTCACAAGAAGGGCCAAAAGATTTTAAAGTTGGGCATGGAATTATTGGGGGGGCCTTGGCCCCCAATTTTATTTAAAAAACATGATTATGGGGGGAGGGAGCGCCATTTCAAAACGGTGGCCTGCAGATCGCCGCCCCCTCTCCACAAGGCGACATTTTTTCCATGAGGCCAATTGCAGGCTACAAGCAAGACATACAATAGAGATTATCAATGTATTCCTCTGATCCTTTGCTTCCAATCACTGCCTCTGCCTTGCACAATGGCTAATTGATGACTGAGAACAAAACTCAGTCGTTCTCTCTCCTCCTCTCTCCTCTAAGGGGATGATCACACGTAGAAGATAAATAAGAGGATAAGATGAAGGACGCTTGTCCGATGTGGACTAGATTGCTTCAAGATTGAAGGGAGGATGAGAGGCAATGTCCATCGCTAATGGGGAATAAATGATGAATCCATGGGCTTCCTAAAATCATTTCATAAAAACACGCAACACACAAATAAGTGGTATGCCTAAATTTTACAAAGAAAATTGCATTGTTTTGATGTTAGATGGCTTTAATGATGTGCACATGGAAAGAAAATTTGTATGAATCATGTTTGACAGTTGTGAATGAAAAAAATGTAGAACCTGTAGTCGTACATAGTTGCAATTAGTAATTTAAAGCCCGAAATGCTTCTTAAATGAAGGAAAATGAGAATTTCTTCTGTTTCAGGTTGGGGAATGGAATGCATATGGGATAACAAGCTGAGAAAAATTAGTGTTTAGTCAACATGATTAGTTGAGAATGCATAATTTTGAAATATTTGCACTAGAAAATTAGGGAAACATAAGGTTTATGTTTGTTAATGTATGGCATGGCTGCATGGCATGTCTTCATGTTAAAGTCCATTTTTATTGCTTTTAATAAGAAAAACACACAAAAAAATCCGCTCTTTACATCTATCAACGATGCAAAACCCAAACAGTAGGGGAAAAGAGGGGTTTTGATGTTGATTAGTTACTAAAAATATATGAAAATCTGGTCTATTTGTTTGTGCATACCATATTGGATGTTAATAAATTAAGTTAAAAGGGTTTTAAGCCACACGAGAAGGCTCGGGGCTGACCCTTAGCAACGAAGCATGACATGTAGACTAAAATCATGGAAAGACATGTTTGCTGCACTACTACATAAAGTTGATTTATAAAATGTTTGAGTATTATGGCATTCACAGTTGCATTGCCCATATCACACGGTAACTCTTGGATGCATTGCAATTGGTTTCTGATGTACGTGACCCGCATTGAGTTGTGAGGCACCTAAGCTGTAGGTTTAGGCGTTTGGGTTCCTTGGGAGATTGTCAAGTGAGGAAATTTCTATCTCCTGGATCATTTAAAACAAGAGTGGAGCTTGTTACGTCTATGTTATTTGTGTTAGTGGGTGCATCTAGGGGCCATCCTGTTGGTGTAAGAGAGCTGTAGTGGGGCCATGGAATTCAGCCAAGGGATTGCCTCTTATGTTTGTGTTACGTTGATATATTACACCAAGATGTATGAGATCTCCTGCCGCAGAGTAAGGAAGGGCAATTGTTGGACTACGTTCTATTACAAATGCAATATCTCGAGTAGTGATTAGGGTAGTGTGCCCTTGGATGATCCTAGCCGCGAGGCCATGTGGGGTCATTTTGTGAGTGTTATAGAGGCCCAGCTAGTGCCTATAGCCAATGTCGGGTCCATTTTAGGTCTCGGTAGGTGGTGCATTTGCCGGGAGTTGCCTACAAGTGGTGGTTTCCATGCCTTGGTCAATTGTGTTCTATTCTCTAGTGTATGCCAGAAATTAGTGAGCTAGACTCACAAGACTGTCAAGCGGAGCTCCAAAAGCAAGAAAGGGTTGAACAAGCTAGACAATAGGTTGAGATAAATAGAAGATATTGTTTGCAAAGGAGTGGCACGATATCTTTGCAAGGGTGGGGTTTTAATAATCCTAGCTCGACACACAGTCCATTAGGGGGAGGAAGCTCTAGTTCCTCCCCCCCTTCCAGTTAGTCACTCCACTTCGAGTGGAGCTCTAGTTTTGGTTATTTGAACCCCTGTGGCAGTGAATCCAGTTGTTACCATGGCGGCACAACCTATAGCTATACCTGCTAGGATGGCAGATTTGCTAGCTTTAGGTTTCCCCCTACCCGTCTTTAATGGGTTAGTAGAAGAAGATGTGGAACTGCACATTAATGAATTCTAGAAGTTGATGTTCAACTATCAGATTCAAGATGAAGGAAATTTAATGATGTTCTTTAATATGACTCTCAAAGAAAGAGTTGCCACATGGTATCACGGCCTAGAGGCTAGAACCATAACCACTATTGATTTATTTTTCGAAGCCTTTCGAAGGGAGTTTGCCCCTAAAAGGGGTGGTCAATATTGGCTACGTGTACTAAATGTGATGCGTCAAGAGCCACATGAGGATATCTGAGCATATGCCAAGAAGTTAAAAGAGGTCTTTTGCAAATTGCAAGCCTGTATCCCTATCCCAGTAGCTTCCCAACTGCAGTATTTTTTGCATGGGATGGATTTCAATATTTAGGTGCAGTTGAGTAGTGTCACTTTGTCGGATGTAGACACTACCATTAGACGAGCACAAGAAGTAGAATCCTGACTACAAGTGGCCTATGCCTCTTGAACCAATCTTAGTATGGGTCTAGTTTCGGGAAATAATCTAGCATTGACCAATGGAAATGGAAGTCAAGGGATAGCTACGACTAACCTGAATGTGAGAGGAAGCATGGTCCAAAATGTGCCTTTATTGCCAGCTCCTCCCACTGTGACTATGCCAATGGCTAGTCAGATGGCTCCACCAAGTGTTGGAGTCCAAGCATCAAACCCTAATGTTGTTTTAGTGAGTTAGCAACCAATGCACAATCAAATTGTTAGGTCAATGGAATGATAGATAGACGATCATGGCTATGAGTCAAGTGCATCAAATGTCCTTGGTGAAGTTAAGGATATGATGAAGCATTACACTGACATGATTTTCAAAACAATGTCGACAAATAGCTGTTGATGCCAATTTCCTTAAAAAACAACAGAATATGAAAGGAAGTAGATGCCCCGAAGAGGGTGTACCTTCAAGATTTAGTTGTAAATGGTGTGGCAGTCAACACTACCCTAGAAATTGTCAAAATGTCAAATGCAACATATGCGAGAAGTTCGGCCATTTGGCTGCCACCTGTTGGAGTAAGATTAGCCCTCTCCAACAAGGTAGTAGATAGCTAGGTCATGTTAACCATCGTGTGCAAGAAAACAATCTTCAACAAGATGATGGGTCGAAGCAAATACTTCAAAGAGGTAAGGCTACTGTAGAAGAGCTACCTAGTGGTAGTGGAGTGAGCCTCATTGAGGTTGTACAAGTTAATGGCACTAAAGCTTCTAATCCATGGGCCATTACGAAAGGTCAAAAGGGTAAAGAAGGCGACAAGGATAATGTAAAACTTGTCGATGGAAACCCTAAACAAGATGACAAAGGGATGCAAATCCTTAACCCTGACATGGAAGGGGGACCTTTGAAACTTGTAGAGTGTAAAGCCGATGCCAAGAAGGATAAAGAATTACCGAGGAGAAAGAAAAAAGCTAAGAAGGAAGCACTATAAGCAATTCAATAGCCAAAAGAGAGAATGGTTTGGCGAGAGAAGAGAGCTTTAGCGAATTATCACAAATTCGATCAGGCAAACACTCTTTGTGATGTTAAGCCAGACATGTAAATCTCTTGTAGCTGATTAAACTGTCTCCGAGAGTGCGCAAGGAATTTAAAAAGATCTTGTATATTGGGTATATCACAGAACTTGTGGGTATAGCATGAGTAGGAGATGATTGGTGGGAGCATGTTGAAAAGCATTGCCCAAGGGTTGCAACCTATGTTGATGGAATACTATGGATCATGCTATCATAGATACAGGATCATCGGTTAATATCATGAGTTTAGAATTGATGGAGAGGCTAGGCCTAGCAATCCAAAAGGATGTCTCCACAATTCTACGAATGGCTGATGATAGTTTAAGACAACCTAAAGGTTGTATCATCAAAGTCATTGTGACCGTTGCTAGTGTGGAATGTATTGTGGACTTTAGGGTTATTAGGTTCATGGGATGACCAAGCTATCAAGTATTGTTAGGAAGGCCATGGATCTTGTGATTTGACTGTCAAGTGAATATACTTGCTGGTCATTTGATTTTTTGTAGAGGTGCCAATTGTGTGGTAGTAGATGCATACCTTGCGTCTCCTCAAAGCGAGAGAGCTCCTCTATCCTCTATGAAATTAGAGACATTAGAAGATGTATCTGTCATCAGTGAGACTTCATCAAGTGATGAATCCAAAGAAGGGTCCACTATAGAGGACATTTATCAAATAAGGACATTTATCAAATAACTTTGAATGAGCCAATAGAAGTTCAAGATAGAATAAGAGACACAGATGTAATTGAGTTGGATCTTGGTACACCAAATGATCCATGGCCAATTAAATTAGGGTCCATGCTTAGTGTGGAAGAAAGGGAGGACTATGTGTCCCTTATCCAAGAGTTCCACGACATTTTTGCCTATAGTTATGATGAACTAAGAGATATTTCTCCCAGCCTGGCTATTCATACCATTCCTCTAAAGGAAGGTAGCCATCCTGTGTGTTAGAAAGTAAGGCATATGCCTTTCAAACTGAGGGATGTGCTATTTGAAGAGTTACAAAAATTGTGATAAGTAGGTTTGATCTTCCTTGTTCAGCACACAGAATGGTGTTCACACGTTGTTATCAGGACGAAGAAAAATAATCAAATCTGGCTTTGCGTAGACTTTAGAGAGCTGAATAAGCAAATAGTTAAGGACTACTACTCGTTGCCCTTTATTGACCAGGTTAGTGGGTAGGGAAATATATTTCCAACCAGATGGCAATTGTAGAAGAAGATAAGCTGAATACAACTTTCATTATTGTCTTCGGTACCTTTGCATACCATGTGATGGCCTTTGGTTTATGCAATGCACCTGGTTCATGGCAATGGACAATAGACGAGATCTTTGGTGACATCTCCCCAGAGGAGTTGAAAGTATTTATCGATGACCTGGGGGCAACTACCATAAGAGAAAGGAAGTTGATTATTTTAAGAAATTGTTTTGAGCACTGCAGACAATTTTGCATAGCTCTTAACCCATGGAAGTGCGTCTTTGGGGTGCCTTATGGGATATTACTTGGCCATGTGGTCAGTTTAGTAGGGATCACGATTGACCTTGAAAAGATTAAGGCCATAGTCGCCATGAGTCCGCTACACACTCCGAAAGAAGTACACAACTTCCTATCATCTGTGGGGTACAATCAGAGGTTCATAAATACCCTGGCAGAAAGAACGTTGCCACTAATGAATCTATTATCCTTTAGCTATCTCTTTGAATGGAGTGACCCTTGTAAGGTAGCTTTTGATGATGTGAAATAGGAGCTAATAAAAGCACCAACTTTAAAAGCATCTAAAAGGGATGAAGTATTCTATAAATTTTTAGTAGCCACCATGCATAGTATCAGTTGCTGCTTATCCCAAATATGGGAGGAAAAATGGTACCATTTGATCGCTTTTGCTAATTGAAAGCTGGGCATATAAAAAATCAACTACATCTACATGGAGAAGCTGTGCCTTGCAATGGTGTTTGCAACAAAAAAAATTAGGCACGACATCCTCTATGAGAAGGTAGTTTTTTATACAAAGGCAGATGGGTTTAGATTGTTGATGAACAAGCTACAACCACCTAATTGTTTAGCAAAGTGGTTAATCACTTTGCAGGAATTAGACTATGAGATTAGTAGTAAGCCACCGAAGCTATAGGGTATTGTGGAATGTCTTGTGGATTTCGGGGAGCCAAAAGATACTTTACTTGAAGGAAGCGATATCAAGGAAATGTTTAAAATTGATATGGCCTCTATCCCATCTTGTATGTTGCAATCACGCATTACCTATCCATAGGAGAGGCTGGAGCCGGCTTATCAAAATCATAAAAGAGAAAAATTAGAGAGCAGGCTCTGAAATTTTCCTTGATCGCAAGAACACTATATCAACAGGGGGTTGATGATATCTATCGCCGATGTGTGATGCATGTCGAGGTTCCAATCATTTTGGAAGAGTGCCATGACTCCGCTTGTGGAGGGCATTTTGCTGGACGGTTGACAGCACAAAAAGCTTTAAGAGCTGAATACTGGTGGCCGTTCATCTTCCAAGGTGCATCTAAGTATGTTAAGAGATGCGATACTTGTCAACGTCATGACTATAGGGAGAATAGGAAGTGACCACTTACTCCGATTATGGCTATACTTCGCTTTGAGAAGTGGGGCATCGACTTTGTGGGTCCTATTACCCCGTCGTCTTCTACACAGAAGAGATACATCATCATGGCAACTAAATATTTTACAAAGTGGTCAAAAGCATGAGCGATGAGGAAGGATGACATAAAAGAGACAACCAATTTCCTACTAGAGTACATTATATGCGGATTTGGTCCACCAAAAGAATTAGTATCGAACCATGGAACCCATTTTCTAAACAAGGTGATTAAAATCTTGATTGAAGCATGGCAAATTAAGCACAATAAGACAACTCCTTATAACCCACAGATGAATGGGCAAGTTGAAAGTACTAACAAACAACTTGTGGGTATTCTATCAATAATAGTGTCTGAAAAGAAACGAGATTGGGATATGAAATTATATGTGGCGGTATGGGCATATAACACGATGTTTAAACGATCCACTGTCCGCACCCCATTTAAGCTAGTCTATGGGGAGGAGTGTGTTTTGCCCTTAGAGATTGAGTTTCCGACCATAAGGTTTGCAATCAATCATTATTTGGGTGATGAGGATTCCCTTTTCAAGCGCTTTACGACTTTGGCCCACTTGGATGAACTCAAATTGCAAAGTTTGTTGCACCAAGAAGTGGCTAAGTGTTCGATGAAGCAACTGCAATCAGAAATATATATATTTAAGAAGGGATAGTTAGTTCTATATTTTGATGCACGTAGAGACCTATTTCCAAGAAAACTTGAGCCCAAATGGGATGGTCCCTACAAGATCGTAATAATAGGAAAAAACAAGTCCATGGCATTAATGGCTGATCTTGAGGGAGTGGAGTTTAAAAATAAGATTAATCTTAATTATATTAAACCTTATTATCTCTAAATGCACTAACAAAATAAATACCTTGTAGGTCAATATTGGGCTGATCAGGAACCCGCAAGAGATGAAAGAGGTAGATGGGGCGACTGATTCCTCATCTAGAAAACACCCATACTTGGAGCACAGATATCACCAAGGAAAGCTTATCTGATGGAGTAAAGGATATAAAGTGATTGAGCAAGAGGACGGATCATTTGTCTAGGAAATCAAAGTCTTTTGTCATCACTGCTTTTGAATTTTGACAAGCATTCCTGTTATCTTCAACAAAGAAGGTGGGATGGAGCCTTCAGTACATTCCCTAAATATGCTGAAATTTGATTATCATAATTACGAGTAGAGGTGATGATGGCTGGCTGTATGAACCCATTGTGGATATACACAATGTACTTTGATGGAGCTTCTAAGGGTCCCAATAAGAAATGGAGTATAGGGGTAGTTATTGGAGATCCCCAACGTAGAGTCGTGATGAAATTAGTTTTTTATCTTGGGGTTGGATTTACCAATAACATAGTAGAATACAAATCTTTAATCATGGGCTTGAATATTGCTAAGAAGGGTGGTATCCATCAATTGTTAGTAAAGGGGGATTCCCAATTGGTGTTGAACCAACTAAATTGGACTTAGACAGTACAAAATCCCATTCTTTCCATGTATTATCACACTACCATGACCATGCTTGACGGGTTTGAGAGAGTGTATTTTCAGTTGGTTCCAGGATATTGGAATCAGTTTGCAGACTTGTTAGCAAAGTTTGCTTATGAAGAAGACATTTTCTTCAACTATGGTCATGGTTTGGATATCTCTATTAATGATGAGATAGAACCTAGTTGATTATGGGGGTTTTTATCAAAACATGCCCTATATGGCAGGCGATGGTTAGCATGGGTGATGCAAAGAGTGGCCAAGACCCATTTTTGTTTGTTATCTTGGACCCATAGGTTGGTTAGGCGATAGGTTATGTGTACACCTCTTGCTATTTATGCGGGAGGTATGGGTCACAATCTTATGCATTTAGTTTAGGGCAGGAGCCCCCCTATTTTCTCCTTGGGAAGGAGCAACTTGTTGTCTATTACCAAGGATCCACAAGGAGGGATATATACAAGCTATTGTATTTTATTTCTTTAGGCTAAGAGGGCCGTTTTTGTCGAGTTTAAATGATTTATTTTTTAAGGCTATGAGGGTCCATTTTGCTGGGTGTTAAATGCTTTATTTCTTTAGGCCAAGAAGGCCATATGTCTATTTGGTGCATGTACATTTAATGGTTTTCTATTTTAGTGATTGCATCACATAGGTTGACGAAGTCACTGGAGGAAGCCTTTGCTGTGAAGGAGCTTTTTGTGGCCACTCTAGGTGGTATCATCCCCTTTACAAGTTTTTCCCTTAAGTAGATAATGTTATCTGTGTATGTATGGGTTAATTTATTTTCGTTTGTTGGGGATCGACGATCAAGGCATGAAGTCCCAGGTTTAGGTTAAGTAAATTTGGGGGAGATTTGAATAGTTGTCTATCTCCTATTAGGACATTGACAAGCAATAAAGACCTATGATAGAGGGTAGTCCTTGTGACCCAGTCCTTCTTGCTTGCTAGGCAGTTGTCCTAGGAGTCCTTGTTAGTGTGAGGCAATTAGAGAAGCCTGCCAAAGTCTTAAAAAGAAGAGCAAGTTCTGAATCTATTTAAAGAAATAAAAAGTACGAAGATGTGTAAAAATTTTTTCTAACTCCTCAATAAGAAAAGAAAATGAAAAAAATCCTACAAGCAGTTGATTATCGCCTTGCAAAGGCCCAGTAGGTTCGTGGGGACGTGGGGCTGATGCCTTGTCTTCCTAGGGGTAGCAGCTAGTAGAAGAGCAAAGAAAGGAAAGTTGGAGCAAAAATAAAAGTGAGTGAAAAAAAGTATTAAGTGTCACCTCATGAGTGTTTGGTAGATTCTTGGGTATCGAGTCAAGACCTGAGATCAATGCCCTATCCTCCTTAGATCACTCTATGCTCAGCTCCCTCCTTTTTACATGCCCGAGTATGAAAACTTGAATGGAAAATGTGTTTCAAGGAAAATATGATGCCCAAGCTATAGGAGTCCTCGTCTAGTAGGGAGTCTTGGTCCAGTTGTCCTAAGTTAGGTAGGTAGGTCAGACCACCACTAGGATGACCTCTTTGATAGGCTTTTTAGCCAGTCCATGTGAGAGCAGTTGGTTAGAGACTCGCTCTGAATTTCTGTCAAGTTATGTTGGGCCTATCCCTTGTGGATTTCATGCCTTGATTTTGTGAGGGGGTAGGGTGAGAGATGTTCTTGTCCTTTGTTGATTCTAATTTTTGTGGTAGTTTGATGCTTGCTTTGATTATTTTATGTGCATATTTGTTTGTGGCATTTGATGGGCTAAGTCGCCCTATCCCGTGGTTGCCAATGAGAGTGGATTTTAAAGCCCAAAAAAGTGTGGGAAAGATGTGAAGAAGAGCAAATTTAAGGCAAAATTTCAAAGCAGTTTTGAAGAGCACTCACATAATTTTCATATCTTTTTCGGATATTGGATCAAGCCAAAGTGAGTGACTGGTAGTGTGAGACCCCAAGTCAGGAAGGCATGAATTTTCAGTGGTCAATTTGGATGCCGGACGAGCTAGTTCGGAAGCTGGACAGAATAGAGGTCACAAGAAGGGCCAAAAGGTTTTAAAGTTGGGCATATAATTATTGGGGGGGGCCTTGGGTCCCCAATTTTATTAAAAAAATGTGATGGGGGGGGGGGGGTGCCATTTCAAAATGGTGGCATGTAGATCATCGCTCCCTCTCCATAAGGCGACATTTTTCCATGAGGCCAATTGCAGCCTACAAGTAGGGGATACAATAGAGATTATTAGTGTATTACTCTGATCCTTCACTTTCGATTGCACCTCTACCTCGCATAATGACTAAGAACATAAGTCAGTATTTCTCTCTCCTCCTCCTCTCTCCTCTAAGAAACTGATCACACACAAAAGATAAAGAAGAGGATAAGATGAAGGACTCTTGTTTGGCGTGGACCAGATTGCTCCAAGATTGAAGGGAGGATGAGAGGAAATATCTAGTGCTGACAAGGAATAAATGATGGATCCATGGGCTGTCCAAAATCATTTCATAAAAACACGCAACACACAAATAAGCGGTATGCCTAAATTTTACAAAGAAAATTGCATTGTTTTGATATTAGATGGCTTTAATGATGTGCACATGGAAAGAAAATTTGTATGAATCATATTTGATTTTGAGGGATGTGCATGAAAGAAATGTAGAATCTATAGTCGTACATAGTTTCAATTAGTAATTTAAACCCCAAAATGTGTCTTAAATGAGGAAAAATGAGAATTTCTTTCGTTTCGGGTTGGGGAATGGAATGCGTATAGGATAACAAGTTGATAAAATTTAGTATTCATTCAGCATGATTAGTTGAGAATGCATAATTTTGAAATATCACATTTTTATGAAGAGATAAATGAAGATAAATAGCAAAAAAGGGAAAAAATTAGATTTTTACACTAGAAAATTAGGAAAAATAAGGTTCATGTCTGTGAATGTATGGCATGGATGTAGCATGAGGGATAAGCCTCAGTTTAGCTATGTCTTCATATGAAATCTATTTTTATTGCTTTTTATAAGAAAAACACACAAAAAACCCGCTCTTTACACCTATCAATGATGCAAAACCTAAACGATAGGCGAAAAGAGGGGTTTTGATGTTGATTAGTTGCTGAAAATATATAAAATTTTGGTTTATTTGTTTGTGCATACCGTATAGGATGCTTATAAATTAATTTAAAAGGGGGTTAAAGCTGCATGAGAAGGCTCGGGGGTTGACCCATAGCAATGAAGCATGACATGTAGATTGAAATCATGGAAATACATGTTTGTTGCACCACACAAAGCCGATTTATAAAATTTTTGAGCACTATGGAATTCATAGTTGCATCACCCATATCATATGGTAAATCCTGGATGCATTGCAATTGATTTCTGATATACATGACCCGCACTAAATTGTGAGGCACCTAAGCTACTGTAGGTTTAGGCGTTTGGGTTCCTTGGGAGATTGTCAAGTGAGGAAATTTCTATCTCCTAGATTGTTTAAAACAAGAGTGGAGCTTGTTAAATTTGTGTTATTTGTGTTAGCGATGCATCGAGGGGAAAATCCTCTCAGTGTAGGGGAGCTGTAGTGGGGCCACAACATTCAACTGAGGGACTGCCTCCTATGTTTGTGTTGCATTGGTATATTATACCAAGATGTATGAAATCTCCCTCTCCAGAGTAAGGAAGGGAAATCATTGGACTACGTTCTATTACAAACGCAATATCTCTAGTAGCAATTGGGGTAGTGTGCCCTCGGAAGCTCCTGGCCGTGAGGCTGTGTGGGGCTGTCTTGTGAGTATTATAGAGGCTCGACTAGTGCTTATAGCCAGTGCCAGGCCCGTTTTAGGTCTCGAAAATAGTGGTTCCCTTAAATTGAATATTTGGACATTCGATTCTTGGAATTTGGACATTTAGACTAACTTGACTTGTTTGATCAGATGTTGTCAATCGATCCCAAAATCTGGCCATCCCGCTCGCTGAAATCGGACACTGCCAAATCCGACCAAAAACCTGACAAGAGAGTTTGACAAATCTAGTGCATCCTAAGCAAGGCAGAACACCTCCCGCAACTAGGGAAGGCTTCAAAAACCTTACAGACAATATTGCCCAAAAAAATCACAGCTGAACGACTAGACTCAATCGGTGACAATCATGTCATATTTTAGTTCCTATTAGAGCCGTAAGACGACCCTAGACCCCCATTTGACTTGACCCTGATCAAGTTAAACAACATAGCACAGACCCTAGAGACCAAAGAAAGCGGCCAGTGTGATTGAGTGCAAATCCCTATTCAGCCGAGAACTTAGATTGGAGTGCAAAAGTTGAACTTATCACCTTGTGTTTGTACTCATATTGTTTTTAACACTTGAAGTGCACTTAAACTGAAAGCTTGATTTCGCACCGTGTCTGCACAGAAAAGAGGACGCGCGCGCGCACGCACGCGCACACACACACACACACACACACACACACACACACACACACACACACACACACACACACACACACACACACACACACACACACACACACACACACACACACACACACACACACACACACACACACACACACACACACACACACACACACACACACACACACACACACACACACACACACACACAGTGAACATTAATTAAGAATTTTTTGTAAATAACAAGGAACACACTCAAACTTAACAATTCAAATGAACCCACCAAGGAGAAGACCCTTAAACTTCTATACTAAAGGGAGATGCGCAAGTTAGAAAATCTTACGGGCTATTGACAAAATATGTCCCTTGTCCTAAGGATGAGTGAGATTGGATGCATGTGCTAGCCACAATTAATCTACCATTCTTGAATAATGAGGAGTACAAACAAGCTGCTAAGGCAGTTGGTAAGCTCGGAGATACGCCCTTAGTGCCAATTCGCATGATGGCTAGAAGCTCGCAAAGATGACCCACCCCTATTACATTCCATATTCCAAGCAATAAACGAGAGCTCCACGAGATCTTAGAGCACCTGACGGACAAGCTAGCTAGCAACCCAACTGCTAATCTCAAATCACTCAAGGATCTCTTGGATGAGCCCAAGAATGATACCTTCTTTATCTATGGGGGGAAGTTCTTCCACATAGTCCACTGAGGTGCCAATGAAGGGCTTCAGTTGGTTGACATGAAACACATTGCGAATCTTGGTGGTAGAGGAAAGCTCTAATCGGTAGACTAAATCACCAATTCTTTTAAGGATTCGGTAGGGGCAAGCTTGTTGCTGCCCTCTTTGAGAGGGGAGTAACATGACTTAGGCACTTTCAAGAGAACTAACTCCCCTTCTTGGAATTCCAAATGCCTTCTTTTCTCACTCATCAACATAGAGTTTCATGTGAGTTTGTGCCATTTGAAGATTCACCTTGCATTGTTGAAGCAGGGCATGTAGTATGCCATCCAACTCGGCTTTGCTTTGAGGGTTGATCTTATCATTGAATAAGATTGTAGGGAGGGGACCCTTATACCCGTGTAATGCCTCAAAAGGGAAAACCCCAATGCTAGAATGGGTGGAGTTGTTATTGGCAAACTCAGTCAAGTGGAGCCACATATCCCAATTGTGTTGTATATCATGGCAAAAGTATCGTAAGTATGTCTCAAGCCATTTATTTACTCTTTCAACTTGGCCATCTTTCTGGGGGTGGTATGCAGTGGATGGAGCAAGCTTGGTGCCCATTGTGAAAATTATTTGCCAAATTTCACTCATAAACTTAACATCCCGATCGTGCACTCCATAAATTGAGTGGTCACTTGAGAGACAATGTATTGTATCTTAGTAGGGATAAAGTGGGCAGCTTTGGTGAGGCGATCAAATACCACGTATATGCTATTCCATCGATTCCTTGTAATAGGGAGGCCCATGATGAAGTCATGGCGACATGTATCTATTTTCCTTCAGGAATAGGAAGGGGCTATAAAAGGCTAGTGGGCTTAAGTGTATTGTTCTTATTCTTTTGGCATGGAACACATTTGGTCACAAAATCCTTGACATCCCTCATAATCATTTCCAATGAAAGCTCTTGGCAATCTTATCATATGTTTTGAAAACACCCAAGTGACCAGCAACAGTGGGGCAATAATGCATATCTTCCAAAACCTTCTCTGTGAAAGGAGAAGTGGGGGGATGATAATCTTGCCATGGGACCAAATAAGGCCATGTTTGAGCTAATATTGGGCTGATGTTGTAATTTTTGGAATATGTGACTAAAGTCCTCATCCAACGAATAATCTTCTTGAAGATCCTCAATCCGCCAATAACTATGCAACTCTAAAATGGAGGATAGTCTGCCTATCCACATCCAAGAGAGTATTAGCCATAATGTTATTTTTTCCTTGAGCGTGAGAAATGTAAAAATTATAGTTTTGCAATGTCAACACCCATTTCCTTTGCTTAGGAGTCAAAGTTGACTAAGTTAGAAAGTACATGGAGGACTCGATGGTTGCTTTTTACTTGAAAGCGACTGCCATACAAATAGTACTACCATTTCTTAATAGCATGGAGGATGGCCAACATCTCCTGGTCATACACATTCATTTGTATCTCCTTGTCATTAAGATTATGGCTTTCAAAAGCAATCGCACATTGCTCTTGTAGCAAGACCGCACCAATACCCCCAGCCATCAATGGCATCACACTGAATGGTAATCCTTAGAGAAATTAGGGCATACAAGGATGGGGGACTAAAGTGAGCATTTCCTTCAACTGTTTGAAGCTAAGATCATGAGTAGCATCCCAAAAAAATGATTCTTTTTTTAATTGATCAGTCAAAGGTGCTGTAACAGTGGCATAATTGCTAAATGAAGCATCTATAAAATGAGGAGAGACCAAAGAAACCATGTAATGAATCAGTAGTGGCAGATGGAGTGGGCCAGTCCTTAACACATTGCACCTTCTTGGGTTAGCATGTATGCCATTTTTGCTAACAATGTGTCCCAAGTACTCGACAGATGTCTGCATGAAGATACACTTACTTAGCAAATAGCGAATTCTCTCTCAATATATCAAACACCCTTCTAACATGTGCCAAAGTGCTCCTCTTTGTGACTTGTCGTAAATGAGGATGTTGTCAAAAAAAAAAGAGCACAAACTTGAATAGAAAGGGGTGAAAATTTTTATTCATGCGGCTCTGAAATGTGGTGGGGGTGTCAATCAAAACGAAAGGCATCACTAGAAAATGATAAAGTCCACGATCAGTCCTGAAAGTTGTTTTAATCTCATTACCCTCCCTCATACAAATCTGATGGTAGCCAGAGCATCGATCAATCTTAGTGAAAAAGCATGCCCCTTTCAAGTCATCTAACAAGTCATCAATCCGTGGGATGGGATAGTGGTTCTTCACTATGATTTTGTTCAGGTCTTTATAGTCGATGCACATGAGGAAAGGGCCATCTTTTTTCTTGACTAATAGGACAGGGGATGCATAAGGGAAATAACTTGATTTAATGAAACCCATCTCAAGCAACTCCTTAACTTGCTTTGCAACCTCTTCACATTCATAGTTGGAGATTCTATAAAGTGGCTTATTCACTGGCTTGGAATGGGGCTCTAAATCAAGTGGGTGGTCTACTTGCCGCTTAGGGGAAAGGACTGTAGGCATCTAAAATAAATCACATGCAAGGCTAAATCCTTAGATACTTTGTAGGAATGATCTAAATTTTCCTTATTCAAGTGCAAGACAAAGATCTGTGAGCGTTTCTTAAACTCCCAATTGAGTTACTTTGCTTTGAAATGAGCTGAAAATCAACATTATCTTGAATTCCCTCTAAGCGAACGAGCTTTCCATGCATCATATACTCCATGTAGAGTTGAGAGAAGTCCATAGCAAATTTTCCCAATTATTTCAACCAATCACAATCCAAGACATGTCTAATGCAATAAGGTCAACCAATGCCACTTAATTTTCAACCAAGCATAGATGGACTACAGGACATACATGTGTATTGATTTCTTCTTCACCATTGTATACTTAAACTTTGAAGGGGTACTATAATTCTGTAGGGGTGCATTTCAACTAGTCAATGGTTGATTTATTGACAAAACTGTGAGTACTACCACTATCCATGAGGATAAAGACATGCTTCCCATGAATACTACATTGAATGTGTAGGATGCTGGGATTTCTAGAACCCATCTAAGCAACCAAGGAGATGGAGCAAAGGGAGGTGGTAGTTAGGTGGATGTCAAATCAGGTGCATGGGATGGAAAACTACCTAGTTCAAAGGGGAACCCATCCTTCGGGTCGACATCCTTAGCATGCTCCTCATTGTCAATAGCAAGTCATCCTCATCATTATGCCAATCTTCCATTACATACATGCTATGAACCTTGACCTTGGCTGTCTTATAAGAGCACTTGGAGGCATGGTCGACAATGTACTTATCCCCACATTTAAAACATAGGCCTCTTTCCTTTTGTTCCTTCATAACATTCAGGAAAATGAATTGTTGGCCATTTGAGCCATTGGAGGGTGATGCACTGGAGTGTCTATTTTCAACATACTTACTCTTAGCATTAGAGTCAAGTGCTATCTAAAAGGTGCCATGTTTTCTTTCAGCATGGAAGGGGGGGAGGGAAAGTGGGTATTTTGGGGTTTCTATTAGGCATGGAATTGCCTTTAAAACCAATCCTATATGGGGTTGATGGACCTAAAAACGGGCCGGCACTGGCTCATGCACTAGCCGGGCCTCGTCACTACGCACAAGACAACCCCTCGGCCTCGCGGCCAGGAGCGTCTATCAAACTCTCTGCCTTCCTAAACATTGCGTTTGTAATACGTTGTAGTCCAACTGATCCTAACCCAATATTACTCCTCAGAGGGAGTCCCTTTCACATAGCCAAAAGGCTCGAATCACATACACATGGGGTTCCTCCTACAGCTGAATGCCGTCAACCCTCTACGACTCTCCTACACCTTGGGGATTGGCCCCTCGATGCGTCGCTCAATATTTAGACATTTCGCACAAACGTCGCTCAAGGTACCACATAAACGTGTCCAGGAATGTACCATTGTCCTTACTTGATTTCCCCTTTGGGACCCGCGTCTACCTACAGCATGGGTACCTCACTGCCTCTCATCGTAGGTCATGTTCTAATAAACCAATTGCAATGCATGTCCATGAGCTGGT
Organism: Lygodium microphyllum; assembly: GCF_053477565.2. NCBI lineage: Eukaryota > Viridiplantae > Streptophyta > Polypodiopsida > Schizaeales > Lygodiaceae > Lygodium > Lygodium microphyllum. Next base: position 138,714,658 of record NC_141141.1, read on the forward strand.
CATGATAATTTTTAAAATCTTTTCATGCTCTATGCATTTGGTGGATGCCTAGTGCTCAAAAATTTAGCAAAATAGCATCGTGCACGAGTGCAAAAAACATTCTTTTAATGGTTTCCAACTACCGATCGTGCTTCGTTGCATGGGCCTAGCACCGAGGTGATCCTCGTGCTACTAAGCTCTTAATTTTAATTATCATTCGTCCTAAATGCTATGCATAGAAATCAACAACTTTCCCATAATCTCACACGGCATTTAGACATATTTCAACTCCTCTACCCTTCCCTGTTTAAATAGTGCATCGTTGGATAGGTTTATAGGGTATTTTGACATCATTTTATGTGAAAAAAACGGAAAAAGACACACTAGAACAAGAAGGTGGGGTTGAACTGAGACAAATCCTCATGCTTCAGTCCCCACAAACATTCACAAACATTGCTCTTATTTATCCTTATTTTTCGAAACCCAAAATGTATTTTTTCCCTATTTTTTAGGGTTTTTTCACCATTTTCTTGTATTTTCCCTTATTTTTCTGTATTATTTAATTACTGAAAATTCAAAACAGGTTATGGGCTGTGGCCCTTAGTTCCTTCTTGCAGAAAAATGAAAGTTTAGTTGATGTTCCTATTTACTTCCCCATTTTTATGCCAAAACCCATCATTTTCCCTTGATTTTTCATGTTTTTCGTGTTTTAGCATATTATTTTGAACCACAAGATGCATATTTTTCTGCTTTTTTGATTAGGACCAGCAAGAACTCATAGAAAACAGCAACATGAACAATTTTTATCCCACATGAACAACATTTCATCAATCAAAAGCTATAGAATCTCAAATTTCCTTTGAAAATTTTAAATTACCGCTTATTTGCGTGTTTCGGGTTTTATGTCCATGGCTGCAAATTTGGAAATCAGCAGCACTTCACGTCCAGCACAATCACCAATCACCATTTCCAGCCCGTGGAGCAATCCGATCCATGCCGGACAAGCCTCCATCATTCTTTCTTCTTCCTTCTTCTCCCCACATGAACTTGCCTTTAGAAGAGAGAGAGGGAGGAGAGAGAAAGACTGAAATTAGAGATATTCAAAGAGGGCATCATTGCGCGAGCGAAGGGCGGCGATAGAGTCAGGGTTCAGAGGGAAAGGAAGCCCTATAATCATTGTGGGGGGTTGTTTGCAGACTGCCATCTCCATTGATCAACAATGGGGCGCAATTTTCGGCGCCATGTTGATCACGACTTCTCCATCTCTCTCTCTCCATGATTTGCATCTAACATTTTATGTGACTTTTAATCTTGGGCTCCCAAGAGTCACTTACTCATTTGGGCCAAATTTTGTCCACCCCTTCGCATCTTGACCGGTTTCTTGGCCATTTCCCCGTCCGGACTCGGAATCGAGCTCTGAAAAATCCTGGGCGTGCGGCTTAGCATCTCGCATTGGCCACTAGCTCTTGTCAACCCAAACGACTGTCTGAAAAATTATGAAAAATCAACAAGTGTCGCTCGGGCGCCTTTAAAGCACTTTGACGCTTAAAATCGTCCTAGATCAAGCCGCCGCCTTTGACATTGAATATTTTTCCCTTGATATTCATAATTTTTAGCTATTTTTAAGCACTTCCTGTCACCTAAATTCCACTCTCATTGGCGACCACGGGATAGGGCGACTCAGCCCGTCGAATCCATGAATGTATCTGCACATAAACAACCAAAGAAGCATCAAACTGATACAAAACAAATATATAATAAAACTCAGCACAATGCACCCCCTACCCCTGGACAGAACCAAGGCATGACATCCACAAGGAGTAGGCCTAGCATCATCGAATAGAAGATCCGAAGTGAATCACTAACCAGCTGCTCCAACACAGCCAAACCAAAAAAACCTATCAAATAGGTTGCCCTAAGTGGTAGTCTGAACTACTTACCAACTAAAGACAACACAACTAGGAGCTCCTACAAGGCGAGGACTCCTATAGCCTGATCAAAGAGTATTTTCTTTCAGTACATTTCTTCTTTTAGGGTTTGTATTGGATGAACATACTTAGGCATGTAAAAAGGAGGGAGCTGAGCGTAGTGACCCAAGGAGAACAGGGCATCGGCCTCAGGACCTGTCTCGGCACCCAAGAACCTGCCAAGCCCTCGCAAGGCGACACTTAATCCTTTTCTAACGCTCACTTTTATTTTCGCTCCAACCTTCCTTGTTTTGTCATCATTTTTTCTTCAGCAAGAAGCCACCCCTAGGAAGACAAGGTATCGGCCCCGGGTCTGATTCGTCCCCAAGAACCTACTAGGCCTTTGCAAGGCGATGATCAACTGCTTATATATTTTCATTTTTTCTCTTTTTCGTGGGATAGGGGTTAGAACCCCTTTTTACACACCTTCGTATTTATATTCATCTTTTAGGATGTACAGCGTTTCTTGGCATTATTATGATTATCTTCTAGCAGGCTTCTCTAACTGCCTCACTACTAACAAGAACTCCTAGCACGGCTGCCTAGCAGGTTAGCAGAACAGGGCCACTAGGACGTCCTTCTAAAACAGGTCTTTCGATGCCTGACAATGTCTTTACAGGAGGCAATGACTACTTCGACCTCCCTCAAACATACTTAGCCTAAACCTGGGACTTCATGCCTTGGTTGCCGGTCCCCAACAAAAATGTATCCCCTTGACAAGCAGAAATACACATATAACAGGAAAGAAAGGTACTCGTAAAGGAAAAATATCACCTGGATTGGCCGCAAGAAGCTTCCATCGCAGCAAAGGCTCCTCCAGGCTCCACCAGAGTCCACTAACCACGAAACCTTTCCAGCACAATACTTAAAACAAAAAACTGATTAAACGCACCCGCACTAGGCAGGGAAATGGCCCTCTTGACCTAATGAAATCAGACATGACTTTGCTACAAAACTGAATCGGCCCTCTTGGCCTAATGAAATAAAACAATACTATGCAGAACATCCACCTGGAAACAACCATGATAGACATCAAAGCATACCATTCCCAGGGGAACAAAGGCTCGTAGCCCTAAACTAAGTGTATTAAATTATGACCTATCCCTCCTGCGTATATTGCAAGAGGTGTTCGCATCACATGTCGTCAAATCAGTCTATGGGTCCCAGATAATAAAGGGAGATGAGTCTCGCTTACCCTTTGCATCACCCAAATTAACCATCATCTGCCAAAGAGGGCATGTTCAGAAAGCATACCCCACAAACGACCAGGTCCTGCCTCAGCATCAATAGATATATCGGGACAAGGGCCACAATTAAAGAAGAGGTCTTCTTCATACGCAAAATTAGCCAAAGAATCGGCAAACTGATTCCAATTCCGTGGAATCAGCTGAAAAGACACTCTATCAAATTCATTTAGCAGGGCTATGGCAGTATGATGGTACATGCAAAGGATGGGGTTTCGTACCATGTACGTCCCATTGAGTTGATTTAAAACCAACTGAGAGTCCCCTTTCACCAACAACTGGCAGATACCACCCTTCTTTGCAATATTTAAACCCATAATCAGGGCTTTGTATTCTGCCATATTATTGGTAAAATTCACCCCGAGATAAGCAGCTAACTTCATGACAATGCGTCGTCAGGGGTCTCGGATGACAACTCCTACACTTCCTTTTTTGCATGGACCCCTGGACGCCCCATCAAAGTACAAGGTGTACATCCATAAAGGGTTTACATATCCCGCCATCCAGAACTCTACTCGTAATTATGGTAATCAAAATTCAGCATATTCAATGGGTGGACTGTAGGCTCCATCCCTCCATCGTCATTGAATTCAACGGGGATGCTCATCAAAATTTGTACGCAGTGATGGCAGAAGACCTTGATCTCCCAAATAAACGTCCCGCCTTCTTGCTCAATGACCTTGTATCCTTTTCTCCACCAAATGAGCTTTCCCTGATGATACCTTTGTTCTAAATATGGGTGTTCTAAATAAGGGATCAGACGACCCATCAACCTCTATCACGATTTCCTTGCAGATGTTTGATCGATCTCTCCTAGACCTGCAAGGCAGTCATAGCATTAGTGCAATCAGAAATAATAAGGTTTAATCTTATTAAGATTAACCTTATTTTTAAATTCTATCCCCTCAAGGTTAGCTAACAAGACTGTGGATTTATTCTTTCCTATTCTAACGATCCTATAGGGCCCATCCCATTTAGGCTCTAGCTTGCCTGGAAATAATTCACGTCGTGCATCATAATACAGAACAAGCTGTCCTTTCTTGAAGGTGTATTTCTTGGCTTTGAGGTCGTGTAGCTGCTTCATTCGGTGCTTCGCCACTTCTTGGTGCAATAAGCTCTGCAACTTAAGCTCATCTAAATGTGCCAGTGTCGTCAAGCGCTCAAAAAGTGTGTCTTCATCACTCAAAGAATGATTGATGGCAAACCGAATAGTCGGCAGCTCAATCTCTAAAGGCAAGACACACTCCTCCCCATATACTAACTTGAACGGGGTATGGCCAGTGGCTCGTTTGAAAGTCGTATTATAAGCCCACACTGCCACGTATAACTTTTTATCCCAATCTCGTTTCTTTTCCAACACAATTTTGGACAGGATGCCCACAAGCTGCTTGTTGGTGCTTTCAACTTGCCCATTAGCTTGCGGATTATATGGGGTTGTCTTGTTATGCTTGATTTGCCATATCTCTATCAAACCTTTAATCACCTTATTCAGGAAATGGGTTCCGCGGTCCGACACTAATTCTTTCGGCGGACCAAACCGGCATATTATCTGCTCTAAAAGGAAACTAGCAGTTTCTTTAGCATCATCTTTCCTTGTTGCACGTGCTTCTGACCACTTTGTGAAGTAGTTAGTTGCGACAATGATGTACCTCTTTTGCGTAGTTGACGACGGAGTAATAGGACCCACAAAGTCTATTCCCCACTTCTCGAATGGAAGTATCGCCATAATAGGGGTGAGTGGTCGTTTCCTATTCTCTCGACTATCATGTCGTTGACAAATATCGCATCTCTTGACATACGCAAACGCATCCTGGAAAATGGCAGGCCACCAATAACCTGCTCTTAAAGCCTTTTGTGCTGTAAGCCGTCCAGCAAAATGGCCACCGCAAGTAGAATCATGGCACTCTTCCAAAATGAATGGCACCTCGTCAGGCATCACACACCGACGATAGATATCATCAACCCCTTGCCGATATAATGTACCTGTGATCAAGGCAAACTTTAACGCTTGCTGCTTAATTTTCCTTTTCTCAGCCTTAGATAATTCGGATCCCGCCTCTCCCGTTGAGAAATAATGCGTTATTGCAGCATACCAGGAGGGAATAGATGCCGTATCTATTTTGAATTACAACTCCATGTCACTACCTTCAGCCATAGATTCTTTCGGCTCCCCAAAGTCCACAAGACATTCCACGATGCCTTGCAACCTTGGTGGCTTACTCTTGATTTCATAATCAAATTCCTACAAAGTGATCAACCACTTTGCTAGACGATCAGGCGGCTGTAACTTATTCATCAATAGTCGCAGTCCCTCCGCCTTCGTATAAAGCACGACTTTCTCATAGAGAATATAATGCCTGAATTTCTTGGTCCCAAAGACCATTGCTAGACACAATTTCTCCATGTAAGTATAATTGATTTCGGATACCCCTAGCTTTCGACTAGCAAAAGCAATCGGGTGGTACCACTTCTCTTCCCAAATTTGGGCTAAACAGCAGCTGATACTATACATCGTGGCTGCTGAAAATATATAAAACACCTCACCTCTTTTAGGTGCTTTCAAAACGGGCGCTCTCGCTAGCTCTTGTTTCACATCCTCGAATGCTACCTTACAAGGGTCACCCCATACAAACGAACAGCTAAAGGACAATAAATTTGTAAGCGGCAACGTTCTTTCTGCTAAGGCGTTGATGAATCTACGGTAGTAACCAACCGAAGACAGAAAGCTATGAACCTCTTTCGGAGTGCGTGGTGGACCCATGGCAACTATAACTTTAACCTTCTCGGGGTCTATCGCAATTCCTACCGAACTGACCACATGACCCATCAATAGCCCATAAGGTACTCCGAAAACACACTTCCGTGGGTTTAGGGCGATGCAAAATTGTCTATAGCGCTCAAAGCATTTTTTTAGAATGCTCAACTGCCTTCCTCTCACGGTGGCGGCCCCTAAGTCATCAATAAACACCTTCAACTCTTCAGGGGATATGTCACCGAATGTCTTATCTGCTGTTCGTTGCCACGAACCAGGTGCATTGCATAAACCAAAGGCCATCACATGGTACACAAAAGTACCAAATACAGCGATGAAAGTTGTTTTCAACTTGTCCTCTTCTGCAATTGCCATCTGGTTATATCCTGCAAAGCAATCCATGAACGAATATATCTCCCTACCCGCTAATTGATCCAAAATCTGGTCAATAAATGGCAACGGGTAGTAGTCCTTAACTGTCTGCTTATTCAGCTCCCTAAAGTCTACACATAAACGGATTTGATTATTATTCTTCTTTCTAATCAAAACTGGCGAACACCATTCCGTGTGTTGCACAGGAAAAATCAAACCCGCTTTTTGAAGCTTCTGTAACTCTTCAAATAGGCCGTCCCTCAGTTCGAAAGGCATACGCCTTACTTTCTGTCGTACAGGACGACTGCCCTATTTCAACGGAATTGTATGAACAGCAAGACTAGGAGGGATGCCTCTCAACTCATCATAACTCCAGGCAAAGATATCACGGAATTCCTGGATCAAGGCCACATAGTCCTCCCTTTCTGCTAAACTAAGCATAGATTGGCCGCGAATCATCAGGCGTACCAAGGTCTAGCTCGATAACATCTGCATCTCTTATACAATCTTGGGCCTCTATCGGCTCGTTCAAAGTGATCTGATAGATGTCCTCTGTGGTGGATCCCTCTTTGGACTCATCAGTCGATGATGTCTCACTGGCAGATAAATCTTCTAATGTCTCCAATTCTGTAGAAGATAGAGGAGCTCTCTCACTCTGCGGGGACTCAAGATAAGCATCAACTACCACACGCTGGGCACCTCTGCCGAATATCAGTCCACCGGCATGTATATCTACTTGGCAATCCGCTTGCAAGATCCAAGGTCGTTCGAGTAATACTTGGTAACTTGGACGCCCTGCAAAACGAATCACCCTAAAGTCCAACAGGCATTCTACATTTGCAACAGTGACATGGACCTTAGTAATGCAGCCTTCCGGCTGTCTCAAACTATCATCTGCCATTCTGAGAATTGTGGAGGTATCTTTCTGGATCGCAAGACCCAACCTTTCCATTAGTTCAGAACTCATAATGTTAACAGATGATCCCGTGTCGACAATGGCATAATCTACTAATATCCCATCGACATAGGCTGCAACCCTTGGGCAATGCTTCTGAGCATGCTCGAACCAGTCATCACCAACTCGCGCAATACCCAAAGGTTCTACGATATACCCGGTACGTAGGATCTTTCTAAATTCCTTGCGTACTCCTGGGGAAAGCTTAATAAGCTGTAAGAGATTCACATCCGGCTTGACTTCGCAAAGAGAGCTCACCAAATCAAATTCATGATAGTTTGATAGAGCTCGCTTTTCACGCCAAACCATCCGCTCTTTAGGTCGCTGAACTGGCTTTATTGCCTCTTTCTTAACTTTCACCTTCTTCTTTGATGGTTCCTTATCAGCTTTACTTTCTACGGGCTTCAAAGGTCCCCCTTCCATGGAAGGATCCAAAACTTGCGTTCCTTTGTCGCCTTGTTTAGGGTTTCCGTCGACAGGCTTATCCTTGTCGGCCTCTCTACCCTTTTGACCTCTTGTAAGGACAACTCGTAGATTAGAGGTTTCAGCATCATTAACGCATACAGCCTCAATCAAACTAACCCCACTACCACTTGGTAGCTCCTCCACTATAGTCTTTGGTCGTTGAAGTATTTGTTTAGGCCTGTCTTCTCGCTGGGAATCATTTCCTTGCACGCGATGATTAACTGGCCCTGGTTGCCGACTTCCTCGCTGGAGAGAACTGATCTTACTCCAGCAAGTAGCTGCTAAATGGCCGGATTTTCCACAAATGTCACACTTAACATTTGGGCAATTTCTTGGATAGTGCTGCCCGCCACACCATTTGCAACTAAACGTCGACGGTGCACCCTCCTCTGGGTATCGACTTCCTATCAAATTTTGTTGTTTTTTAAGGAAGTTGACATCAACGGCTATCTGTCGATACTGTTCCGTAATCATATCGGTATAATGCTTCATCATGTCCTTAACCTCGCCAAGAACATTGGAAGAACTCGACTCATAGCCTTGGTCATTACCATGTCGTTCCATCGGCCTAACAATTCGATTAGGCACTGGTTGTTGAACCACAGACATGGTATTAGAATTGACCGCCTGGCCTCCACTACTTGGAGCCATTTGACTGCCCGTAGGCATCGACATGCTAGGGGGAGCTGGTAATAAAGGCACATTCTGCATCATGTTCCCTCTCCCATTAGGATTAGCCATCGCTATCCCTTGGCCACTACTGCCATTGACTATTGCCATATTATTTCCCAATACTAAACCCATATTCGAATTGCCTCGAGAAGCATAGGCTGCTTGTAGTCGGGATTCCACCTCTTGGGCTCGCGTAATGGCAGTATCTATATCCCCCAAGGGGACACTACTCAACTACAATTGGATATTAAAGTCCAAACCATGCAGGAAATATTGCAATTGGGCAGCTGCGGGGATAGGAATAGAGGTGTCCAACTTACGGAAAACCTCTTTTATCTTCTTCGCATAAGCACGAATATCCTCGTGTGGTTCTTGGCGAGTCACGTTGAGTACACGCAACCAATATTGCCCACCCCTTTCAGGGGCAAACTCCCTTCGAAAAGCTCCATAAAATGCATCAATGTTCAATATGGTTCCGGCTTCTAAACCATGATACCATATAGCGGCTCTTCCTTTGAGAGTCATATTGAAGAACATCATTAAATGTCCTTCTTCTTGGATGCGACAGTTAAACATCAGCTTTTGAAACTCCCTAATGTGGAGTTCCGCATCTTCCTCAACTAGCCCATTAAAAATGGGTAGCGGGTAACCTAGAGCCGACAAATCCGTCGTTCTTGCTGGAATTGCAATAGGCTGCGCCATGACGAGGATTGGATTTGCACAAGGAATAAGGGACGGTGGGGTTACACCTCCCGTACTTGATGTAGACTGGCTTATGGAAGGAAGGGGAGCACTAGAGCTCCCACCTTCTCCTAACTTGCTGCTTGTGGCCCCAAGACCACTAGATCCACTCCCTCGTAAGGGTTCAACACCGCTACGCTTAGGGGAATATCTCCTGAAAATTTCAGCACGTCGCCTAGCTCTTTCGTCTCTTTCTTGCTTTTGGATTTCTGCTAGACGATGCTTATCAATAAATAACGGATCAATCTCAGTATCCTTTGGCATAAACTACTAGTTGGTCCCGAAACAACTAGGATTCGAGAACCGCCACTTTTAAGCGGCTCCCGGCAGACGCATCACTGATGGACCTAAAAATGGGCCGGCACTGGCTCATGCACTAGCCGGGCCTCGTCACTACTTACAAGATAACCCCTCGGCCTCGCGGCCAGGAGCGTCTATCCAACTCTCTGCCTTCCTAAACATTGCGTTTGTAATACGTTGTAGTCCAACTGATCCTAACCCAATATTACTCCTCAGAGGGAGTCCCTTTCACATAGCCAAAAGGCTCGAATCACATACACATGGGGTTCCTCCTACAGCTGAATGCCGTCAACCCTCTACGACTCTCCTACACCTTGGGGATTGGCCCCTCGATGCGTCGCTCAAGGTACCACATAAACGTGTCCAGGAATGTACCATTGTCCTTACTTGATTTCCCCTTTGGGACCTGCGTCTACCTACAGCATGGGTACCTCACTGCCTCTCATCGTAGGTCATGTTCTAATAAACCAATTGCAATGCATGTCCAGGAGCTGGTCACTGATAATTTTTAAAATCTTTTCATGCTCTATGCATTTGGTGGATGCCTAGTGCTCAAACATTTAGCAAAACAGCATCATGCACGAGTGCAAAAAACATTCTTTTAATGGTTTCCAACTACCGATCGTGCTTCATTGCATGGGCCTAGCACCGAGGTGATCCTCGTGCTACTAAGCTCTTAATTTTAATTATCATCCGTCCTAAATGCTATGCATAGAAATCAACAACTTTCCCATCATCTCACACGGCATTTAGACATATTTCAACTCCTCTACCCTTCCCCGTTTAAATAGTGCATCGTTGGATTGGTTTATAGGGTATTTTGACATCATTTTATGTAAAAAAAAAAACGGAAAAAGACACACTAGAACAAGAAGGTGGGGTTGAACCGAGGCAAATCCTCATGCTTCAGTCCCCACAAACATTCACAAACATTGCTTTTATTTATCCTTATTTTTCGAAACCCAAAATGTATTTTTTCCCTATTTTTTAGGGTTTTTTCACCATTTTCTTGTATTTTCCCCTATTTTTTGCATTATTTAATTACTGAAAATTCAAAACAGGTTATGGGCTGTGGCCCTTAGTTCCTTCTTGCAGAAAAATGAAAGTTTAGTTGATGTTCCTATTTACTTCCCCATTTTTATGCCAAAACCCATCATTTTCCCTTGATTTTTCATGTTTTTTGTGTTTTAGCATATTATTTTGAACCACAAGATGCATATTTTTCTGCTTTTTTGATTAGGACCAGCAAGAACTCATAGAAACCAGCAACATGAATAATTTTTATCCCACATGAACAACATTTCATCAATCAAAAGCTATAGAATCTCAAATTTCCTTTGAAAATTTTAAATTACCGCTTATTTGCGTGTTTCGGGTTTTATGTCCATGGCTGCAAATTTGGAAATCGGCAGCACTTCACGTCCAGCACAATCACCAATCACCATTTCCAGCCCGTGGAGCAATCCGATCCATGCCGGACAAGCCTCCATCATTCTTTCTTCTTCCTTCTTCTCCCCACATGAACTTGCCTTTAGAAGAGAGAGAGGGAGGAGAGAGAAAGAGTGAAATCAGAGATCTTCAAAGAGGGCATCATTGCGCGAGTGAAGGGCGGCGATAGAGTCAGGGTTCAGAGGGAAATGAAGCCCCATAATCATTGTGGGGGGTTGTTTGCAGACTGCCATCTCCATTGATCAACAATGGGGCGCAATTTTCGGCGCCATGTTGATCACGACTTCTCCATCTCTCTCTCTCCATGATTTGCATCTAACATTTTATGTGACTTTTAATCTTGGGCTCCCAAGAGTCACTTACTCATTTGGGCCAAATTTTGTCCACCCCTTCACATCTTGACCGGTTTCTTGGCCATTTCCCCGTCCGGACTCGGAATCGAGCTTTGAAAAATCCTGGGCGTCCGGCTTAGTATCTCGCATTGGCCACTAGCTCTTGTCAACCCGCACGACTGTCTGAAAAATTATGAAAAATCAACAAGTGTCACTCGGGCGCCTTTAAAGCACTTTGACGCTTAAAATCGTCCTAGATCGAGCCGCCGCCTTTGACATTGAATATTTTTCCCTTGATATTCATAATTTTTAGCTATTTTTAGGCACTTCCCGTCACCCAAATTCCACTCTCAGGGGTTGACCACAATGGGGTACATGGTTGTCCATAACATTGCTTAAAACTCTCATCCTTACGGCACTTGCTTGTATATCTTTCACACAATTCAATTGCATCAAGTAGTGTGGTAGGCTTTTGAGCCATGACATCTATCAATAGACTCGATTCCAACCCATAGATATAGTTATGCAATTTGGCATAAGCACTAATTCTCTCCATTTACATGGTTAAGTTCATAAACTGATTTGTGCACTCTCATACAGTGAGATTATGTTGGTCAAGAGTATGCCATTGTCTTGCCAACTGCTCTTTTTCCACGGAGGATACAAATACTTAAACCATATGCATTTTAAAGTCTTCCCAATCAATGAACTGATGATTCTCTTGATTGATACAATGCAACCATGTGTGGAAAAGTCCTTCCAAGTGGAGAGAGACAAATATAAATTTTTGATCATCCATGCACAGGGGTAGATATTGAAGTAGGACTCTAACTTGGATGTCCATTCTTCCAAGTCTAATGGTGAGAGAGATTGCCCATTGTACTTAGTGAGAAGAGCCTTATCACGGAGATCACAAGGGCCTTGCTACCCAGGGAAACCTTGCTGTCCATCGGTGCCATGATGGCCATACATACCTTATTTTCCATACACAACATCCTATGAATTTATCCCATGATGCCCATTATAGCCATGCTACCCACCATGATTGCCATGCTGGCCATTAATACCATACTTTCCGTGGTGGGGTTGAGTCATATAAGTTCCATTAAGGCTCCGAGGGAAAGTAGAGGAGCTTCTACCAATGGTGGGAGAGGGCCTCATTGGAGGGTTGGCTGCATGGGTGATGGGAGAGCTCAACAGAGGCTTGTCAGGAGCATGAGAGGGTTCACTGACTCCATAGGTGTATAGGGGGGGATCCCTTGGATCCAAGAATGCCCCTATGGACCATATAGTGGCTCGTGGTGGATGGTGTCAAGACTGGTGCTTGGATTCATTCACCTTTTCTTGGGACAAAATGGTAGTTAGTTGAGCTACAAGAGTGGTGAGTTGCTCCAGGGTTTGGTGAGTCCTAGAGTTCAAGAGGGCCATTTTCTCAATCACTTCGTCAACTTTGGACATCATTTGGCAGTGGTTGGTAACCATGCCATTATGCCTCTCTATGTGACGAAGCTCATGCTGACCTAAAGTGTGGTTGAGCAAGTTGTAGGGATCCATATCAGGCACTTCCTCATGCATCTCACCATGGTAATCTTTTGCTAAGCTAGGTTCATCATTCATTGAGGTCTTGGAGTCTCTAATCTCCATCTGGAGCTCTTCTTGGGCCTTACTTTTGCCTTTCCTGGCCAATCATTTAGATGCAGTCCACAGGATCCATTGTCAATAAATTGGGTATAACTTTTGGTGGGAAATTCCGATCGGTGAGATTTTTAATTAAAATAAAAGGAGATGAAGCACTCTTTGAGATGAGATATTAAGCTTTGTGATAAAAAATTATTAGAAGATATTTGTGTTTGTCTTGGAGTGGTCTACACCCTATCTACCGTGGCCTTAATGCACAAAAATGGTCATAACTTTTAGGCCATAGCTTCGATATTGGGGAGATTTTGATTCGAACTAGAGGGGGAAAAGCCCTCTTGAAGAGGAGATATAGAGTTCACTACCAAATGTAATATTGTAATACATAATTTTCTATAATTGGATCTTGATGATCGTCTCATGTAGCTCGATTCGGAGTCCGGACGAGGAAATGGCCAAGGAAACGGTCAAGATATGAAAAGGTGGACATAGTGAGAGGCCAAATTGGGTGTGCCCTTTGGGAGTTAGACCCCCCACTAAAAATTTTATGCAACATTGATCAAAAAACGTGGAGAGAGAAGGAGAAGCATGGCATAAAGAATGCGCCCGAAAATTGCGCCAATATCTTGATGAGGGGAGTATGCAGGCTGTGAAGAACCCATGTAACCGATGTTACCCCTGATCTTCTCCCTCTTGATGGATCTTATCGCCTGTCTTTGCCCGTCCAATGATGGCCTGAATGAAGAGAGCCAATTCTAGTCTTTCTCTCTCCTCCCTCTCTCTCCCTTAAGGGGCAGTTCTTGTGTGGAAGAAGACAATGAAGGATGGTGGAGGAAAGCTTGTTCGGATGAGATTGGATTGCTTTCAGGTAGATGAAGACATGAAGGATGCTGATTTTGAAGATGCTGGACATTGAATGAGGGCTGACACGCAGTCCCATAGCAAAACTGAGATCCTGAGACACAAAGCCTAAGTGGTAATTCAATTTTTATGAAGAAAAAATGAGTTTTTATGCTATTTGGTTGATGAAATATTATTCCCATGGTCTGATTATGCATTATGTTGTTGTTTTCTATGAGTTTGATCAGTTTATGCTCAAAAAATTAGAAAATCATAAGTGTTATGACTGAAATTAATGGTATAAAACCCGTAAAACACGCGTTTAAGGGGCAAAATGGGGTATTTTTGCAAAATAAAGGGGAACCATGAGATATAAGATCAATAAAACCTGAAATTTTGATGTCAAAGAACCTAAGGGCCACAGCCCACAATCAATCTCAATTTCTAGTCATTTTTTATTGAAAATAATAGAGGAAAAATACCAAAAAATGGTGGAAAATGGGTTTTAAATGGGAGAAAATTAGGAAACGATAAAATGAAAATTTCAAAAAATTACATAAGTGTTTGTGCAATGTATAATGAAGGTAGAGTATGAGGTTAGCCTCGGTTTACCCTCATTTCTATGTTTTTGTCCGTATTTATTGCTTTCTTTACAAAGAAATACATGTGAACCTCTTGCAATTGATCAAATTATCTCCAGGAGTATGTAAGGAATTTAAGAAGATCCTGCGTATTGGGTATATTGTAGAACCCTTGGGCATAGCATGAGTAGGGGAAGATTGGTTTGACCATGCTGAAAAGAACTGCCCTAGGGTTCCAGCCTATGTGGATGGAATATTAGTGGAACATGCCATTGTAGACACTAGATCCTCTGTCAATATCATGAGTTCAGAGTTGATGGAGAGGCTAGGTCTAGGCATCCAGAAAGACAGCTCCACCCTTTCGAGAATGGCCGATGATAGTCTAAGACAACTAGAAGGTTGTGTTACTAAGGTTCATGTTACAGTTGCGAGTGTAGAATGTTTCTTGGACTTTAGGGTGATCAGATTTGCAGGACGTCCTAGCTATCGAGTCTTGCTAGGTAGGCCTTGGATCTTACGAACAAACTGTCAATTCGATATACCCGTCGATCGAGTGGTTCTAGGTAGAGGTGCTAATCGAGTAATAGTCGATGCTTATCCTGAGTCTCCTCAAAGTGAGAGAGCTCCTTTATCTTCTACTGAATTAAAAACAACAGACGATCCATCTGGTAGTGAGACATCATCCAGTGATGAATCTAAAGAGGGGTCCACTACGGAGGATATCTATCAGATAACTCTAAATGAGCCGATAGAGCCTCAAGATGGGATAAGAGATGTGGATGTGATTGAGTTAGACCTTGGCACGCCGAATGATTCGTGGCCAATTAAATTAGGATCCATGCTCAGTTCAGCAGAAAGGGAGGACTATGTGTCCTTGATTCAAGAATTCTGCGATATCTTTGCTTGGAGTTATGATGAGTTGAGAGGTCCCAGCCTGGCTGTTCATACTATTCCTGTAAAAGAAGGCAGTCGTCCTGTGCGTCAGAAGGTAAGGCGTATGCCTTTTGAATTGAGGGACAGGCTGTTTGAGGAGTTACAGAAGCTTAGAAAAGCTAGTTTAATCTTCCCTATACATCACATAGAATGGTGTTCACCCGTTGTTATCAGGAAGAAGAAAAATAACCAGATCCGACTATTTTAGGGAGCTAAATAAACAGACGGTTAAGGATTACTACTCATTGTCGTTTATTGACCAGATTTTGGATCAATTAGCGGGTAGGGAGATATATTCGTTTATGGATTGCTTTGCAGGATACAACCAGATGGCAATTGCAGAGGAGGACAAGTTGAAAACAACTTTTATTACTGTCTTTGGTACTTTTGCATACCATGTGATGGCCTTTGGTTTATGCAATGCACCTGGATCGTGGCAACGAACAATAGACAAGACCTTTGGTGACATCTCCCCAGATGAGTTGAAAGTATTTATTGATGACCTGGGGGCAGCCCCTGTGAGGGAAAGGATATTGATTATTTTAAGAAAATGCTTTGAGCACTGCAGACAATTTTGTATCGCTCTTAACCCACGGAAGTGTGTTTTTGGAGTGCCTTATGGGCTATTGCTGGGCCATGTGGTCAGTTCAGTAGGGATAGCACAACTGACCCTAAAAAGATCAAGGTTATAGTCACTATGAGTCCACCGCACACTCTGAAAGAGGTTCATAGCTTTCTGTCATCGATAGGGTACTATCGGAGGTTTATAAATGCCTTGGCAGAAAGGACATTGCCATTAACGAATTTATTATCCTTTAGCTGTTCATTTGAATGGAGCAACCCTTGTAAGGTAGCTTTTGAGGATGTGAAGCAGGAGCTAGTAAAAGCACCCGTTTTAAAAGCACCTAAAAGAGGTAAGGTGTTCTATATATTTTTAGCAGCTACCATGCAAAGTATTGGCTGCTGTTTAGCCCAAATCTGGGAGGAAAAGTGGTATCACGCGATAGCTTTTGCTAGTCGGAAATTGGGCATTTCAGAGATTAATTATACATACATGGAGAAGTTGTGTCTTGCGATGGTCTTTGGGACTAAGAAATTCAGGCACTACATTCTCTATAAAAAGGTAGTGTTCTATACGAAGGCGGAAGGGCTGAGATTGCTTATGAACAAGCTATAGCCGCCTGATCATTTGGCAAAGTGGTTAATCACTTTGCAGGAGTTCGATTATGATATCAAGAGTAAGCCACCGAGGCTGCAGGGTATTATGGAATGCCTTGTGGATTTCGGGGAGCCGAAAGAGACTTTGGCTGAAGAGAGTGATATTGAGGAAATGTTTAAAATTGATACAGCTTCTATCCCATCTTTGTATGCTGCTAGTCTGAAAAGAGAAAAATCAAACAACAGGCATTGAGGTTTTCCTTGATCGCAAGGACACTATATCGGCAAGGTGTTGATGATATCTATCGCCGATGTGTGATGCCTAATGAGGTTCCTTTTATCTTGGAGGAGTGTCATGACTCTGCATGTGGAGGGCACTTCGCTGGACGGTTGACAGCGCATAAAGTGTTAAGAGCTGGATATTGGTGGCCGTCTATCTTCCAAGATTCTTTTGAGTATGTTAAGAGATGTGACACCTGTCAAAGACATGACAGTAGAGAAAATAGGAAACGCCCACTTACGCCTATCATGGCTATCCTTCCATTTGAGAAGTGGGGCATTGATTTTGTGGGTCCTATTACTCCGTCATCTACTACCCAGAAGAGGTACATTATATTAGCCACTGATTATTTTACAAAATGGTCAGAAGCGCGGGCAACTAGGTAGGACAATGCAAAAGAGACTGCAAGTTTCCTTTTAAAGCAAATTATCTGCCGTTTCGATCCCTCGAGGGAATTAGTATCGGATCGTAGAACCCATTTTTTGAACAAAGTGATCAAAAGCTTGATTAAAGCTTGGTAAATCAAGCATAATAAAATGACTTCTTATAATCCGCAAGCAAATGGGCAAGTCAAAAGTACTAATAAGCAGCTTGTAGGGATCTTGTCTAAGATAGTCTCTGAGAAGAAATGAGACTGGGACAGGAAGTTGTATGTGGCAGTATGGGCGTACAATACAACGTTCAAGCGAGCTACCGGCCATACTCCATTTAAATTGGTTTATGGAAAGAGTGTGTGTTACCCCTTGAGATTGAATTGCCGACCATACGGTTTGCAATTAACCACTCTTTGGGAGATGAGGATTCCCTTTTTGAACGTTTCACGACCATAGCCCACCTGGATGAGCTGAAGTTGCAGAGCTTATTACACCAGGAGGTAGTCAAGCGTTGGATGAAGCAGTTGCATGACCTCAGAGCGAATAAATATACCTTTAAAAAAGGGCAATTAGTCCTCTACTATGATGTGCATAGGGAGTTGTTTCCAGGGAAGTTAGAACCTAAATGGGATGGCCCCTACAAGATTGTCAGATTAGGGAAAAATAGGTCTACGGCCCTATTAGCTGATCTACAAGGAGTAGAGTTTAAAAATAAGGTTAATCTTAATAAGATTAAACCTTATTATTTCTAGGTATGCTAATACAAAAGAAATGCATTGCAGGTCCATGCTGGGGATAATTTGAGACCTGCAAAAGAGCTTAAAGTCGGTTGATGGGGCGGTTAATCCCTTATTTGGAGCATCCATATCTGGAGCAGAGATACCATCAGGGGAAACTTATCTGGTGGAGCAAAGGATAAAAAGTGATTGAGCAAGAAGATGGAACCTTTGTGTGGGAGATTAAAGTCTTCTGCCATCACTGCTTACGACTGTTGACAAGTATCCCTGTTGAGTTCAATGAAGAAGGTGGGATGGAGCCGTCAGTTCATCCTCTCAATATGCTAAACTTTGATTACCATAACTACAAATAGAGGAGTTCGTGATGGCCGACTGTGTAAACCCATTGTGGACGTACACGTTATATTTTGACGGAGCGTCCAGGGGCCCTAATAAAAAAGGGAGTGTTGGAGTAGTAATCCGATATCCCCGACGTAGAGTTACGATGAAGTTAGCTGCTTATCTTGGGGTAGGATTCACTAACAATATGGCAAAGTATAAAGCCTTGATTATGGGATTGCATATTGCCAAACAAGGTGGTATTCATCAGTTGTTAGTAAAAGGGGATTCCCAGTTGATCCTGAATCAGCTAGATGGGACATACACAGTGCGCAATCCCATTCTTGGTATGTATCATCGGACTGCTATGACCCTACTTGAGGAGTCTGAGAGAGTGTCTTTTCAGCTAATTCCACGTTACTGGAATCAGTTTGCGGATTCATTGGCAAATCTTGCTTATGAGGAAGACCTCTTCTTTAATTGTGGTCCTAGTTTGGATATTGTGATCAATGATGAAACATGACCCAGTCGCTTGTGGGGAATGTTATTAAAGCATGCAAAATATGGCAAACAATGGTTGATATGGGCGATGCAAAGAGTAGCCGAGACCAATCTACCATTATTATCCTAGACCCATAGGTTAAGTAGACAACATGTTATGCATACGCCTCTTGCTATCTATGCAGGAGGGATGGGTCATAACCTTATGCATTTAGTTTAGGGCTACGAGCCTGTTTTTCCTCCTTGGGAGGGAGCCTATTATTGTATATCTGGATTCTTCCAGGGAAGGATGTGTAGCTGCTACTATGTTTTATCTCATTAGGCCAAGAGGGCCTGTTTTGCGAGGTTTTGAGTGTTTTATTTCGTTAGGCCAAGAGGACTGATTAAGTTTTGTAGCGAAGTATTTTATTTCATTAGGCCAAGAGGGCCAGTTGTCTGTTTAGTGCAGGTGCGGTTAATGGTTTCTTGTTTTAGTTTTGTGCTAGACAGGTTTGAAGAAGAGCTTGGAAGGAGCCTTTTGTTGCACAGAAGCTTCTCGTGGCCCTATCCAGGTGATATCTTTTCTTTATGAGTACTGTGGTTGTTATGTTATATGTGTTTGTGTGCTTGTAAGGGATTTTTCTTTTCTTGTTGGGGACCGGCGTCCAAGGTATGAAGTTCCGAGGGTTAGGTTCGGTATGTTTGAGAGAGGTCTGAGTAGTCGTTACCTCCTGTAAAGACATTGTTAAGCATCGAAAGACCTGTTTTAGAAGGGAATCCTGGTGACCCTGTTCTGCTAGCCTGCTAGGCAGCTGTTCCAGGAGTTCTTGTTAGTTGTGAGGCAGTTAGAGAAGCATGCCGAAGAAGAAAACAATGATGATAATAAGAAACCTTAAATATCTTAAAAACAATAAATATATACAAAGGTGTGTAAAAAGGGGTTCTAAGCCCCTTATCAAAATAAAAAAAGAAAGAAAGGAAAATTGATAAGTAGTTGATCATCGCCTTGTGAAGGCATGGTAGGTTCCTGGGGACGAGTTAAACCCGGGGCCGATGCCTTGTCTTCCTAGGGGTGGCATCTTGCTAGAAAAGAAAAAAATAAGGAATGTTGGAGCAAAAATAAAAGTGAGTGTCAGAAAAGGATTAAGTGTTGGTAGGTTCTTGGGTACCGAGACAAGTCCTGAGACCGATGCCCTGTTCTCCTTGGGTCACTACGCTCAGCTCCCTCCTTTTTACATACCCGAGTATGGAAAATGAAAACCCTAAAAGAAGAAATGTGCTAAAATAAAATACTTCTTGATTAGGCTATAGGAGTCCTCACCTAATAGGAGCTCCTAGTTGTGTTGTCCTTAGTTAGGAAGGTAGTTCAGACCACCACTTAGGGCAACCTCTTTGATAGTTCTTTTTAGTTTGGCCGTGTTGGAGCAGTCAGTTGGTGACTAGCTTCGGATCTTCTATTAGATTATGCTAGGCCTACTCCTTGTGGATGTCATGCCTTGGTTTTGTTAGGGGGTAGGGTGAGCGTTGTGCTATGTTTAATATGTATCTATTTTGTATCATCTTGATGCTTCCTTTAGTTATTTTGTGTAAATCTATTGTGGGATTCGACGGGCTGAGTCGCCCTATCCCATAGTCACCAATGAGAGCAGAGTTTTGAAGCCAAGAAGTGCTCAAAAATAGCTAAAAATTACGAATATCAAGGGAAAAATATTCAACATCGAAGGCGGCGGCTCGATTTTAAGCGTCAAAGTGCTTTAAAGGCGCCCGAGCGACACTTGTTGATTTTTGATAATTTTTCAAACTGCTGTGTGGGTTGTTAGGAGTTGCTAACCAATGTGAGATGTCAAGCCGGACGCCCAGGATCTTTCAGAGCTCGATTCGGAGTCCGCACGCGGGGAAATGGCCAAGGAAACCGTTAAGATATGAAAAGGTGGACATTTGAGAGGCCAAATTGGGTGTGCCCTTTGGGAGTTAGACCCCCCCACTAAAAATTTTATGTAACATTGATAAAAAAAGTGGAGAGAGAAGGAGAAGCATGGCGTGAAGAATGCGCCCGAAAATTGCGCCAATATCTTGAAGAGGGGAGTATGGAGGCTGTGAAGAACCCATGTAACCGATGTTACCCCTGATCTTCTCCCTCTTGATGGATCTTATTGCCTGTCTTCACCTGTCCAATGATGGCCTGAATGAAGAGAGCCAATTCTAGTCTTTCTCTCTCCTCCCTCTCTCTCCCTTAAGGGGTTGTTCTTGTGTGGAAGAAGACAATGAAGGATGGTGGAGGAAAGCTTGTCCGGATGAGACTGGATTGCTACCGGGTGGATGAAGACATGAATGATGCTAATTTTGAAGATGCTGGACATTGAATGAGGGCTGACACGTAGTCCCATAGAAAAACCGAGATCCTGAGACACAAAGCCTAAGCGGTAATTCAATTTTTATGAAGAAAAAATGAGTTTTTATGCTATTTGGTTGATGAAATATTGTTCCCATGGGCTGATTATGCATTATGTTGTTGTTTGCTATGAGTTTGATCAGTTTATGCTCAGAAAATTAGAAAATCATAAGTGTTATGACTGACATTAATGGTATAAAACCTGTAAAACACGCGTTTAAGGGGCAAAATGGGGTCTTTTTGCAAAATAAAGAGGAAACATGAGATATAACATCAACAAAACCTGAAATTTTGATGTCAAAGAACCTAAGGGTCACAGTCCACAATCAATCTCAATTTTTAGTCATTTTTTATTGAAAATCATAGAGGAAAAATACAAAAAAATGGTGGAAAATGGGTTTTAAATGGGAGAAAATTAGGAAATGATAAAATGAAATTTTCAAAAAATTACATAAGTGTTTGTGCAATGTATAATGAAGGTAGAGCATGAGGTTAGCCTCGGTTTATCCTCATTTCTATGTTTTTGTTCGTATTTATTGCTTTCTTTACAAAGAAATACACAAAAAATGACTCTTACACCTATCAATGATTGCAAAACATTAAACAGTAGGGTGAGAGGGGAGTTTGAGCGTTAAAGTACAATCTTAAATCTGATTTATGTGTTGCATCATGGCTATAGGACGTTGCTTTAAAATGAAGGAAAAGGCAGCATGAGCGTAAGGCTCAGTGTCTCTCCTCGTTTCAATACATAAACGTTAGGATGGAAATCATGAAAAGATTGGTTGCGCACGATGCACAATGCTGGTTTTCTATTGTTTGTGCACTAAACCATTCACATTATGCACTATGCATGGTTCATGGTATCGAAGGAAAATCTCCTAGACTGCATAGTAATTGTTTTCTCAGGACTTTGACCCATGATTGAGAGTGTGACGTTATCCCTTGCCATAGGATAGAGGGTCGGTTTCCTAAGGGACTGTGAAGTGAGGAAGCACGGTATATCTCCTGGAAATATGAGAAATATAAAAGAGAGGAGTTTGTGTTCGTATGTGTTATATGTTTAGCAGCGCATCAAAGGGCCAATCGCTGAGATGTAGGAGAGTTGTAGTGGGGCTCTGACTATTAGTCGGTGGAGTGCCTCTTATGTGTGTGTGATCGTGGCATTGCCAATGTATAAGGGTTCTCCCTCTGAGGAGTTTTAGGAAAATGTTGGACTATAAACTATAAACGCAGGAATTAAGCTTTAGGGCAGTTTGTCCTTTAGCATTAGATTGACGCTCTTGGTCCGCGAGGCCGTGAGGGTGTTTGTGTGTCATGAGCATGAGGTCCGGCTAGTGCCATAGCCAGTGCCGGCCCATTTCAGGTCCCATCACTTAATCTCTCCAACAAAAAAGAAATTAATCTTAACAAGTGGATTAAGATGAGAGATTAAGATCGGATTGAAATACCTCTTTAGTGTGTGGGGAAGATAGTTGAAGCACAATCCACCATGATGCCAAATTCTCCATCAAGGAAGCCCAATTGATTTGAGCACTCCAATGGATGAAGCCTTTAAGCATTTGAATGCTTCCATTGATGATGGGGGCTCTTGTGTTTGTTCCTAAGCTTGAACTTCAAGGATGGAAAGCTTCAAATGGAGCTTTCATGGTTTTCCCAAAAAAATCCACGTGTGCTAAGCTTCATGTCTTCAATCCAAGTAAGAGAGCTCAAGATTGGGTGAAGGAGCTCCTACGGCTAAGATTTCAAAGGTGGGAGGGCTTGAGATGAGCTTTAATAGCTGAGATAGCTCTAGGTGAAGAATCCATGGCTAGCTAAATTGTTGAGTTGCTATCCATCTTCCAGGGTTTATTCCAAGGCCAAGAATGCAAAGAGGGGAAAGGAGAGAGTGCTGAAGGAGTGACTCAGGATGGCCAAGTGTACCAATGAGTAGCAGAAAGGCAATAGGTAGGGGTGGCCAATACAAAATGCACAAAATATTGTAGGAGCTACCTTGCAGGTCGCCTTAGGAGGAGGTAGCAACCCCCCACTCTACTGCTTGATCTCAAGCTTAGAGTGGGAAGGAGGGGATTCCAATGCTGGATGGTGGTTTGGGGCAAGTTATTGGAGATTTTAGGAGCTAGTAGCCATGGTAGCTTCTTGTAGGAGAAGAGAGAGAAGGAGGGCTGAGGCAAATAGTAACTGAGATTTCTCCCTCTTCTAACTCCCGAGTCCCTAATCTTGGCCTAGAAACCCTAAAATTTGCATAAAAATGAGTGACGATATGCTAAGTGAGCCATTTTACCTCCAGATATGTTTGAGTCTCTAGCCATAGCTCTTGCTTGCTTCAAGAAGCTGAAACTAATTGTTGTCATTCCTATTGTACTTGGACCTGTAACCTGAGTAACTAGGATTTGAGATTTGAAAAGGTACTAGATGGAGAAAGAGGAAATAAGAAAAGGACCAAATCCTGATGCTCTGATACCACTTGTAATGAATGAAGCTAAGAGGAGAGAGGAGAATGGGCTAAAGAGAGAGAAAGAGAAAAGGAAGGAGAAGAGGAGAGAGAAAGGTATAAAAGAGGGAGAAAGGAGGAGGAAGCCATGGAAGATGAAGAGTATGTTCTTGATAATAACTAGTTACTCTAAACTGGGACTCTTACACCTTATATACCTCGGTCAGTGTGACTAGATGTCTAACCCCTAGATCCTATGTATCTTGCTCATTACAATGAATCTATGGAAATACTAGCTATATGGGATAGTATATAAGATGTAACGGACTTTATTTTTACACCATTCGATAATAATATAAAGTCTCTTCCATCTTCACGCTTTCTCTCAGCTTCTATGGCTTCCATCTCACATTTCCTTTCTCTCTCTACTTTTAGTATTTCTCTCTTCTCAACTAGTCTTTCTCCCTCCTTTGCACTCTTCTTCTCTTTCTTCTATAGTTATCTCTCTCTCTTCGTTTCTCTCTCTTGATTCACTTATTTACGATACCATTCTCAAAAAGCTTGCTTCAATTTGTAAGCTCTTATGGATCTTACATATTGTTAACCCTTAGAAAAATAAGGTGGAAAATCGAAAAAATCTAAAGAAGAAGATAAGGCCAAGGCAAAAGTGAAACAGGAGACGAAGGCACACCAGGAGAAATATGGAAACACAAGAGGTGCAGAAAAGTTATGAATTAAGGAGAAAGGCGCACAAGAAAAAGTGCAAGTCAATGCTTTTGTAAAAGAACGCAAGGCGCACCACGATTTATTTTAAGAGTGTCAGGCTCTCACCTACGTAAATTATAAAGGTAGATGGACGATAGGAAGGAAGCTAGGAAGATAGGAGAACAATGGCAAAAAGGGCCTAGGCTATGGTTGGTCATGTAAAAAGGGGACGACTACCCAAATGGGATTTAGCTTTGTATATAAAGTTCAAAAGATGAATGAGAGCTCATTCTTTGGTGTGTGGCAAAGTGGACTCTTCTTCTTCTCTTCTTCTCTTCTCTTGCTTGCTTGTGAGTGCTTGAGGGAGGGAGTGAGATTTGAGAGTGAGGGATCTTGGAGGAGAAGCTCTCCACCATCTCGTCTCTTCTTCTTCTCTTCTCTTCTCTTGTCTTGTGTGTGGCTATGGAGGATGGAGCTTGGAGGAAGAGGCTTGAGAATGCTTGAGCTTGCATCACAAATCATGGAGCTATCGGAGTGCTTGAGATAGGAAGCAACCCAATTGGGCATCAAGGTAAGCTCACTACACTCCTAGAGAGGGATAGTGCGTCCGCTATGTGAGAGGGAGCCATTAGTGCTTGCTTGAAACACTTGAACAATAAGCAGTTCGTGGGTCTTGGTGGTTGAGCGCCTCAACATTTTGGTTTTGTTGTTGCCGAGACAAACAGATTCAAGCTTGAGCACTTGCACACTTCAAATCAAGCATCAAAGTAAGGGTTTCATCCCCGAACGAGAGCTTGAGGTAGATAGGAGATTTAGGTGTGTTAATCATTAGAAAAAAGTAAGCATTTTTGGATTTGGATGTATGGATGAGTAGGTTAAAGAAGCACGAATGCTATATGGTGATTTTTTTATTGCATTAGGTAGGATAAGATTAAAATAGTGTGAGCACACAATAGGGTTTTGCTGCTATATAATAGGCTAAAACATGGAAAAGAAGGCTAAAAAAAGAAATCCTGGGTTAAATACTAGTAAGAGGAGCAAGATTAAGGTGAATGCAGACTTGGGCAAGGCAATAAGAGGCCAGGAGTGCCAAGGAAGACCTCATTTCACATGAGAGAGAGAGAGAGAGAGAGAGAGAGAGAGAGAGAGAGAGAGAGAGAGAGAGAGAGAGAGAGAGAGAGAGAGAGAGAGAGAGAGAGAGAGAGAGAGAGAGAGAGAGAGAGAGAGAGAGAGAGAGAGAGAGAGAGAGAGAGAGAGAGAGAGAGAGTTGTTGATAATAGAGGAGATCACATGCTTTGATTTTGGTGTTTTCGACCAATCCAAGTACGTAAGGATCTTCTTATTATGCCACTGATGTGATCTGGAAGGTATAACAGGGGGCCGTGATGAGTGCTAGGAGAAATAGACCAAAAACCATCACGTTGCACTATCGGGTTCGCAATTGGGCCATTGTGTCCTAGTCCAACTCCCAGAATTGGATAGTCAAACTGCTAGATTGGGAGCATCAGACCATCCGACTCCGAGAGTTGGACCACGACTTCAGACCACCCATCCAATTAGACACTATTTGACAGTCGGGACCAAGCCCTTTAGTCGGACCACGTGATCCGATCAGACCAAAAACTGCAATCAAACCACACGAATAGTCGAACCACCTTTTGGGGTCGGACTAGACCAGTCAAACCGTTTGACTTTGGGAGTTGGACCACCTAGGATGGGAATTCTGGGAATTGGATTAGTTGGGCAGAAGATAGAAGAACTAGGAGTAGGACTAGCCCGAGGGTAGGACCTATTGGGACACATTCTCGAATACCTCAGGAAACCCACCCTAGCTCGCCAAAGCTAGGAACTAGAGGAAAACATGACTATGCCACTTAGAGCTAGACTCTAGGAGCCTGGTCACATAGCAGACTAGGCTTGTAGCCCAAGAATTGACCGCTAGACTGTAACCCAGCCTTGATAAAGCGTAGAGGGAGCAGCATAGACCCCGTACAAGAGAGACTAGAGACCGCACATAGAGCCATATTAGGTAGTAGACAAGAAAGTGGGATAGCTAGAATTGCATAATCAGACTTAATGACTCAAGGAGCACACCAATAGGAGGAGACCTCATAATATAGTCGGATGCTTTGGAGCCCCATCAATAGGACCTTCAAAAATGACAGTGGGACCAAAAGAACAATAAGATTGAGAGCAAAGCGCTACCAAAGCTGCTAGGACTGATCAACAACCTCATGGAGCGGGAAGCAGGAATGATGTTAGGAGCAAACACAGACCAGGGAGACAATCAACTGGACCTAGGTGAATTCCCGATCGCGAGACATGGTCAACGAGTACGACATGCTAACCAAGACAGTAATCCATGGTAGGCCAATAGAGGAGGTAGTGGAAAGCTTGGAGGAAGAGAGGAAAGCAGTTAGGAGAGCACTGTAAGGCATAGCTACCTACAATCGTGAGCAGAGAACTAGAAAGCTGCAATAAGACATAGATGTGCATAAGGCTCAATACGTGCTAGCCTTAGCCGCAAAAACAAGGCAAGACCAACGCGGAGGAAGAGAAAGCACTAGAGGCAGACCTCATGCTGAGCGAGCTTGTGACCAAGCGCCTCCTTGACAACATGGCTATTGAAGAGAGTGTGGCAGCATTAGCGACCATGCTACTTTCAGGCCTAGGAAATACTCAGGGGCAAAGAGCCAATAAAAAATCCTTATAGTAGCTAAGCAGTTGGACAAGTACTAGCCTAGTAGCGACCCATACAGTTTTGTGGAGCAACTTGAGCAAGTTTTTGAGGCCAACAGTCTCACGGACCCAGCAAAATGCTCCCAAGAATTTGGGCTCTACTTAGGTGATAAAGGTAGGACATGATACACTAGCTTGGATGTGGTAGAGCGGGCAAAATTTTCCTGACTAAAAGATCTCTTCATTAAGAGATTCTCGGAAGCAAGCTACTTTGACAACCTCATAGTTTGATTGATGAATGTCAGTCAAAAGGACAAGGAGGACATAAGAGACTATATCACTCATGTGAGCAGCCTCTTCAAGAGAATCCCCACGAATGAGGGACCAAATGAAAGAGCAGTCTTCACCGTGTTCATGAACGGAATCTACAGCAAGGAGTTGTGTAAGGCTTTGGCAAGCAACTCTAGCTTATAGTGAGACATGTTAGCTAGGGTATTTGATGAAGAAATTAGGGTGGGTGATCAGCTGAGAGAGAGAAGCTCTCAAAGCTCGAATCACGACAGCTCCAATCAGAGGATCACAACCTCCGGCGAGGGATCAACCCCTAGCACACAGGATAGGGGGAAGAATGTAGATCAGGGCGAAGAGCTCACCGAGGTGAGGTGGAGCTAGCATAACTATAGGAATTGGTGAGGAAACCAACGCGATCGCATGTCCAATGTGTGCATTGTGGTGGCAACCACCTCCTGGTCGAGTGCCAGGATCCTAGGTCTAGGCCTTGCACGAACTGTGGTAGATTCGGCCATGACGCCATGCATTGTAGGTTGCCTAGAAGATTTCCCTATGTCTAGCAGTACAACCCGCTATACCTGGGGAACAGGTTGTCAAATTTCCTTGGAAGAGGAGCCCAGTTGGCACTTCTAGCACCAAATGATGCAAAGCCCATCATCCCTAAAATGGAGATTAACTCGACAGGCATACCCCGACCACCAAGACCTTACGTGACCCATCCACTGAGTGATGCTCTAGTCCATTACGTGGAGGGGCCTAACAAAGACAAAGCCTACATAAACCCTTACGTCTTGTACGACGAAGACGGGCAATCCAGTCCTGATGGACTATCGACCAGTGCTAGTGATGGCGTTAGGTAGAGGTAGGGAAAGAGGAATCGCAGGACCGACCCAAGATCCAATTTCGTGTTGGATATGCGGTCACCGAGGCCACATCTCACTAGGCTGTCCAAATAGAGAATAATCGAATAGGGAAAACACCAACCTCAGATGTGTTGAGTGCGGCATCACTCACCATTTTGTTGACTGCCCTAGAGGGAAGCCATCCCATAGCCCAATAAATGTGCCCTCAGTGTCCTTGGGGTTGTTCAAAGTAGAGACATTTGACATCGAGGACACACCCATCACGCTGCATGTCATGACCAGAGCATAGATGAAATAGGCAGGCATATTAGTGCCAGGGCCCATCAATTTAGATGTAGCCTCAGTAGGAAAAAAGAGCTGACAGAGAAGGAAGAAAAAGACTAATGCAAAGGTCACTCTTAAGATTGAGGGTCCGACAACGCTAGTGACCGGCAAGAAGGTCATGGATGTAGAGGTAGGAACTACTGCTCCAAAGACGGAAAAGAAAGGGAGTGCAAAGGTAGGGGAGTATCCCTATCCTAGGCACCAACTTGAGGCAATAACCAAGGTCAAGAAGTGGGTAAAAGAAGCCCAAGAGCACCTCAAAGATGCTGAGCCCATCTTAGAGGATGAGATCAAGGATGTCTCTAGTGTAAACACACCAATCTCACCTGCACGACCAAGGTTGAGAGATGCACCCATGCCACAGGCGGTGCCACCTTGGCCAAGTCTAAGATGCCATGGGCCAGCTGGTTAGTCAAAACTAGTGGCCAAGGAGCACAAACCTAGGAGAGAGACAAACAACCAGCAACCTCCTTGTGACCTTATGACCACCCCACTGACCCTGAGTTTAGGAAACTTGCTCAAACAGCACCCCACGCTATGGCAGGAATCAAAACAATGGATAGAAGAACCGATGGAGCATGCTGCCAAGGCCATTTGGAGTCTTAAAAAATTGGCCGATGAAGATCGCGGGTGTCTAGTTCTATGTGAACTTCGTTGTCATGAAGGGAGTGGACTATGAAATTCTGCTAGGACAACCCTGAATGAGGAATACTTGAGTCATTGAAGACTGGGGCAATGGTCTAATGTTCCTAGGGAACCAAACAAAAGTGGTAAAGGTTGAGATGGACACTTGGAAGAAAACCATTATCAACCTGGATGCCATCTTTGCCATACTCAGGGGTGACACACCAATAAGGAAGTTTCACTGACCCTTAACGAAATACATTCCTTGCCTTGATGATGATCGAGATTGGATGCCGGTACTAGCAACCATCGATCTCCCATTCTCAGATGAGGAGGAGACGTACAAACAGGCTACAAAAACCGCAAGTCTCTCAAGAAGAAAGCTTGTAGTGACTCTCTGTACAATGGTGAGGAGCTCAAGCAACCAACCTAGACCTATCCCTTCCCATGTTCCTTGCAACAAGCTAGAACTGCACGAAACCCTTGAGTATCTGGCGGGCAAGTTGACTGACAATCCCGCTGCTAATCTCAAGCCCCTCAGAGACCTATTGAACTCTCCTAAGTGGAGATGGACTAAGGTGCATGACATGAACTTAATGTACAATTGGGCCTTAGTTACCGACGAAGGACATGCCAGAGACGAGAGTCCGGGGGATAACGAGAAAACAAGAGAAGCCAATTCTGATGATGAGTACGAGGACTACTACTCTAGTAGTGAGGAGACCAGGGAGGAGGTAGACACCATAGAATACAACATTGAAGGTGAGGGCATAGGCTTCTTTAATGGCAGTCACATAAAGAAGTACTATCCTCCCATACACCCACTGCATGAGCCCCCCCTATGCTGGAAGCTACTGTCAATGTCCGTGTAGCCACCATCACCAAATTAGAGGACAAGGATAAAGAGGTAGTAACATTAGCATACCTACGCATCATGGCCACTACTCGGCACATGCACGCTTTTGATGTCTTGATTGATGAGGGAGTCACATAAAGAAGTACTATCCTCCCATACACCCACTGCATGAGCCCCCCCTATGCTGGAAGCTACTGTCAATGTCCGTGTAGCCACCATCACCAAATTAGAGGACGAGGATAAAGAGGTAGTAACATTAGCATACCTACGCATCATGGCCACTACTCGGCACATGCACGCTTTTGATGTCTTGAGTGATGAGGGAGATGACTTCGATGTCTTGACCTATGCTCATTGGACCTTCATTGGTCAGCCACCACAGTTATAGCCCACCAACGCTAAACTTAGCCCACATTTGAGGGCAAGTCATATGAACTCTTGGAGCCCCAAGAGGAATACCAAGGAAAATGGGTTTCTACTGTAAGAAAATCTATCTTGTAACACCAACAAAATTTTGTTTCATTCTTTAGAGAGACACAACAAGGAAAATAAGAAATCTTCACTCAACATAATATAAACAATTCTCCCACAGATTTGATAGAATTAACCATAATCTTCAACATCTTCATAGAATCCATAAAAAATAATAAGAACACAAAAGGATACACCACTTTTAAATGGAAAGAAATCACATATGATTCACCTTCATATTCTTCATAGTTTTCTCTCACAGTCTCTCATAGATAGATGATACATTGTTTTGCATAGAATTGGCTATCTGTGACTCTCTCTTTCTCTCTCAATCAATAGTACATCATTTCCTCACTACAATACTCAATAATCACTCATAATAATCATTTTTAGGTTGTGGATGCCCCTTCAAATAGGTGTGTCTGATATGAAAGGTCACCAGAGCCACTATAGTGACTCTTCATAGCTCACTACTATCACTTCACTCCAGTCTTCTTCTGAGTCTTCAATAGCTACTTCTTCCATTTCCTTGAGCTCTTTTGAACTTACATTCACCTCTTTCCAAGGCTAGAAAAATTTTCCAAAGTCAGACATACATTCCACAAAACACTTACAGAAGATCTACATAACAAAATAGAAATAGAAACAGAGCAAGAATAGAGGCTCTACAAAAGCTCAACAGAGGGTTATAGAAGGTCAACAGAAAACATCAGAACCTCATAACTCATACTAAAACCATTCCAAACTATCAAAAACCATTCAATGAGCTTTCAAAAGACCTCAACCTTCATCAATCATCAATCCATGCTTCATACATAGGAAAATCAAAACAAAATAGAACCTAAACAGAATGAGAACTAATCAAAACCTCATATTTCTACTGAGAATCATCATGAGCTTCCAAAACATAATCAATGTCATCTAAAACACTCTCAAACACTTTCAAAACAACCAATCATAACTCAAAATCCATCAAAAACCAATCATTTAGGCCTCAAAAACAACAAAAATCAACCAAAAAATCTAGTCATTTCATCATTCAACATATCCCACACTAAATAAGGGAGCGCCCTCGCGACCAGGCCTCAAAAACAACAAAAATCAACCAAAAAATCTAGTCATTTTAGCATTCAACATATCCCAACACTTAATAAGGGAGCGTCCTCACGACCTAAGAAAGAGGTAATACAAGTTCATTAAAAGCTGAACTTGATCTTCTTTAGTATCTTCAATAATCCATCCAACCATGACCCTAACTTATCACCTATATCTAAGAAAAAATACAATTAAAGAAAAACACATTTATCCATTAACATATCTTATAAACAATAGAAAGTCATGACAAATTTGTAAAGGATATAAGAGGTTCTTTAGCTTTGCATCATAGGCTTTCCATCCACCATTACTATCATAGCAAATAGTTGAAAAGAGAGCTCTTGAACCTTGGAAAGATAAGCTAAAAGATCAACTCTCAGTTGGTTAGTGTTCTGCACATGAGTAGAGGCTTTATTCTATCGTTGGTTCAGGACTACACAATCAATCATTGTATGCCATAAAGTGTCAGGGCAAGCAACCAATTTAGAAGAATAGCACTAGAACATTTCATCTATTCTCAACTCTAAATGTTTAACGTACAAGGCAGCTTGTAAGACCACATCCCCTACATACCAAGCCAGATCTTCATCATTTGGAATCAACAAATCACCTCGTAAATACGTATATGACAACAAAATTGTATCCGAAGTCACATAATCTTCAAAGATTATTCAGACTACTTCTCTTAGCAAATCAAAAGACTAGGCTCCACTCCAATCATCCTCTAGAAGAGGTTTAGGAGAGCTTAATATAGAAGGTCAACTTCTGCAACTGATAGTGGACAAAAAAGGAATGGTCGGGAGGAATATACTCCTAAAATTGCTCAAATGAAGACCATAATAAGTCCTTCATGGACTGTAGTCTTTCCACTTTATCTTGGAACAACAGACATAATGTGGCTTGTCGTTGGAGAATTGACAAGTCTGTAGGGGTCAAAGAAGAAATTGGTTGCCCAGGACTCGGTGTAGAAGAACGTGACTGGACCAGTTGCTTGTTAAGCTGTTGAATTTGGATTTTGCTCTGTTCTAAGGTGGTATTTGCTATCTTAAGCTCCTCTGTTTGGGTGGCTAGTAAAGCCTAAAGCTCTTGGGATTCCTTCAACAATCTATCTTGTTCCTCAGTCACATTAACCACTTGGGTGGTAGTGTCAGCCAACTAAGTGTGCAAACTAGAAATGTCCATTTTCTGAGCGTAAATGATCTTAGTATGTTGCTCCATTTGGGTACAAAGATTAGAAAAGTGTTCATGAGAAGAAGCTAGCTCTATAGTTGCTTTTGTTAGCTCTTCTTTGGTTTGTTGGACTTCGTCATAGCAAGAGGAATAGAGCTGCTAGATACATGCAATCACTGAGAGCTCAATAGAATGCTGAACATCTTGACATATGAAGGTAATTGCCTCTCAAGCTACCAAGTGTTGTACTGAAGGGATGTAAATCTCCATAGTACCCTCACGATGTGCTTTGAAAAGATTTGGCATTGTGAGGAAAGCTGGTAGGTGACTGCTAGATTGATCGGGAATGAAAATTGGAGGAGGAGTTGGGGTTGATTCAGCTAGTCGTTTTAAGTGTTTCCTTTGAACTACCACATGTTGGATAGGATCAAGATCCTCAATGATGACATTAGAGTGTTCAGTAGGGGGAGGAGCTTCTAGTGGATCAACTATCAAGGTAGGAACTTCCTTCGAAGGGGTGGCATATGCCAAAAAGATAGAAAGGTAGGAACCAAATGTAACATTAGTTACATTACCCCTTGTGGCTCTCACAAAGTGTTGATTCATTTTTGACAAAAGGTAGGAACTCCAATCAATCGTTATGCCTTTCAATGCCATTCTAGAAGTTGTAAACAACTCCTTTGAAAGGTAATTAGAGGGTGCCTTGGCAGGCATAAACTTGTCCTGAAGGAACTCGCATAGTTGCTTTCACACAGGATTGGAGATCATGGAGACATTGATGCCAGAAGTGGTAAGACCCTTCTTGGGATTCCAACACATCTTGTGTATACTTCTGCAACAATTTAAGGATATCCTCATTCGAGAACAGTTGTCGAGCAGTAGGGACACAGTCTCCCCGATAGGGTAAAGATAGAGACTTGCCTAAACTTTTGGGCGTCAATTGGACAATTGTTCCTCTGATAGGATCGGACCTCTTACTGTAAGAGGCTAAAAACTGATCACAAGTATCAGTATTCTCCGGGATGAGTGGTAATGAGAGTGTGATGAACTTGGCTAAGCATGCCTTGTAAATAAGTTTGGACTCCAGCAATAAAGAATAATCATGAGACACCAATGGGATGTAATGGACTAGAGGAGGAGCTTGAGGCGCCATTCAGATAGATTACACACACACCACACACATACACAATCATAGTGAATGCCTACAAGACAACAAAATAACAAAAAATAAGAGATCCGACTAGAGTATACTCATACAAATGTGACTAACCGATTGACCACCCCAAACAATCCACATCCTAGGAAAAATTCGGCATGACCTCTACACATCTGCACAACTCGAAAGATGGCACGTGCCCATCCCACAAAGCACATTTATTGAAAAGGAAAATAAGTGCAGTGAGGAGAATTAGTTTTAATGAATGCTTTGTTTTAATAAATTATTTAAAAATGACTGAAATTTTATTAGATGTTAAACCTTTAAAAAAATGACGGTTCCTTCTTAAAATGTTAATTACAAATTATTAGGGTGAAGCGGTGCTTTAAACAAAACCCGGACTTCGTGTCCCAAATTGAGGTCTCTAAATGCAAATTCATTGATTAAAAATTGTGTGTGTTTAGCACTTTTTGTGTAGTGCGTGTACTTGTGACAACAGGTTCATTTTTAAATAAACTTAGATGTGTTTGTAGCGCACAAAGCGCATACTAAGTGAATGGTTAGTTTATTTTATTTTATTAGAAAAATGTGTGTTTGGCGCGAGCGCGCATGGAAAAGTGTTTGATTAAAGTTTATTTTAACAATTAACCGTGGTAATGGGGTGAGCAAAAATAAATAAAGCAGGAAATATAAAAATAAATACCTGGTAGGGGTGTGTATGCAAGAAACTGAGGGCGCACGGATTAGTCCCAAGATGCAATGAGTCCAAAAAAAGTAAAAGCCACTAACTGGAAAAAAAAAGGAACACCTTATTTGAAAAAAAAGGAAATATCAAGGCAAGGTTACTGTGGTCCTATTTAGTTTGGTTAGTTGTCATTAGTGTTTGTGTATTGTGATTATTATTAATATTATTTATGTATTATTTATTTTTTAAATTATATTAAAAATAATTTTAATAACGAGCTTTTTGCAATCAACCCGGAGTGAGAATTGAACCATCCAGTTTCAACAATGTGTATGTATTTTTTAGCATTTCTTAGCTTATTTTTGAAATGTAGAATAAAATTTCTATGAATTTAGGTAAATAATTTAGCATTTTGGTCTAAAAATTATATTTAATCCATGGGGTACAACATTTTCAACATATGGAACATGGGAAAAATATTCAAATGAGTTTTTGGGATTTTTTGAAATTATTTTTATTTTTATTTATTTTTCATGAATTTATTTAAATTTTAAAGAAAATTAAAATATTTTTGAATATTATTAATTGTTAACAATTAGTTTTTACAACTAGGAAAATAATACATAAAACTTTCCAAGTTGTAAAAGAAAAATTGAGCTATTCTTTGGGTTTTTTATTGGATTCATAGGAATTTTTATGAAAATGTTAATATTTTTAGGTGTTTTTATAACGGGTTTTTGGAAAATAAAAAAAAAGATGTGCTCGGGTCTGCATGTGAATGGACGGGCACGCACCACCATGCACGAACAAGATCAGACGCGTGTCCTCGTGCGGAAACACGGGCGAACACTCTGGGATGCGGCACGATGACACCTGCTAGCGCATGCATAACTACACAAACTCCCATAACGGCATTGTTGGGGACTGTAAATAGGGGGTTGGGATGGCAGCGGATTGGGGGGGATAGGGGGAAAGGGGTCGAGGGAAGAGGGGAGGTACGACGGGGTATGAAGGGGGAAGGGTGGGAAGGGGGGCTTAGGGGGAGGTGGGATTATAGGGGGGAAGGAGGGCTTAGTAGGGAGTGGGGGGTTAGGAGGTGGGAGGATAGGAGGTAGACGAGTGGGTAGGGGGGGTAAAAAAGGGAGGAAAAGGGGTGGAAGGGGAGGAATGGTGGGTGGGCAAGGGGGGCAAAAGGGTGGGAGGGGTGTTAGCGGGCAGGTAGGAGGGTGGGTAGGGGGTAGGGGTGGTAGTTCGCGGGTAGAAGGGTGGGTAGGGGGGTAGGAAAAAAGGGGGGGGAGGGGGGGAAGGGGGCAGGATAGTGATAAGGTAGTGATGTGGCGGCGAGGGCAATGACGTTGATAGAGGGCACGGGCGGCAGGCAACGTGCAAGCGGTACGAGGGAGAGGAAGGGGTAGCGGCGAACATGCACCTTGGCGGGGGGGGGGGGGGGGGGGAGGGGGGTAGCACAAGGGAGGGGAAGTAGCATGGGGAGAGGGAGTGGAGGAGAAGAAGAAGAAGAAGGAGGAGGAGGAGGAGGAAGAAAGAGAGAGGGAGAGCAGGAGTAGGGAGAGAGCAGAGAGGGAGGGGTCAGGGAAAGAGAAGGAGAAAGAAAGAGAGAGAAAGAAGAGGAGAGAAAAGAGGGAGGAAGGAGAGGGGGAAAGGGAACTGTCGAGAAGGGGGGGAGGGAATTTGTTTGAATTAGAAAAAAATTAAGAAAATAAAAATAAAAGATAATTTATGTTTAAAATAAATAAATAAATAAATAAAATAAAACAAGGTAGCCCCCTCACGTCCCGCGCATAGGCGCGAGATGAGGGTAAAAGAAAATTGCGTCGGTGGGATTAGATGGGGCTAGGATGGCGACCGGGAGTCGCGAATGCCATGGGGGCATCACGAGGCACATAAAAGCAAAAAGACGCATGTTCATGCATGAGGCAAGGCATGCGGAAACAGATCGAGGCAAATAAAAATTAATAACATGCAAAGTGTGCATTAGAACGAAATTTTGTAAAAAGAAAAAATGGGCTAGGCAACGAAGGGAAGATGAGGGAAAAGTGCAACAAGGTGTCCAAGGCAAAGTCAGGGTGGTCACATGGGAAAAATTAAAAAAACGAGCCCAAAAATACAAATGGGGATTAATATTAGAAAAGAAACTCACCAAAATATAGGGAAGAAAGAAGGAAAAAGGTACAAAAGAATGTGTCCGACAAACCTATCATGTCAAAACATGGTTCCAATTGAGATAGGATGCGTTCACATGGAAAAAACCCAAAAAACAGACTCGAAAATGTACTTGAAAATTAATACGAAAAGAATTGAGTACCGGAATGAAGAGTAGTAAAATGGAAAAATGTCCAAGGGAAGGGGATTCGTAGGGTGGTCACATCAAAACTCATGTCGGGGTTAAAGAGGAGGGGTTCACATGAGAAAAACACAAAAAAGATACCCAAAAACACATTAAAAATTTAATAACTAAAAATCCAGTAGGCAAAATAGGGTGGAGAAAAAAGAAAAAATGTGGAAAAAGGCTGTTTGGACACAATTATCAATTTGAACTGGAATTCTGGTGAAAATAGGGCATGTTCACATGAAAAAATGTAAAAAAATACACACAAAAATGTCTCGAAAACCTGCCAAAAGTAATAACCGATAAACTGTGCATTAGAATGATAGGGCATAAAAATAAAAAATATCATATGGAAGGTTTATGGCAGGGCGGTCATGTTAGATTGGTGTTTCGAAGCAAAAAGTATGCATTTACATGAAAGCATATCCAATATACGGAAAAAGGTTTAAAAATTAATAACTCAAGAATCGTTTGGCGAAACAGGGGTTGGTAAAAATGAAAAATGATCAATGCAAAGGGAAAAATAGGGCTAGGTGCTTGGATTGGGGTTCTGGTGAACATAGGGTACGTTCACATGAAAAACTTCAAAACAAGGGAGAAAGGGAAAGAGAGAAAGAACGACCCCAGGAGTGGGGTGAAAGTGAAAGGGTAGGTGGGGAAGGGACAAAATCAGGTTAGGGCATAGATGCATGATCAAATTGAGGCATATGCACTTAAAACCTTAATGGGAAAGGGTTAACCGAACATCAGGGATCTAGGACCACACATCAGGCCAACTGCTGATGTCCCCACACTTAAGCCAACCCCGTTTGGCATAGGTGCAAGTAGGAAGGCCAAGGAGCTTGATAGTGCAGTGCACAGAAAAGGATGACGTGTCCTGTGGTGATAGTAGAGACCAATCTTGTTTGTGCATAGGGAAACAAGAATTACTGACTCTAATTGTCGTAACGTCCCTTAATCCTCACCTCTCAATAATTGATTTGGGAAACCCCAGTCACACTCAACCCCCCTTCTGTTTCACACACTATTGATAAATATAGGAGGACAACCCGTTTCTCAAACCCATTGATGTTATCCTCACAGTCACTTGTGCAGAGGTTGTATGCCTTGTGTGCAATTGCTGGTGCAACTATGCATCTTGCTCTATGTTAGCATACGATGCGAGAAGGAAGGCCAGGGAGCCTTATAGTACAATGCACACGAACATATCGTGCTTTGTGCATTGAGAGGCCCAACCCCTGTGTGCAACACTCCATTCACACATCGCACCTCTCTATTAAATGTAAAGGGCAAGAAGACTGGTTACTCACCCCACCCTCTGTCTCACACTTTGTTGAAAAATGGAGAGGGCAACCCATACTCACAGTCCATCATGTTAGGATCAAATATCACATCACTCAATTGTTTGTCGATGAAGATTACTTCGTCTATCCCTGTCATCAGGGTTTTGAAGATGAGGTGTACCCAGGGAGATAGTCCGGTATGTCTGGCACTTCCATTGGGTTGGAAAAGAGATTGTCTATTGAAAGGGTCAGATGAACTGATGATGTTGCAAAGACAACGCACCAAGGGAGGTGGCTTGAAATTGTATTTGAAGAAGGTATTCTGGTGAGTCAGCTCTCCTGAACTATGGGATGTTACCATCTTTTCCATAGCCAGCTTCCCACCCAAGTGTGTTTACCACCTTGTCTTGGAACGAGGCCTGCTATGATAGGGAATTGCTTCCTTGTCTCCCATAACGGTTTGCTTTTTTTTTTTCTTTTTTTTCTTGTCTTGCTTTTGTCCCCTTTCCTACTCCAGAGGGTGTTTTCACATTTTCTCGAAGAATAGGTCGGGATGATAGGGACCTAAGTCATTTTCTCCCATGATCGATATATATATATATATATATATATATATATATATATATATATATATAAAGAGAATGGTAGAAATACCACGTGTCAGGACCATCCTCACCACCAATGTTGGATCAGACGAGAGGAGAATAGAGTAAGGATGGGAGGTGTCTAGGAGGTGCTAGCAGAAGGATGCCGCCTTATAAATAAGAGCGCAATGGCTATCAATAGCACAATGAGAAGGGAAATCCGACTCCCAAAAGGGAAAGGGTGGGTCCACTGTGATTGTCAAGATCCCTAGGGAGGGAAGTGCTTCTTCAGGCGATAGCCATTGATCAGGAAGGGATCATTAGAGGCATCAATTGTCTGGACTTGGAGGGAGCCATTCGGATTGATGGCAAGCACCTTATAAGGACCCATCCATCGATGTTGAAGCTTGCCTAGAGACTTGCCAAATCTGGAATCATAAGCAAGAACTAAGTCACATTCCTTGAACTCTTTTACTTGATGAAGTTGTCATGATAGACATTTCTGCGAGCTTGTGTGGCTTCCATGCATTGTAGGGCCATCCTGCGGACCTCATTGAGACACTCCAAGTGCAAAAGATGGCATTGGAAGGACTCATCATCTTCCAAGCATTCATTGATGGCCACGCATAGAGAGGGTAACTCGAGTTCAATAGGAAAGACAGCTTCTGTTCCATACACCAATTGGAAAGGAGTTTGTTCATGTAGTTGCCTTATGGGAGGTTCTGTACGACCAGAGAGCCACTCTAAGTCGATTATCCCAATCACGGAAATGTGTGGCAATCGTCCTTGTCAAGATCGAGCAGAGGATGCGATTGGTGACTTCAGCTTGGCCGTTGGCTTTGGGGTAATAGGGGGTGGACTTGCGATGGCGAATCTTATACAGTCCTGTCAACTCTTCCATAATCTTGTTAAGGAAGTGTGTGTCTCGGTCACTTACGAGCTCTAGGGGACTGCCAAAACAGGTGATGATATTCTCCTACAGGAAGAAGGCCACACTATTTCCATCGTCCCACTTCAGAGTAGCTTCATACTACTTTATTAGTAGTCTGTGCAGACCAATATGTATCAATTCTACTTCCTTATCGTTGGCGGATCAATGGGGCCCATGAAATTAATCCCCCACTTCTCAAATGGCTTTAGGAAAAGAATGGGTTGCAAGGGCATGGTACTAGTCTTGGTGGGTTTCCCCATCCGTTGACATGCATCACATCGCTTGTAGTAATCATAGGCATCCTTATGGAGGGTTGGCCACCAATATCCTGCAAGTAAGGCCTTTCTAGCTGTCGCTTCTCCTGCAAAGTGTCCACCGCATGGCTCGTCATGGCATGCTTTTAATACTATGCTGATTTTTTCTCCTACAACACATCTTTGCAAGACTTTGTCCTTACCTTTCTTGTACAGAGTGCCACCTAACAGGGTGTAGGGGAATGATTCCAATAGAAGCTTCTTTTTCTCACAGCTCGAGATGCTAGGGGGATATTGTTGGGTTGCTAGGAGGTTGGCTATGTCTGCGTATTATGGGGTAACTGTGTCAACTAGAAACAAGGAAGCATCAGGAAGGTCTGGATCATCTTGCTCTTCTTCATCATCACTTTGAGGGATTCGCAAAAGGTGATCAGCCAGGACATGAGAGCGACTAGGTTTGGTAACTACTTCAAAGTCAAACTCTTGAAACAGAAGGAGCTATCTCATCATTCTTCCCTTCACATCGGCCTTGTTCATCAGGAAGGAAAGGGCTTCATGGTCCATGTAGAATTTGAAATGCGCTGACAACAGATAATGTGGGAACTTCTCCAAAGCAAACACCATCACTAGACACTCAAGCTCTATCACTGTGTAGTTCCACTCTTGGTTGGTTACTTTCCAGACTTGTGTAATAGATTGGTTGATCTAACTTAAGGGGGACTTTTGGCATAAAACAACACCTAGGCCTTCAACTGATGCATTAGTGTGAACATGGAACTCCTTCGTCCAATCAGGAGACTGCAGGATGGGTGCCTAAATCAAACACTGCTTCAGGGTATTAAATGCCTTGTCACAATCAGTGGTCCATGTAAACTCAACATATTTTCTTAGGAGTTTATGCAAAGGGGTTTCCTTCATCGCAAAGTGTGCAATGAACATTCTGTAATAACCCACATGTCCAAGAAATCCCCTCAATTACTTAAGGTTAGTTGGGGCAGTCAAGGTGGAAATCTTCTCAATCTTAGCAGGATCTATTGCTATCCCTTGTGCAGAGACAATGTGCCCCAAAAAAACTCCTGATGAGATGCCAAAAACATATTTGTCGTGGTTGAGAGAAATCCTATACTCTCGGTATCTGTCAAAATATTGCTCTAGGTGTCCCCAATGCTCACAAATTAGGCTATAGACACAGAAGTCATCGAGATACACCTTAATGAAATCATGTAGATGGTTTGGAAGGCAGCCATCATCACTCGTTGGAAGGTAGTAGGAGCATTATAGAGCCCAAATGGCATCACTCTGTAAGCATAGGATTCCCATTTTGTTGTGAAGGTTGTTTTGGATTGGTCCTCTTCTGTGATTTGGACTTTGTTGTATCCATTGAATTCATCCAAGAGGGAATATAGCTCACGGCCTGCCACTGTGTCCAATAGTTGGTCTATGAAAGGGATAGGGAAATGATCCTTCTTCGTCTTCGAGTTCAACTTTCGAAAGTCCACACATATTCAAAGTTTCCCGTTCTTCTTGGTACGACCACAATGGGCGAAACCCATTCACTATTAGCCATGGGATAAATGAACTCAACTTCAAGGAGCTTCAATAATTTAGCCTTCACTAGAGTAGGATAATTGGGATTCATGCACCTCAGTCTTTGCCTCACAGGTTTGGCATCAGGCTCTAGATCGATGTGGTGTTGGCATACTATGGGATCAATCCCCTTTAGATCTTTATATGACCATGCAAACAAGTCTAAGTTCTCCTTTATTAGGTCTTATAAGACCACTAGTTCTTCTTTTGGAAGATTTAGACCCACTTTTAGGTGACATTCAGTACCATTGATGAGTGAAAATGAGTGGCTGGGGACATGATGCTTCATGAAGTCAAGTGGGGTAACACATGCAAATATCCTTGTTTTGTCTTTCTAACACGTATTTATAGCATGAGTCAGGTTGATAAATGGAGATCCCAAGTGGTATCATGCATGTTTGACACATGGTTGAGATATTTCAGTTTTGAGACACACGCTTCATGCATGAAGAGAAGAAAACATATTCTCGTTTTTGATTTTGAGTCCCTAAGTGGAATTCTACGTGGCAAGGGGCATGTTTGCCATCTAACAATTAAGGGGAATCAAAGAGCAACTTTGAAAAATAGGGGAAAAAGTAAAAACGTGAGTAGTTCTTTTGAAAAAAGAGAAGAGAAGTGTTCCATACAACACAACAAACGAGAGAGAGAGAGAGAGAGAGAGAGAGAGAGAGAGAGAGAGAGAGAGAGAGAGAGAGAGAGAGAGAGAGAGAG
Source organism: Lygodium microphyllum (assembly GCF_053477565.2). Taxonomy (NCBI): domain Eukaryota; kingdom Viridiplantae; phylum Streptophyta; class Polypodiopsida; order Schizaeales; family Lygodiaceae; genus Lygodium; species Lygodium microphyllum. Next base: position 138,756,661 of record NC_141141.1, read on the forward strand.
AGAGAGAGAGAGAGAGAGAGAGAGAGAGAGAGAGAGAGAGAGAGAGAGTTTTGGGTTAGATGGGAAGGGCCTTTCCTCATTAAGCGAAAGTCTAAAAATGACACTTACTTGCTACAAGATTTAGATGGGACTGTTCACAATAGTAGAATCAATGGGTTCCATCTAAAGAAATATATATGCAGAATCATGTAGCTAAAGGGGATGTAGGTAATGTACATACTATACATAAAGTAGACTGGTTCCAATTTACTATTTGGGGCAGATTTAGGTTTCTAAAACTTGGTATTGATTAGATGGTGGTAAATGATGGATAGCATATTCAAAGTGTGCTTTGATACCTACTAAAGGTCTCTGTCAAGTTTGGTGTCGATCGCAGCAAGAATGTGAGAGTTATAGTCTTTGGAAGGTCGATGTCTGAAGTAGACTACATGTAGGAATTTAGGACTACAGACTGTGTAGAGTTGTTTCAAGGCACCAAATAAAGGAATTTGACTCTAAGTTTATTAAAGAGTTATATATTGCAAAGAGAGCTACAACTTTCCTTTTTAAAGCTTGGTGATTTGAGGTTTGGTTAGAAAGTTATGAGCTGTTCTGTGCTGTGCTCTATGAAGCAGATTTTCAGGAAAAGGAGTTTGTATTTGTTAGATTTTTTCAAAGCTTTTAATGAAGGTTTGTTCACACTCTGTGTTCCAAACAGGGTGGTAGCTAATCATGGTGAGTAAAAATGAGTGGCTGGGGACACGATGCTTCATGAAGTCAAGTGGGGTAACACATGCAAATATCCTTTTTTTGTCTTTCTAACACGTACTTGTAGCATGATTCAGGTTGATAAATGGAGATCCCAATTGGTATCACGCATGTTCGACATGTGGTTGAGATATTTAATTTTTGAGACACACGCTTCATGCATGAAGAGAAGAAAACATGTCGTTTCAAATTTTGAGTCCTTGAGTGGAATTTTATGTGGCAAGGGGCATGTTTGCTATCTAACAATTAAGGGGAAGCAAAGAGCAACTTTGAAAAATAGAGGAAAAAGCAAAAACGTGAGTAGTTTTTTTGAAAAAAGAGAAGAAAAGTGTTCCACACAACACAACAAATGTGAGAGCGAGAGAGGGAAGAAGAATCTTGCAGGTTGAAGAAGGGAGAAATCTAAAGCTCAGAAGAAGAAGAGCGAATTGTTAGAAGAAAGAGACCGTGAAGCTGAAGTTATTGGAGCTGAGGAGCAGGATGGCAGAGTTGCTGAAGTCAATGGGCTGATGCGAGTTCTCGATTTTTAGATGATGGTAATAGGAGTCTTCTTTTGTCTTGTTTTCTTCTATTGCTTTATGGGGCAGAGAGTTTGCAGATCAGTTCTTGTGTATGGACATGAGTGAAGGGAGCATAAGGAGACACTGAAAGGCTTCAAGAGAGAGGGAGAGAGAGAGTATACCCCTCCAAGAGATTGATAGAGAGAGAGAGAGAGAGAGAGAGAGAGAGAGAGAGAGAGAGAGAGAGAGAGAGAAGAGTTACCCCGAGAGGCTGCACAATTTTCCTCTATCTCGATCCTTGATTTAACCATATTCTCTTTTGCTCTCCCATCTCGAATTATTCCCCCTTCTTAATCTCTTGAGTCTACTTGCGGATGATGGCCTCCAAGCGAAGAATGTCACATGCAGATGACAATCCTACAACCAGCAAACAGAGCTTTGGGCGAAGGCATCACTGTCAATCCAATTGCGGTACTGGTCGTAAGTAATGTATTTTCAAATTGATAGATGCTTGTTTTAATGCTTGCAAGAGATGCTTTAGGCTTCATACCTTGTGGTGCTAGAATAGGTCGTTGAAAAGGATAAATCGCATCTCAAATATTCAAAGATGAAGTTTGTGAAGTGCTTGTATCAAAGGGAGTTAAATTGCACCTAGTTGCTATGTGATGAATCCATGCATAGCATAAGCAACATATGGGACACTAAAGTATTGAGCATCGATGAGTCTTTGATTAATCTTTACCGAGGATAATATTGTTTAAAGTTTGCAAATGCATATACACGGTACATACATGGGAGAGATTATGAACTTTACATTGATGACATGCGACTCCTTGCCTTAGCAGAAAGGAAGATAAAGCCAAGAAAAAATGTTGCATAGTAGGAAAATGCTAAAAGATAATTGTCACTTAGAGAAGAGGCATAAATGCTCTTGCTAGATTGATTAAGTTGCATTGGAATGATAGGACTTACGCCATGTATAGTATTGGAACCTTTAGCATATGCCTTAGGCTAAAGGAGGGAATATTAAGTAAATTCTACTCTTTGGCCCCAAGGGGGAGAGCGCATATGCGATGGAATTATTGTCGCGTCTATTATTGTATTGTTTAGGAAAAATACAATTAGTTTTGTTGGTCAATTGAACAACACCCTAAATGTTTTTCTTTCAATCAAGGGATTGTTGCATTGTGATTTGGATAAATATTCCAAGGCTTGTGTTGATGGCAAATACACAACAGGGATTTGTAATGACAAGTTGCCATGGGAATAAATGAATGTTTTTCTAGAATATGATATTAGGGCTGATTGCTTTGATTGTGCTTGAATTTTAATTGGATTAATTAAGAAATGATATTTTGCATGCGTGGATCATATCACATTGTGGATTATCTCGAGAGGGCACACTCGATTCACAGGTCGATGGTTGAGTGGTGAAAAGGCCAACCACGGAAATGGCATCTCACTCCTAGACCATTTGTGGGTCAGGTGAAGCTCTGGACACCCCTTACTTGTCCAGAATGGAGTTGGAGATCCCCGTGAGCCCAACGTCTGGGACGTTGGAAGATCCTATTCTAGATAAAGGATGGAAATTTTGGTGCCATGAGATTTGGGCAAGGTACTTCTGTTGGAGAGAAGGGATACATAATTCTCCTGTATGGGCAGGAGACAAAGATTAACTTAAAGATAAGTTAAGGAACTTGTTTGATAAAAGGACTGCTTGTTTTGTTTTTGTGTATGTGTTGTAAATTACGTGAACGACCTCTGTGCCCTAAAAGGCTTAATTAATGAAGCTGATTCTAAATGTCGCACATAAATGTGGTAGGACCTAATTAGACAACTAAAGCTATCAAGGAAAGTGCAATGGACGTGACTTGGGTCCATCCTACAGAAGGGTGGTCCCGGTTAGCTGGGAACTTTTCTCAAAAGACATAATAACAGAACTATAAAGACCTAGAGTCAGTAGAGTTAGAATCCCGATTTATGCTATTTTAGGGGAGCGGAATGGGACTATGCCTTATGGGTAGAGAGGTGGAGCTTCACATCCCTCTCATTTCCCATTCTCCATGAACCAAGTGCAGTATAAATCCACTTCGACTCTATTGTTCCTACGCAAAGTGGTTCATCTGGAGCTCGACACTAGCTACTTCCTAGAGACTTGGTTGATAGGAAAGAAACCCTGAATTCGGTCCTAAGTGGGAAAGGCTGGATACTTCCACTTCGGGGCAGAATCGAGAAGACCTTGATCGCAAACCCTGTGATATTCCTTGCGAGTGCCAGGTGTGGCACTTTCTAGACTCCCCTCCCGATGGGCTGCTAAGACGTGTTCCACAAGTGGACAAGTGGACACGTTATAGAAATGGGGCCACACCCACTTTTATCTTCCCTTTTTCTTCTAGGAGTGGCAACATCTACACTTCTTCTTCATAAGGAGGTACTTTTGCATTCTCTATTTCCTAGACCTCTGCTCTTGTCTTTGCAACTGTCTCTGTAGCTCTGTAGTACTATGTACTTCCTTATTCTGGATTGCTTTGTTCTGCTTTTCTCGAAGAAGAAATGTTCTCTTTTGGAACTATGGATTCTCCTTTCTTTGCTCGTATTATTGTGGCCACTTCTAATTCCACCAAATTGGAAGCAGGTTCTTGGGTCTTCTGTTGGGTATCAAAAGTGGATTTCACAAGGGCTAGACTTGGACAATCGTTTGCAGTGTGGCCTTCTCCTTTGCATCGATTGCATAAGCGCTTGTAATCCACAGATCTGCTAGGGTTTGGACAATTCAGTGAGATATGACCCTTTTCTCCACATCTGTAATTTTCCACCTCTGATCTCTGACCACCACTAGCAGGAGACTATCATCCTCTATAACTTTGAGAGGGAAACCTCATTGAGCTGAAATTAGGACCAAAATCCCTAGGCTTTGGTCCAATGTCCTGCATTGTCATTTTGGATTCCAGCAAGTTGAATCTTGCATCTTCATCTTTCTTTCTTTATTCATGAATCTCTTTCAAAGAGAAAATATCCTCTGTATGGTTCTTCCTCAAACAATAGGAATAGAAGGCTCCAAGAATGGTTGGTTTTTGGGTACATTCAGTGGCTAAATGTCCCGTTTGATGACACTTTATGCACCATGTATTAGAATCCATCACATCTCTCCCACCTCCCATAGGAGTGGATATATTGGTGGTATTTACCTTTAGCGTCGGTAGCTGTTCTGTAATCACATCCATAAGCTTTTTTTAATACTTGCGACTGAGTTGGATATGTAGTCCTTCAGATTTCCACCTCCTGGAGTACTTGTAGTAGGGTTTTGGGAAGCTTCTATTATTACTACATACATTGGTTGGGTTGATCCAAGAGGTCCTTTGATTTGATTCTAATTCAGAGCTCTTGTTGAGACTTGGGATTGTTGATTCCAGTGGGTAGGATTCCACTCTTGTTGAGTCACCATTGAAGGAACTGTTTGAGGCCGCTATTGTTGTGGTTGAATAACCATCATTTGAGGCACTGTTGTTTGCAACCATTGTGGATTAGGTGCATTGTACTGCGGTACTATTTGCATCTTGGGGTAGGGGTAGGGAGCTGTCCCTGGCATTGCATTTGGTGGGTATACCATTCCTAGCATGGGAGGAGGTAAGATTCCTCTTCCTAAGGTCATTAACAACCTTGCTTCAACTTCGTCATATAGTCTTGCACCTTCCACTGCAGCTTGCGGATTGATTGGTCTTCTCAATTCCACAAACTTGAAAACTTTTGGTTGTAGGCCTCTGAGGAATACTCCTTTCTGGATGCCTTCATTCAAATGATGATTGATCCATCTCTTCAAGATGGATTCTATTTGCGAGACATAAGCTTCTACTCTTTCTCTAGAGGACTGACTCAGGTTCATGAACTCCTCTCACATTCTCTATTCAAAACCTTCACCCCTGAATTTAGTGAGAAAGGCCATCCCATGTGCCAAAAGTTCTTGCTGCTTGTCTCTCATACCACTGAAACGTTGTGCCCTTGAAAGTGGTGGGGAATATTGATAACCAATGCTCGGGGGTTTTGACATTGTTAGCTACATATGCTACCATAAAATCTACTACATGAAGATTAGGGTCTTCATTGTACTCTCCCTTATTAAAGATTGGCAATGGGACTACATTTGTTGGCTTGTCATCAATATTTCCAAGACAAATTTTACTAGAAAGGGGACCTTGAGTCACCATGGGTATTTCTGTAAAAAGTGATTTTAAGGCGTCAAAGGAGGCTTTTGTTGCAAGCTCATTCTCAGCCTTGATTCTTGCCTTCTCTCTTCTCATATACCTCTGGACTCGTTCTAGTGCTTGCCTCTTGATTGTGTCATTCATTAGGGGGTTGGCTCCACAACTAGTTGGTATGTACTCAAAAAAATAGAATCAGAGGGGACTTCAGTCTTCTCTAGAGAACTTTCTGGCCAACATCTCTTCTACTTCCTTATTCTCTATGTCTTTGAATTCAGCTTTCAAACCACTACATAGGGGGAGATTTTCCGTTTTGAAGGTATCAAAACTCATTGTTCTAAGGATCATTGTTGTGCCATCATCATAATAATGCCAGCTTTTGATGGTTTTAATAGTGTATGTTGTGAAGAATACTCTGTCTATCAACTTCTAGTGGGTTGTTAATTGAACAAACAGGAGATTGTCAGTGCACCATGCATCCCACGTGTCTTGCTCTTGAGCATCCATGAACAAATTCCAACTCTTTTCTTTCTTGTTTTCATGAACCTCCACTTACCACGACTCCTAAAGCTTCTTCATGATCTCCCACTTGATGATGTCTTGATGATGTCTGGAAACTTCTCAATGAATGCCAAATCTTCCATGGATAGTCATTCTCTCTATTTCTGCACTTCAATTTGTTCCCAAACAATTTGCCACCAAGATGCACGCCTCTGTTGCTTCAAATGAAAGAGGAAATAGTCCACCATATAGAGCTTGCATCATGATGATAATATGTTTCTGCCATTGTGGGATGAAATTCTTGTGGAAAGTGGCTTTGGAAATAAGAATATCCAATTCTTTAGTGGTAGAAGGAACTTTGCAAGCATCCATTGAATTCTTCTATTCTTGGCAATGCCATTTCCTTCATCTTCAACCTTTTCTAATGCTTCTTGATGGCAAGTTTCCTTGGTTATGCACCAAAAACATGGAGCCCCAAGAGGAACACCAAGGAAAAGGGGTTTCTACTACAAGAAAATCTATCTTGTAACATCAATAAACTTTTGTTTCATTCTTTAGAGAGCCACAACAAGGAAAAGAAAAAATCTTCACTCAACATAATATAAACAATTCTCCCACAGATTTGACCATAATCTTCAACATCTTCATAGAATCCATCAAAACTAATAAGAACACAAATGAATACACCACTTTTAAATGGAAAGAAATCACATATGATTCATCTTCATTGTCTTCATAGTTTTCTCTCGCAGTCTCTCATAGATAGATACATTGTTTTACATAGAATTGGCTATCTCTGACTCTCTCTTTCTCTCTCAATCAATAGGACATCATCTCCTCACTAAAACACTCAATAATCACTCATAATAATCCTTCTTAGGTCGTGGATGCCTCTTCTAAGAGGTGTGTTTGATATGAAAGGTCACCAGAGCCAGTAAAGTGACTCTTCATAGCTCACTACTATCACTTCACTCCAACCTTGTTTTGAGTCTTCAACAGCTACTTCTTCCACTTCATTGAGCTCTTTTGAACTTATATTCACCTCTTTCCAAGGCTAGAAAACTTTCCCAAAGTCACACATACATTCCACAAAAAACTTAGAGAAGATCTATAGAAAAAAACAGAAATAGAAATAGAGCAAGAATAGAGGCTCTACAGAAGCTTAACAAAGGGTTACAAAAGGTCAACAGAAAACTTCAAAACCTCATAAATCATACTAAAACCATTCCAAACTATCAAAAACCATTCAATGAACTTTTAAAAGACCTCAACAATCAATCATCAATCCATGCCTCATACATAAGAAAATCAAAACAAAACAGAAGCTAAACAGAAGGTATCAAAACCAATTGGAACCTCAACAGAGCCTCATATTTCTACTAAAATCATCATGAGCTTCCAAAACATAATCAATATCATCCAAAACACTCTCAAAAACTTACAAAACAACCAATCATCACTCAAAATCCATAAAAAATCAATCATTCAAGCCTTAAAAATAACAAAAATCTACCAAAAAATCTAGTCATTTTAGCATTCAACAACTCCTAAGGAAATGCAAGATCACGGTCTCTATTGAGTCTGAGAGCCTATTGGTCATCTTCTATATATTGCCAAATATGAAGAATGTAGGTCAAGAAACGCTATTAGGACGCACTTTCAAGTAGCAAGCACACTGCAACGTGGACTAGTAGTGGATTCGCCTTTCCATTGGCAACATTCGAATCGTGATAGCTTCTAGCAAGGGCAGCAAAGCTCCACCAAATCTTGCTATGCCATTGGTAGAGCCATCTATTAGAACCAAGCCTAAGGAGGGAGGTTGTGAGTTATCACAACCCACCTAGACATCAAAACCACTACCAACTAAGGTCATTCCCAAGGCCTCAGAGCCCACACTTAAATGGGTGCCAAGGCATAAAAAATGGCCTACACACAGCCAGCAAACATGGCCCCGTAGGGCCAATAGCTATCATTTGAAACCTAAGCAACCAATTCGATGCTATCAACATAGATGCACGATCAAGCCATGACGGATTCCCAAAGATCTGTTGCGAGCCCAAGGATACTATCAAGGCAACACCTGGATATGGGTGCCCAAGATGAGAGATCCTAGAAGCATAGCCTAACCATGACCATCAATTGCCACCCCATCTCCAGGAAGCCCCATTCTTGCTAAGGCAAGGAACACCCAAGAAACCCGAGTTGTAAAGTCCATAGAACCCATGACAACTGCAGTAAAAAAACCCCAACCAATATATTGACCAAAACAATAGCTAAATATCCTGAAATCATCTAAGTCTAAACTTGGCACCCTAGTGGCTACGCAAAAGGGAAGCAATGCATCGTCCATGCCACTGGAGCCACCCTCAATACCCCAAAGCAGCGCTGGACATGCGGATCGAACTATGGAGTTATCCTTAGATCTAGCACTGCCTAGTCTGCCACCCCTCAAACCATTACTATCTAGCTCAATTTCACCCCAACCACCAATAGGTCTTAGGCCTTCCTATGAGTGATGTTCATTTCTATCAGTCACGAAGGACCTTGTTGAGAATACGGGAGATGACTTGGTGACTTGCATCAAGCTCTTGGATAACACCTTTACCACGTTTGCTAGGAGCTACAAAAGACTTGACCTCAGCTTGCTTGATTAACCCCTTGCCTCTGAGGTTTGTTCCTTATCTTGCACTTGGAAAGAATACGAGTTTATAACCATAAGATCCCCCAAAGTCTCAAAGGATTTGATCGATAATGGTGAAATCTCAAAAGAGCATGCATTCATCAAATGATTAATAACATCCTACCGCAAGCCCCAAAGACCTGTGTCAACCATTGAGATTGAGGAACTTACTTGCCTCATTGACTCTAACTCCTCGTTCCTACAAAAATGGGTAACCTACGTCTCCAATGGGAGAAGCGAGGTTTTCAAATAATGACTAATGCTAAGCAGCAACGTGCCATTAAGACAACTGAGTATGACCCCTGAGTATGACCCGACTTACGTAGCATCAACCTAGTTTAGGGTCTTGGCCACCACATGATCCAAACACCTAGACTGGTCCATCCTTACATTGATCGTATACGTCCTTATGGAAGAAGAGCTACATGTGGCTAGCTACATTAACTCAGGTGACTTTCTAATGGATGTCCTGACTTACATTACCCAATTATGCATTAGCCCTTGTAATCTCGATCGTCATGCCTAATTGGAACACAACCCTATTTCTATAATTGGCTGATGCCTAAGTAAATAGCACCCTATGGTGCTCAAATTTCTTGCCTCTCCCATGTCCAATCCTAGGAAGGATTCTTCTCATTCCCAAGGGGGGAGGGGATAAATGTGAAATCAAGGAAAAGTGTCATAAGATCTTGGAAATAAATAGAAATGCTCAAGGGGAAATTCTTTTTGTTTCTTAAAGCATGTTCTTTTTGCCATAAAAGCATGATCAATTCCTGTTTATTTTCCAGCAAGAAAATGTCTTAGGAATACTAATGGTGAACCATGATATATGATAGGAACCTAAAATGGTAGGGCAAGTTAAAGGCAGCAAGCTTCCATTCATGGAGGAAGAGCAAGCTAAGTATGGCTTGACAATAGAAACGAGGGGCTACAACCAGTTCACATTCAAGCATGTTGTGAACTTCGAGGACTTCATCATGGAAGAGCCACCCATAAAATGGCTCGTGGACCAGTGCAGCCTGCAAAAGTACGTAGAAAAGGTGGGGCAGGTGGTCAACTACAAAAAATGTGCAGAGTTTCTAAGGATCTTAAATGCCAAAAGGAACTATGTAATGGTGACAATTAGGAAAGGGGAAGAAGTCCACCAAGTAGAGGTGGAATTGACCCCTGAGGTGGTGGAGAAGGCCCTAGGCTTAACTATTAGGACCGAGTGATGCCCAAAATGGGACATGTATATCATAATAGGAATGAACAAGGCTGCCGTACACACAGTGGATGGGGTAAGTTTAGCAGATATTCCAAATTCTGATATCAAGCTGCATGCAAAGTGTTGAGATATCGAGCTCCACTCGTGATACGCCAGGGTGACCGTTGTGTATTTATGTCACCGACTTGTCAGTTGCAGATGCGGTTGGTACACCGCCCATGAATAATAGCTACATGATAGCTATCCTTATCTACTCTAGTTCGTGGCTCAGTTAGTATGCCACCTTAGTTAGTTGAGTTTGGTTTGAGACCCATATATAGGGTTCTTCTATTTCTTTGTACTTGAGTTCTTTTTGGCTTACACAACTAAGAAGAGGAAAACTGTTTTCAGCCTCCACCCTTGTGTGTCTTCCCCCATTCTGCAAGCAAGAAAGCTTCAAGCGAGACTCCTTCCTTCTCTCCCACAATCTTGACATGGTATCAAAGCCTTGTTCGTGGTAAGGAGCTCAAGAAAGCAAGCCAAGCTCGCGGTGTTCTGGTAAGAGGAGCAGTGTTGCTTTCATTTTCTGTTTTGGGAGCAGATCTCTGCAGGTAGCACAGCCGGAAATTGCAGGAGTGCTTTGTCTCAGGTTGAGATACCCTTCGCGGTGAAGCAAGAGGGCAGTATATGCTGCAGGGTAGGGCTTTAGCCCTTGGCGACCTTGTTTTTTTGATTTGAGGCCATTTCGGGGCCTATTTTGGAGGCGGAAGTTTTCTGCACGCACTCAGGAAAAAGCCCTATTTTATGCTGTGCGACCACTGTTCTACAGGTCGGTGAAAAGTTACCACAGATATTGCATCGTATGCTCGTATGCAGAGACATTGGGAGTTACAGAATCATCCTTGGTTCCTGTATATGCAAAATCGTCACTAGGAAGTGACTGTGTGGTTAAATACCACTTTCGTCAGTTTTGCAGATTTGCCCTTGTGAGGCTGAAGCTGTGTTCTCTGCAGTGACATAATTTTTTGCAGGATTCTGTAATGGCGTCTGATTCTCTTTCACAGATTGTAACTGAAAAGCTTGACAAGAACAACTTCCAAGCATGGAAGTTTAGAATGATGAATTTCCTTATGGGAAAAGGATATTGGGAATTTGTTGCAGGAAATGAAGAAGAACCAGTTCTTCCTGATGTTCCCAATCAACAGCAAATGCAGGCATTCAAAGCATGGCATGAGAGAGCCAGGAAAGTTATGTACTGGCTGTCTATCAGTATTTCAGACTCTATGATTGCGCATATTCAGGATGCAAGTACGCCAAAGGAGGCATGGGATACTCTGTCAAAAATGTATAGTACAAATACGCAAGCCAGGAAAATGCAGCTTAAGCAAGAGTTGCATAATGTGCAAAGAGAAAATATGAGCATCAATGACTACCACATGAAGGTGAAGAAGATTGCAGATGCACTTGCTTCCATTGGGTCGCCAGTGGAAGATGATGATTTAGTTTCTGTGACCTTGAATGGTCTAGGAAAGGATTATGCACAGTTTCGGACATCCATTTCAGTTCGTGAAAGATTTCCTGATTTTGAGGAGTTGATTGCTCTTCTAATTTCTGAGGAACAGAGAAATGGTGGTACATCTTCTTCAGGAGGAACTTCAAAAGAAGCTGTCTTCTACTCAAATGCTGGAAGAGGTAGAGGCAGAGGTAGAGGAGGCCGATTTGGAGGCCGTGGTAGAAATCAGAATATGCAGCAAACTCAAGAAAACCAGTCCTATGGAGGAGGACGTGGTAACTCTAGAGGCAGGGGGAGCCAAAGAGGTCGTGGTGGATGGCAAAGAGGCCAAAATGCAAACAATAATGTTGAATGCTACTATTGTGGTAAAATGGGTCATATGGCTAAAGACTGCTATAAAAAGCAGAATGACATCATGAATGGAAAACTGCAACAAGGAAATTATGCATCTTCTAGTAGACAGGGTGATGACAGAAATGAGCATTTGTTCATGGTGCAGCACATGAACAATTCTGTGACAAGTGTAGAAGAAACCAATGATGTATGGTATGTTGACTCAGGTGCATCAAACCACATGACAGGTCATGCAGAATGGATGGAGGATGCAAGGAAAATGGAAAAACCAGGATTTGTGGAGACTGGTGATGATACTGCACATCCTATTGTGCAGATTGGAAAAATTCCTTTGTCTATGCAAGATGGGAAAAAGAAATACCTGTCCGATGTATTTCATGTCCCGAATATCACCAAGAATCTGGTTTCTGTTGGTCAAATGGTTGAGCAGGGCTTGCAGGTCAGATTTAATCCTCATGGATGCTTTGTTGAGGATATGAAAAATAAAGGTTGCTTGATAGTAAAAGGAAAGAAGAAGGGCAGAATGTTTACATTGGATGCAGACATGCCTGAATTGAGTGCAACAATGTTTGCACATGGGACCGGTGTAGTTGTAGATATTGATATCTGGCATAAACGCATTGGTCATGTTAATGTACAGCGACTTAAATCAATGCAGGCCCAAAACATTGTTGCAGGATTGCCTAAATTCAAGGTTGTAGAAATGCATAAGGTATGTGAAGCCTGTCAGTTTGGAAAACAGGCAAGGAAACTATTTCCTAGACATGTTCAAGAGAGTAAGAAGCCATTGGAATTAATCCACTCTGATGTGTGGACTACTAAAGCTGCATCTCTTGGAGGCTGTCATTATTTTGTCAGTTTTATTGATGACTATAGCAGAAAAGTTTGGGTGTATTTTATGAAGAAGAAAAGTGAAGTGTTTGGGCATTTCAAAACTCTTAAAGCTATGGTTGAAAAAGAAACAGGTCTGCAAATAAAATGCTTAAGGTCAGATGGAGGGGGAGAGTACCTCTCAAATGAGTTTGCAAGGTTCTTGCAGGAGCATGGCATAAAGCAACAATATTCATGTAGTCATACCCCACAGCAAAATGGAATTGCAGAAAGAAAAAACAGACATATTGGAGAGGTGTCTCGTGCCATGCTCAATGAAAAAGACCTGCCAGATTTTTATTGGGCTGAAGCAGTTGCTACAGCAGTCTATATAATGAACAGGACTCCCACTGCAGCAATACATGGGATGACTCCAGAGGAGAGGTATACTGGTAGGAAACCAGATATTTCTCATTTGAAAATTTTTGGTTGCATTGCCTATGTACATGTGCCAGATGAGTTGAGATCCAAGTTGGATCCAAAAGCTGAGAAGTGCATCTTTATTGGTTACTCTCTGCAGCAAAAAGGGTATAGATGCTATAACCCTTCTACTCGTAAGTTTACAGTGAGCAGAGATGTTGTTTTTGATGAGATGAGTAGCTGGTATAAACCAGTAAATGTGATTGATGATGTAGATGCACAAAATGGTAATGCTGCACAGAATTCACAGCAGCAGTCACAAAATATTAGTGGACCTGGAGCGTCCTCTAGCAGTGGTTCACATTCTTCGCCGTGGACAGGCAGATTGAGATCAGGAGAATCTTCTCAAAGCAATGCAGATAGTGGTATGCAGGTATCACGAAAAGGAAAAGAGAAGGTTGATCAGCCCATGTTTGATGTGAATGCAGGTCACTCTTATGTGGATGGTGAATCCAGTGGCTCAGAACAGAGCATTGATGATGAGTTGGGTATTCCTTCTATTGTTACACCTGGAGTAAGGAAGACCAGGGATGTTTTGAGAGCACCTGGGAGTGAACCTACTTTGCGCAGGTCTACGAGAGCTAGGTATGCTGTGGATAGGCTGAAATATGATGGATTTACAGCCATTCACTATGCATATATGGTCAAAGTGATACATGAACCAGAACCCACATCTTTTGAGCAAGCCATGGGAAAAGAAAAATGGGAGAAAGCCATGGATGAAGAAATGGATGCCTTGGAAGCAAATGCTACATGGGAGTTAGTACCTTTGCCTAAAGGTAAGAATGCAATTGGCTGTAAGTGGGTTTATAAGGTGAAGCACAATGCAGATGGTTCTGTGAACAGATACAAGGCAAGATTAGTAGTCAAGGGGTATGCACAAACATATGGCATTGACTATGAAGAAACATTCAGTCCAGTTGCAAGGATGGCAACTGTAAGAGCAGTCATTGCTATGGCTGCATCAAAGGGATGGTCTTTACATCAGATGGATGTAAAGAATGCCTTCTTGCATGGTGATTTGCAAGAAGAGGTCTATATGGAGCAGCCACCAGGTTATGTGCATGCTGTTCATCCTGAGTTTGTTTGCAGGTTGAAGAAAGCCTTGTATGGCTTGAAGCAAGCACCTAGAGCATGGTCTGACAAGATAGGACAGTATCTTGTCACTATTGGCTTTCAGATTTCCAAGGCAGATTTCTCACTTTATGTGAGAAAAACAGAGAAAGGTATTATGCTACTTGTCATTTATGTTGATGATTTGATTATGACAGGTGACAGTGATGAAGATATCCTTCATGTGAAAATGCTATTGAAGCAGAAGTTTGAGATGAAGGATTTGGGAGAGCTGCGTTATTTCTTGGGCATTGAGGTGATTAGATCACTAACTGGGATACAGCTCTTGCAGAGGCAGTATGGATTGGACATGCTGTCCAAATATGGGATGACAGGCTGTAAGCCTATTTCAATTCCTTTGGAGCAAAATGTGAAGCTGAGCACAGATGCAGGTGAGCTTCTAGAAGACCCTACTATGTACAAACGCATAGTAGGAAGTTTGATTTATATGACTATTACCAGGCCAGATTTGAGCTATGCTGTTGGATTGGTAAGTCAGTTTATGCAGGCTCCAAGGAAACCACATTTGGATGCGGCTAGACGCATACTCAAGTATATGAAGTCCACATTGCAGTATGGACTATTTTATGAGACTGGGGTTCAGATACAGTTGCATGGATACACTGATGCTGATTGGGCTGGTAGTATTTCTGATAGATGATCTATTAGTGGATATGTGTTCTCTTTTGGGAGTGCTGCAGTCACTTGGAGCAGTAAGAAACAACCTACAGTTGCCTTGTCGAGCACAGAGGCTGAGTACAGGGGTGCAGCAATGGCTGCATGTGAGGTAGCTTGGTTGCATAAGCTACTTTATGATATGCATCAGTCTATAGATGCACCAGTTGTCATTTATTGTGACAACATGAGTAGTATACACTTGGAAAATAACCCAGTCTATCATGCTAGAACAAAGCACATTGAGGTGCATTATCACTATGTGCGAGAGAGGTTTTTACTAGGTCTTATTGATCTAGTTTATGTCAGCACAGAGGATCAGGTAGCTGACATATTCACGAAGGCATTGGGCGCAGAGAAGCTGCGCAAGTTCAGAGACCTGCTTGGTGTGTTGGAATTGGGATTGAGCTCGAGGGGGAGTGTTGAGATATCGAGCTCCACTTGTGATACGCCAGGGTGACCGTTGTGTATTTATGTCACCGACTTGTCAGTTGCAGACGCGGTTGGTACACCGCCCATGAATAATAGCTACATGATAGCTATCCTTATCTACTCTAGTTCGTGGCTCAGTTAGTATGCCACCTTAGTTAGTTGAGTTTGGTTTGAGACCCATATATAGGGTTCTTCTATTTCTTTGTACTTGAGTTCTTTTTGGCTTACACAACTAAGAAGAGGAAAACTGTTTTCAGCCTCCACCCTTGTGTGTCTTCCCCCATTGTGCAAGCAAGAAAGCTTCAAGCGAGACTCCTTCCTTCTCTCCCACAATCTTGACACAAAGATGGTCCATTCTCTCTTCTCCAGTCAAATATACAATGCCCTTATGAACACAATCGGGGTGTCGATCCCAAAACAAAATAGATTGGAACACCTCTGTGCGCAAAACTATTGAAAGCTCAGTGAAATCTTTGACCAGTGGTGGGTAGAATGGTAGCAGGAGGAGAATCCCCAACCTCCACACAACAAGATCAGTTTGAAATAAGTCCTCCTCCAAATCATCCACCATGAGGTTTGGTGGGATCCTAATGACCATCATCTAGGAGGCCTTGAAGGACATAGAGGAAGGTGGAGAGGGAGTAGGGGAAACCCTTGACTGACTGCCTCACCATGAACAAGTGCAGACAAGTGAAAGAACTATAAGTGATAAGGAAGAGCAAGAGATGCAGTCCAGCAAAGGAGAGCCAAAGTTACAGACAAAGCGAACCCCATCAAAGCTAAAGAAGGAGACAAAAGAAATGATGACAAGGGAGGAATGGGCCAAGTTGAGGAAGGCCCAAAAAGAATCAAAGAGGGTTGAAGATGAGAGAAAGAGAAGATCCAAGAGAGAGGCAAAAGAGCTAAAAAGAAAGGAAGATGAAGACATGGTGGAGGCCATGCACATGTCTATAAACGAGGCCTATGATTCTAGAGGAATGGCCGCCTTGAGCCCACGACATGAAGGAAAATCAAGCAGTAGCATTGAAGTAGCCCCAGTCATCGCAGGAAAGGGAAAGGCCCTGTTGCACCCCCTCCCTTTGACTCTCACGTCTCAAACTGCCACCACCACCTCCACCACACAGGAGCTAGTGTCTACCATGGACACCACTCAGCTCATGTCCATGATGCAGTTCTTGGTCACAAAATCACTAGAGATGGTGCTAGGGACATGAGCCAAAAGGTTGTCTATGGTGGCGGACGCCGAGTCTAGGCAGGACCCAAAGTGGCAAAAACTGGAAGCGTCCACCATAGCACTACCACCAATGCCCCCGGCCATGGACTATGATGCCTATGTGGTTGAACTCCTAGCCCAACTAGAGAGGGCCAAGAAAGAGAAGAAGGCCGCTGTTGTGGAGCTGGAGGCCAAAAGAGAGGTTGTGGCAACCCTACGACTAAAGATGACACAACAAGCCTCTGAGCATTCAGAAAGAAATTTGGAGCTTGAAAGAGCAACTCAGTGCCCAAGAAAAGAAGGCTCAAGAAAATGAAGATAGCCTAAGGAAAAGACCAGAGTATGAAGCCCAAGACTTGGTGGCAGAGTAGCAGGGCCACAAGTGGCTCATCCAGCAATATGCTTAGCTCTAGCAGCGAATGGCATGGGTGGAAGCTATGCATGTAGAACTACAAGGAATCCCGAAGGAAGGAGACCATGCACCAAAAGAAGAATGTCAAGAATAGGAGGATGCCCTGATATTCTAGCTGTGGATAGCAATGGAAGAGCAAGGAAGGCTGAAGAGAGAAATACAAGCCATGTTAGAAATGAGGGATGAGGCCATGGACAAAGCCATAGGAAGCCTACAAGATGACTTGAAGTATGCTCGGGAGGAGGTGGAGGCACTAATGGCCATGGCCATGATTGAAAGGAAGTTGCACCAGGGCATAGCTTGAAAGTTGTACACAAACTACTGAAGATCTATCAAAACGGGTCGCAAAATCCTACCAATAGTACTTTGTGGTTGAGCAAGGTAGGAGGATGGCTGAGGAGCAGCTAAACCATCGGGATAAGGAGAAGACCTAGATGATGGAAATCTGGAGCAAGCAGCAAGAGGTTTGTCTTAGGAGATGGAGAGACATAAGAAAGACATGGAAGAAAAGGCACAATAGTGGGAGGAATGCAATCTTAAAAGAGTGTGGTGCTGATAGAGTGCTTGGAAGTATCAAAATGTGAGAGGGTGCTCACAGAGTCTAGAGCTGAGGCTGTTGAAGCGTGCTCTAATGTGCAGAGGCAAGCCTTTTTAAGCACTATGCTTCATGTCACACAAGCTAAAGGCAAGGATTCGGTGAAGAGAATGAGGAGGAAGCTAGAACTGACAACCAGAGCTTTAAGATATGGCCTGCAAGAGCACACACTTCCAAGTGGCAGCACGAGCATAAACAAGGAGCAACAAAGTAGCTATTTGCGACAAGCTAGCCTCTCCATCGATGAGCTCAGGGAACTTGGATTCGAGGAACAAGAGCAGCCCCACCCACTCCCAATCCAACTCCCTATGGAACAAGACACCGAGGAAGGGCCTGACCTCAAGCAAGCATTAGAGGAAGAAGCACAAATCAGGGAGGCCAGCCTACCCTTATCTAATCTACCCCCAGAAGAGCTGGAGGGTACCCAATCTTTTGAGTGCATTATTGCTGTAAGAAGAAGAAGACGGAAACTCGTGGAGCAAGCTCAGCAGAGGGCACATGCATGGCCACAATAGCTTCATGATGAGCCCATGCTACCATGTGAGAATCACTACCCCATTAACTGGCTGTAGGAGTTGACTATTTGGCAACAACAAGAGCTCCAATCCCAACCCTTTGAGTTCTCCTTCCTCTACCCACGGGCCTTAAACCAAGTCTTACCCCTGGAAGTAGTGGAAGGAATCATTCGTTTTGGCAATACCCTAGCGAACCAATGGGTCAAGGAGTGGAGCATCATCATCACCCAATGGAGGCATGAGCCCATGGTCTACTAGCAAGACAAGGTCTATTAGATTCCCAAAACCATCCAAGGCTATGAGGCACAACCAAAGTGATGGAGGAGGATTTGGGAGACCAAATTTGATGCATGGATGGCCCTCTTCATCATGCTACAAGAAGAACGGAATGATCCCATCTACATGCCTACCCTCACAGACACGGAGTGGATTATGATAGGGGATGCATGGTAGGTATGACTTTCAGAAGATCTACAATGTCAATGTAGCAATTCTAGAGGAATGTATGACCTTTAGAGTAGGGGGACTTGCTCCTTTCTATTAACCGCGTTCTTGAGGATTTCTCTTCCTGCCCAGACCCAGCCTTCATAACCACTTGTAATTACCTGAGGATCATTAGGTTTCTCCTTTAAAAAAAGCTAGTAGCTGAGGAAGCCCACCTCCCCCCACTCTTTTTTGACATTAACCTAGGAATAGATAACTATGCTATTGCTAGATTCATGATGAGGGCAACCTTGCTTCCCTCATTTTGCATGAGGATCCTTGAAGACATGAATGATAGCCACTTTATGAGGTGCATCCACCGTTTTTTGTCAACAACACCTCTTAATGCGAGGGCTAACATCAAGGATACTTGCAGAGCTGTGCCTTCTTGACTAAATACCTAAGACCACCTCACGACTCTCGTCCGAGGAAGATTAGGGTAGAGTCTGAGAGCACCCCTGGTGGCAAGAAAAAAAAAACATTGCACCTAGTGTCTTTATACCTAGCCCCATCCCCCACAACACATGCTCAGGGCACAACAAGGGTAGGACACACCTAGGGAGGTACCACTCATAGACCTGTTACCCTAAGCTCCACACACTACACCCTCTGTCTACACTAACTAGGTCCTCAAGTGTGGGACACCACTAAGGGCTTTCCCAAGGTAGACCCATCTCCTAATCCCACCATATCGGCACCATGCACTCCATGGTCAGGCAGACACACCCCAGGTAGTGTACCTTTTTTTCTTTTCAGATACAACTGAAGGCCCCACCACCAGCTTCAGAGGCCCCATCATCCATGCAATGCGCTCCCCATCCTATGCCATGTGCCATCAGACAAAGCACAACCAACCAAGGGGCGAACACAACAGCCATGATCAGAAAGTGAATAAAGAAGCCCTGTCATGAAGAGGGTAGAAGAGAGAGAAGATGAGGAGAGAGAGAGGGTGTAGAAGAGAGAAAAAGACTGCCAGAAGAGAGAGAAAGAGAGTGATGAGGAGAGAGAAAAACTAGAGAAAGAGAGAGAAAGAAGTCATGAGAGCTTGGAGAAGGAAATGAAGATGAAAGGAGACTTGTATTATAATCTGATGGTCAAAAATCAAGTCCCTAACACCTTGTATATCCAGCGAGTGTAGCTAGTATTTCCCCATTATTAAACCCCCCTCTCTTACAAGCTCATTTGGAACAGCGTAGGCGAACTCAACAACGGAGAGTTAACTAACGGATCTGTCTAACACCATCTTAAATTTCAAAGAAGGATCTATCCACACGCCATCCTCCAAGCATGGATCATCTAACACCATTTTGAATTTCAAAGATGGACATGCCCCTCAACATCCCTCCAACACCAAGGATCATATCCAATGCCATGGCCTTTCAATTCCATAACTCCCTCCAACTGGTCTAGAAATCCCTCCAACACACCCCCACCACAGTATGTCCACAACCTTAAGGAACCCTTGGCATCCCAACACCACTCTCCCCCTCACCACCAGCAAGTGCCATGGGATTGGCACTCGTCTAGGAGGGGGGTAATGTTAACCCTCAAACAAACAAGGTGGAATAATTGGGAAAATCTAAAGCAGAAGATAAGGCGAAGGAAAAAGTGAAACGGGAGATGAAGGTGTGCCCGGAGAAATATGGAAACACAAGA
Source organism: Lygodium microphyllum (assembly GCF_053477565.2). Lineage (NCBI taxonomy): Eukaryota > Viridiplantae > Streptophyta > Polypodiopsida > Schizaeales > Lygodiaceae > Lygodium > Lygodium microphyllum. Next base: position 138,776,725 of record NC_141141.1, read on the forward strand.
GGTGCAGAAAAGTCTTGAATCAAGGAGAAAGGCACACAAGAAAAAGTGCAAGTCAATGCTTTTGTAAAAGAATGCAAGGCACACCATGATTTATTTTAAGAGTGCCAGGCTCTCACCCATGCAAATTATAAAGGTAGATGGACGGTAGGAAGGAAGCTAGGAGGACAATAGGAAAAAGGGCCTAGGCTATGGTTAGCTATGTAAAAAGGGGACGACCGCCCAAATGGGATTTAGGGCTTTGCATATAAAGTTCAAAAGATGAATGAGAGCTCATTCTTTGGTGTGTGGAAAGTTGACTTTTCTTCTTCTCTCCTTCTCTCCTTCTCTTCTCTTGCTTGCTTGTGAGTGCTTGAGGGAGGGAGTGTGAGGGAGTGAGCTTGTGAAAGTGAGGGATCTTGGAGGTGAAGTTGTGTGTAAATCGGATGCTGGATGCGTATATAGAGAGCACTGGAAGGTCCCCAGGAACAAAGAACTCTACCAAAACTCATAAAAAGCAAGAAGAGAGTTTGCACAACATGAGGCAAAAAGACAAATTGGGTACAATCCCCCCCATGCCTTGTGTGAGTGCTTCACAATACATGTATTTATAAATTTATTCATCTCAAAGCTCAAAAATAGCCCAATTTTACAATTAGCATGCTTTGGCTTTTGTGATTAATTTTGTCCAAATAAATAATAAAGCAATTGGGTGCCCCAAAAGTCGGGCTGTGCCCAAATAAAATGTCCAATAATGAAATATTTAAAGTGTGCGTCCATGCACATACAAAAAAATAAATATTTGACACGCGCTTCAATAAATAAGCGTGCCTACATAAATATTAGTTCCATGTCTTTAGTGATAAGACGCACACCCATCAAAAATGACAATTTCTTATAGGTAATTCGAATACACGTTATCGCCCAGTACTTTCCAACACCATCGCCGCTTGCTCTACACATCAAATGAAGCATTCACAATGATTAAAAAATAATAAAATTAAATCAATAAAAGTGAATCTTTAGTAGTATTCAACTACAAAATAAATAAATAGTTTGAAACTCTATCCTAACCTTAATTTACTACGAGTACACTCTAAACTCATAAATGTCCATTAATTTAAATATGTATTTTGCAGAATCATCTGTTGTGGAATTCTCCATGTGCACATTAAATTAATATGATACCCAAAAAGGATAGGCATCCGAGTCAACTTCTTGTACAAGGAATCCACCTTGTGTACGAGCACTAGCAAATAAATATAGTTTTACGAAATCCACTGCAAAACCTCACGGAATCCACTGTGGAATTAAAAAAACTTAGAATCCACCGTGGTCTCACAGAATCCACCGTGGAATATGCCTCGTGGCATCATACCCCTGGGGTGGGACATCAATTGTTCTCAATTACTATTAGCTCAATGTGGAGCGAGCAGTGAGGCATAAGCACTTAGGTCATGGACGTGCATCCATTGGGCCTCTTCAACATGATGATTTTTAATCTTAACCAAATATCTAGGGTATCTACGGCCAGTTCTAGTGTTCATAAAGTCAGTGTCTAGAATAGTTTTAGGTTCAAGGATTTCAGTTTCTTCTTCTAACAAAGGAGGGTTTTCATAGACAGGGTGAACATGTAATTGGCCTCTAAAAGGTCGTAACAAACTGATATCAAAAGTATTATGGATTTTCCAGTGTTGGGATAGTTTTAATTTAAATGCATTGTCATTGATTTTGTGAATGATCTTGAAAGGTCTATAAAATCTAGGGGCTAACTTAACAACAGGGTGTTTCTCAACACTTTGTAATCTTCGCTTTTCAATGCGTAACCAAACATAATCATCAACTTTAAAACTCATGGCTTTTCTTTTCTTGTTAGCTTATTTAGTGTATGATTGCTAGGCTTTCGCAATCATGTCTTTGACTTCAGCAAAAATAGTAGCATGCGTATTGGCAATATCATCAGCAGCTTTAACTTTGTTCAACAATGATGTAACATGTGTAGGCAATCTATGTCCATAAATGATTTCAAAAGGTGCTTTATGTGTAGCTTTATGTGGTGTATTATTGTATGCAAATTGAAGTAAATGCATGTGTGTATCCCATGTTTGTGGTTTTGAAATTGTGTATGTACACAAAAGATCTAGAATTGTAATGTTAATAGCTTCTGTTTGTACATTTGTTTCAATATGAAATGTAGATGAGAAATCAATATTTGTACCTAAATTAGCAAATAAAGTAGTCCAAATTGTAAAATCTAGAATCATGATAAAAAATAATAACTTTTGGCAAACCATGGTTAGTGAAAATAGTCTTCAAAAACAATTGTGCACCTTAAGATGCAGTTAATGTTTTCTTGCATGGAATGAAATATGCTTGTTTGCTAAATTGATCTACAATAGTCCAAATCATATCATGATTAGCTTGGGTGTTAGGTAAACTAGTTATAAAATCCATTGAAATATGTTCCCATCGTCATTCAAGAATTGGCAAAGGTATTAATAAACCATATTGCTTACCATGGTGTCACTTGACTCTTTGAAAAATTAAACACTCAGATACAAATTTAGAAACATCAGATTCCATGTGTGACCAGTAAAAAATCTTCAACCAATGTACGTAAAATAGAAATAATATCTCTATGCCCTTGATATGGGGGGACAATGAATTTTGTGCAACATAAATGATCTAAATGGAACAGTTACACACAAGCTTTTCTCATAAAACATAAATCCATCAGAATAAGACAATGAATCTATTGGAATCCAGTTATTAGCAAGTAATTTATTCCAAACAGCTTGAAAATTGGGGTCTTGGTCATAGGTATCTTTCATAGGGATAAGGGAATCAAAAGATATAACGGAGATAGTATGAATACTTGGTCTTCTACTTAAGGCATTGGCAACAACATTCTCTTTTCCAGGTTGATATTGGATAAGTGGATGAAAACTTTGAATAAAATCAACCCATTTAATATGATGGTTAGAGATTTGTGACTGACTAAGGAGATGTTTGATACTTTGTTGGTTAGTTTTGATCATGAATTCAGATCCCATTAGATCGTGTTTCCATTGACGTAAAGCTTGTACTACAACTAACAATTCCTTATCATAGGTAGAATACTTGAGTTCAGAGGGTTTAAGTTTGCAACTAGAATAGGCTATGGGATGTGAATCTTACATAAGGACAACTCCTATTTTTGATCCGCTAGCATCGGTGTGACTACTAGGAAGAATGGTTGATTAAAGTCAGGTAGTTGCAAAACATGTGTATGTGTTAAAGCATGTTTCATTAAATCTTTTTTTTTTTTGCTGATTATAAGACCAATGATATACAGTACATTTCTTTAATAATTTTGTTAAAAGTAATGTAAGGAATGAAAAATTTCTCACAAAATTTCTATAAAAGCTAGAAAGACCTAAGAAAGAATGTAACTCATGCACATTTCTAGGAATCGGCCAATTCAAAATTGCTTCTATATTTTTAGGATCAACTTTAATACCATTATATGAGACAATATGTCCTAAGTATTCAATGTGGGCTTAGAAAATTTCAATATTTTCAGAGTTAGCATATAATTGATTCTCCATAATGCTCATTCTCATTCTTACTGAAAACCAATATGTCATCAAAGAAAACAATTAAACAATGCTGATGCTTCAAAAATATGCGATTCATCATACGATTGAATGTTGCTGGTGCATTAGTCAAACCAAAAGGCATAATAAGGAATTCATAATGATCAAATTGAGTTCTAAATGCAGTTTTAAAAATATCAGATGTATCCAATTGTAGTTGATGATATTTAGATTTGAGATCTATCTTGCTAAATATTGTGGCCCCTTGTAGTTTATCCATGAGGTCGTCTATCCTAGCGATCGTATATCTATTCTTGATAGTGATATTGTTTAGGGGCACGATAGTCAATGCACCTCCTATAGCTATTATTTTTTTTCTTAACTAATAAGATAGGTGCACCAAAAGGAGAACTACTGGGCCTAATGAGTCCTTGGGCTAACAGTTCTTCAACTTGGGCTTGGATTTCTTTCTGTTCAATTTGATTGTGTCTGTAAGATGCTTTACATGGTGGTTGAGAACCAGGGATTAAATCTATTTTATGATCTTCAGGATGTGTAGGTGGTAAACTAGGTGGTAAATCAATAGCAAAACAATCTTTGAATTGTGAAAGAAATTGGGCGTGCCTAGGGTGCATCTGATTTTTCGTAGCTTCAATTTCATTCTCTCATACTAAGTATGATTTGCTACATTTTCTCAGTGCGCGTTTAGCCTGTCTGTGGCTAAGCAATGGAAAATTATCAAAGGTGTGCGTACCATGTGTAATATTTCCATGCAATAAAAGTTAGTTGGTTAGTTTGAAAGTTAGTTAGTTAACTAATAAGTTAGTAAGATTACTAACTAAAGACTAACTAAGGTATTACTAACTAACATTAATAATTAATAATTTTTATTTAATTAAAAATATATTTTAAAAATAAACCGAGAGTCATAATCCAACATTTTTCTCAGATTGACAAGGACCATAGCCACCCTTCACGGAAGTTACAATGTAAACGAGACTTCTGAGCCATATTAATCACTAGTATTAATGTGTATAGTTTGGATGGTTTTGGGCAAAAAAGAAAACTAGTATATGTTAGATATTATCCTAAAAAGATAGAATTGAAAGTCATTTAATAGAAAAGACAAGTGGTGTTTTAGTTAGTTTTGGAGATTTTATGAAAAGAAAAATAAAGAAAAGTGACTTGTGAAATCGCGTGCATAGTCTACAGGCAGTAGACATCACTTCAAACAGAGAAAAGAAGGAGTGAATTGAGAGCTTTCTAATCAAGTGTCTTGGAGTTTTACCCCTTGTTTGGAACCAATGCAACCATAAGATTTATGATCTGAGCATCAGATCACTGAGTCTTCCAAGAGCCCCTCCACTCTTGTTCTCAGGCTTATCCCCTCCTCTCTAATTCATTATAAATATGAGGCATGGGGAGGGACAAGAGAGCATAAGGAGACCTCAAAAGGCTGCAAGAGAGGGGTAGAGAGGAGGATACCCCCTCCAAGATATTGAGAGAGAGAGAGAGAGAGAGAGAGAGAGAGAGAGAGAGAGAGAGAGAGAGAGAGAGATGAGTTACCCCGAGAGGCTGCACAAATTCCCTCTATCTCGATCCTTGACTTAACCATCTTCTCTTACCCTCTCCCATCTCGAATCTATTCTGCCTTCTTAATCTCTTGAGTCTACTTGCAGATGATGGCCTTCAAGCGAAGAATGTCGTGTATGGATGGCAATCCTACAACCAGCAGCGAAGCTTTGGGCGAAGGCATCACTATCAATCCAATTGCGGTATCGATCATAAGTAATGTATTTTCAAATTGATAGATGCTTGTTTTGATTCTCACATAAGATACACTAGGCTCCATACTATGATGTATGAGAATAGGTCAGGAAAGGGATAGGCCTCTTCTCACATATTTGAAAGATGGAATTTGCAACATGTATGTATCAAGGGAAGTTAATTGCACTTAGTTACGTATGGCTTATTCGTTGATAGAACAATCGGTCAGGGAGTTATGAATAGTATAATCCTAAAAAGAATGACATTAAGAATTGTGCATGCAAGTATTAAGAAAATTTTGCATAGAATTGCTCTTTGATCCTAAGGGGGAGAGCGAATATGCAATGGAATTATTATCGCACCTATTTTTGTATTGTTTGGGAAAAATACAATTAGTTTTGTTGGTTGATTGAACAACACCCTAGATGTTTTTCTTTCAATCAATTGAGTGTTGCATTGTGATTTGGATAAATATTCCAAGTGCTTGTGTTTGATGGTAAAAGCATGGCAAGGGTTAGTAATGACAAGTAGCCATGGGGAATAAAGGAATGTTTTCCTAGAAGATGATGTTAGGGATGATTGCCTTGATTATGCTTGATCCTAAGTTGTATTAATTAAGGAAGGATATTTTGCACACATGGATCATCTCCAAGATTGCACTACGGATTACCTCGAGAGGGCACTGCTGGATTCACAGGCGGATGGTGAAGTGGTGAAAAGGTCAACCATGGAAATGGTATCTCACTCCTAGACCGCTTGTGGGTTAGGTGGAGCTTTGGACACCCCTTGCTTGTCCAGAACCCGAGGGATCCACTAGGATTTACTGTATGGTACCACATGAGTGTAAGGGAGGGGGGATATTTAAAGGAAGGAAGGTACATTTTATAAGGTAAGGTCCTATAAATAGGGGGTAGATAAAGAGTATTTTCATATATTTCTTGCACAAAGGTGACGTCTCCTTATTACTACTAGTGAATCCCCCGTGGTCCAGAATGGAGTTGGAGATCCCCGTGAGCCCAACGTCTAGGGCATTGGAAGATCCTATTCTAGATAAAGGATGGAAATTTTGGTGCCATGTGATTTGGACTAGGGACTTCTGTTGGATAGAAGGGACACATCCATCTCCTGTATGGGCAGGAGACAAAGATTAACTTGAAGATAAGTTAAGGAACTTGTTTGTTAAAAGGATTGCTTGTTTTGTTTTTGTGTCTGTGCTGTAAATTATGGGAAGGAATCCTATTCCCTAAAAGGCTTAATTAATGAAGCTGATTTTCAATGTCTCACATAAATATAGTACGACCTAATAAGAAAAATAAAGCTATCAAGGAAAGCGGGTGGACAGAATCCCTGACAGGTCCATCCTATGACAAGGTGGTCCCAAAGAATTGGGAGGCTTCTCAGAAGGATTTATCACCGTTTGACTTTAGGTATTATTTAGTTAGAACCCGATTCATGCCGTTTTAGGGGACCAGAATGGGACTATACCTATGGGTAGAGAGGTTGAGCGGTGCGTCCCTCTCGTTTCCCATTCTCTTTGAACCAAGTGCCGTATGGATGTGCTTTAGATTGGGTATCTCTGCATAAAGTAGGACGTCCAAAACCAAACACTAGAATGTTGTTAGGAGACCTTGACAACTAGGAACCCAGATTTCAAGTTGATCCTTGGAGCCCCAAGAGGAACACCAAGGAAAAGGGGATTCTACTGTAAGAAAATCTATCTTGTAACATCAACAAGCTTTTATTTCATTCTTTTTATGACCAAGACAAATAAAACAACAATTCTTCACGCAACATCATAGTAGATATCTCCCACGGATTTGATAGAATCAATCATAATCTTCAACATCTTCATAGAAAAATTCAATAGATTAACGAACATAAAATAATACACCATTTTGTAATGGAAATCAATCACATAGTATTCGTCTTCAATGTCTTCATAGTTTTCTCTCTCAATCTCTCATATACAATTACACTATTTTGATAGAGTTGGCTATCTCTGGCTCTCTCTCTCTCTCTCTCTCTCTCTCTATCAATAGTACATCAACTGAGTTCTCGAGGGGATGTAGTCCAAAGGTAATGAGGGGTTTAGAATGTGTCGTATCTAAATTTGCTTGCTACATCTAATTTGAGTGTTTCAATGTACAATACAAAATATATAGTGTAGCATGGTCACGCGGATTCGGGTGGAGCGTATTGACAAAATGCGCTCCACAATGGACTGTGGTGTCATGGCAAGGTTTGAGTAAGAGAGCCGACGACGAGCAACGGATCGGAACACGGTTGTGGATGAGATGGAGTATTTTGGGAACTTGCAAAGTATTATTACGGTGGATTACGATAGCTTCTCCATGATACTATTCGATGTGCAATGGTTCAAAGTGGTACTTGGAGGAGCTGGAGCAACAGTTTGACGAGGTCCATCTGGATTTCTCGAAATAGATTCCAAAAAAAAAGGACGGATTTGCGGGACACCTTTGTGTTGTCGGCCCATTGTGAATAGGTGCAAATAGTCATTTTCTTACTAATTGTAATACGACATGGTTTATGTCACAATGGTTTGAACTCACTTTGTAAGTGTTTGTGAACAGGTAATCTTCTATCCAAACCCCCGACAACCTCGATGGTGGTATGTTATACCTTTAACTCCTCGAGGTGCGAGAGTATATGATCAAAGTGATGTTCCAGGCATAGATGAAGAAAATATGTAAATAGAGGGTGCGATCAGATGCTTCAGCTTCGAGCAGATGATCTCGACGCTCACGACTTGGGCCAGAGGGAGGGACTGCGACTGCAGGAGGATCAGAGGGGGTGCTGCTGTGGAGACACGGATGTGGTGTCTCTGTCTCGTCGTTCAACTGGAGTTGCATCACCTCCAGGATTTGTCACACCTGTGGGGATGTCCACTCCAGTTACTCCGCCTTTTGCGCAGTCGTCGGCAGATGGCACGCTTTTTGGTGGCACTCCTTTTGGTGGCACCCCCTTTGGTGGCACCCCTTTGAGTAGCACTCCGAGAGAGGGTACCCCCGTCGGTACACTGGATGTACAGGGGTCTCCTGGATATGCCCAGGAGCATGGATGGAGATGGGAGAGGGCCCATCTTAGGCAGACTCCTAGGGGTTATGGATACCTAGTGGATAGTAGGTCAGGAGCCATCATCATGAATGATGAGGGGAGGAGGGTGATGGCTCACATGAGGGAGTTGTGCCAACTGTCAAGATTGTGGGAGAGAAGGAAGGAGTCTCACTTGTAGCTTTCTTGCTTGCACAATGGGGGAATACACACAAGGGTGGAGGTTGAAAACAGTTTTTCTCTTCTTAGTTGTGTAAGCCAAAAATAACTCTAGTACAAAGAAATAGAAGAACCCTATATATGGGTCTCAAACCAAACTCAACTAACTAAGGTGGCATACTAACTAGCCACGAACTAGAGTAGATAAGGATAGCTATCATGTAGCTATTATTCATGGGTGGTGTACCAACTGCATCTGCAACTGACACACCGGTGACATAAATGCACAACGGTCACCCTGGCATATCACGAGTGGAGCTCGATATCTCAACACTCCCCCTCGAGCTCAATCCCAATTCCTGCACACCAAGCAGGTCTCTGAACTTGCGCAGCTTCTCTGCGCCCAATGCCTTCGTGAATATGTCAGCTACCTGATCCTCTGTGCTGACATAAACTAGATCAATAAGACCTAGCAAAACCCTCTCCCGCAAATAGTGATAATGCACCTCAATGTGCTTTGTTCTAGCATGATAGACTGGGTTATTTGCCAAGTGTATACTACTCATGTTGTCACAATAAATGACAACTCGCCCATCTGTAGGCTAATGCATATCATAAAGTAGCTTATGCAACCAAGCTACCTCACATGCAGCCATTGCTGCGCCCCTGTACTCAGCCTCTGTGCTGGATAAGGCAACTGTAGGCTGTTTCTTGCTGCTCCAAGTAACTGCAACACTCCCAAAAGAGAACACATATCCACTGGTAGATCGTCTATCAGAAATGCTACCAGCCCAATCAACATCAGTGTATCCATGCAACTGTATCTGAACCCTAGTCTCATAAAATAGTCCATACTGCAATGTGAACTTCACATACCTGAGTATGCATCTAGCCGCATCCAAATGCGGTTTCCTTGGAGCCTGCATAAACTGACTTACCAATCCAACAGCATAGCTCAAATCTGGCCTGGTAATAGTCATATAAATCAAGCTTCCTACTATGCGTCTGTACATAGTAGGGTCTTCCAGAAGCTCACCTGCATCTGTGCTCAGCTTCACATTCTGCTCCAAAGGAACTAAAATAGGCTTACAGCCTGTCATCCCATATTTGGATAGCATGTCCAATCCATACTGCCTCTGCAAGAGCTGTATCCCACTTGGTGATCTAATCATCTCAATGCCCAAGAAATAATACAGCTCTCCCAAATCCTTCATCTCAAACTTCTGCTTCAATAGCATTTTCACATGAAGGATATCTTCATCACTGTCACCTGTCATAATCAAATCATCAACATAAATGACAAGTAGCATAATACCTTTCTCTGTTTTTCTCACATAAAGTGAGAAATCTGCCTTGGAAATATGAAAGCCAATAGTGACAAGATACTGTCCTATCTTGTCAGACCATGCTCTAGGTGCTTGCTTCAAGCCATACAAAGCTTTCTTCAACCTGCAAACAAACTCAGGATGAACAGCATGCACATAACCTGGTGGCTGCTCCATATAGACCTCTTCTTGCAAATCACCATGCAAGAAGGCATTCTTTACATCCATCTGATGTAAAGACCATCCCTTTGATGCAGCCATAGCAATGACTGCTCTTACGGTTGCCATCCTTGCAGCCGGACTGAGTGTTTTTTCATAGTCAATGCCATATGTTTGTGCATACCCCTTGACTACTAATCTTGCCTTGTATCTGTTCACAGAACCATCTGCATTGTGCTTCACCTTATAAACCCACTTACAGCCAATTGCATTCTTACCTTTAGGCAAAGGTACCAATTCCCATGTAGCATTTGCTTCCAAGGCATCCATTTCTTCATCCATGGCTTTCTCCCATTTTTCTTTTCCCATGGCTTGCTCAAAAGAAGTGGGTTCCAGTTCCTGTATCACTTTGACCATATATGCATAGTGAATGGCTGTAAATCCATCATATTTCAGCCTATCCACAGCATACCTAGCTCTCGTAGACCTGCGCAAAGTAGGTTCACTCCCAGGTGCTCTCAAAACATCCCTGGTCTTCCTTACTCCAGGTGTAACAATAGAAGGAATACCTAATTCATCATCAATGCTATGTTCTGAGCCACTGGATTCACCATCCACATAAGAGTGACCTGCATTCACATCAAACATGGGCTGATCAACCTTCTCTTTTCCTTTTCGTGATACCTCCATACCACCATCTGCATTGCTTTGAGAAGATTCTCCTGATCTCAATCTGCCTGTCCATGGCGAAGAATGTGAACCACTGCTAGAGGACGCTCTAGGTCCACTAATATTTTGTGACTGCTACTGTGAATTATGTGTAGCATTACCATTTTGTGTATCTACATCATCAATCACATTTACTGGTTTATACCAGCTACTCATCTCATCAAAAACAACATCTCTGCTCATTGTAAACTTACGAGTAGAAGGGTTATAGCATCTATATCCTTTTTGCTGCAGAGAGTAACCAATAAAGATGCACTTCTCAGCTTTTGGATCCAACTTGGATCTCAACTCATCAAGCACATGTACATAGGCAATGCAACCAAAAATTTTCAAATGAGAAATATCTGGTTTCCTACCAGTATACCTCTCCTCTGGAGTCATCCCATGTATTGCTGTAGTGGGAGTCCTGTTCATTATATAGACTGCTGTAGCAACTGCTTCAGCCCAGTAAAAATCCGGCAAGTCTTTTTCGTTGAGCATGGAACGAGATACCTCTCCAATATGCTTGTTTTTCCTTTCTGCAATTCCATTTTGTTGTGGGGTATGACTGCATGAATATTGCTACTTTATGCCATGCTCCCGCAGGAACCTTGCAAACTCATTTGAGAGGTACTCTCCCCCTCCATCTGACCTTAGGCATTTTATTTGCAGACCTGTTTCTTTTTCAACCATAGCTTTAAGAGTTTTGAAATGCCCAAAAACTTCACTTTTCTTTTTCATAAAATACACCCAAATTTTTCTGCTATAGTCATCAATAAAAGTGACAAAATAATGACAGCCTCCAAGAGATGCAGCTTTAGTACACACATCAGAGTGGATTAATTCCAATGGCTTCTTACTCTCTTGAACATGTCTAGGAAATGGTTTCCTTGCCTGTTTTCCAAATTGACAGGCTTCACATACCTTATGCATTTCTGCAACCTTGAATTTAGGCAATCTTGCAACAATATTTTGGGCCTGCATTGATTTAAGTCGCTGTACATTAACATAACCAATGCGTTTATGCCAGATATCAATATCTGCAACTACACTGGTCTCATGTGCAAACATTGCTGCACTCAATTCAGGCATGTCTGCATCCAACGTAAATATTCTGCCCTTCTTCTTTCCTTTTGCTATCAAGCAACCTTTATTTTTCATATCCTCAACAAAGCATCCATGAGGATTAAATCTGACCTGCAAGCCCTGCTCAACCATTTGACCAACAGAAACCAGATTCTTGGTGATATTCGGGACATGAAATACATCGGACATGTATTTCTTTTTCCCATCCTGCATAGACAAAGGAATTTTTCCAATCTGCACAATAGGATGTGCAGTATCATCACCAGTCTCCACAAATCCTGGTTTTTCCATTTTCCTTGCATCCTCCATCCATTCTACATGACTGTCATGTGGTTTGATGCACCTGAGTCAACATACCATACATCGTTGCTTTCTTCTGCACTTGTCATAGAATTGTTTATGTGCTGCATCTTTAAACAAATGCTCATTTCTGTCATCACCCTGTCTACTAGAAGATGCATAATTCCCTTGTTGCAATTTCCCATTCATGATATCATTTTGCTTTTTATAGTAGTCTTTAGCCATATGACCCATTTTACCACAGTAGTAGCATTCAACATTGCTGTTTGCATTTTGGCCTCTTTGCCATCCACCACGACCTCTTTGGCTCCCCTTGCCTCTAGAGTTACCACGTCCTTCTCCATAGGACTGGTTTTCTTGAGTTTGTTGCATATTCTGATTTCTACCACGGCCTCCAAATCGGCCTCCTCTACCTCTGCCTCTACCTCTTCCAGCATTTGAGAAGAAGACAGCTTCTTTTGAAGTTCGTCCTGAAGAAGATGCACCACCATTTCTCTGCTCCTCAGAAATTAGAAGAGCAATCAACTCCTCAAAATCAGGAAATCTTTCACGAACTGAAATGGATGTCCGAAACTGCACATAATCCTTTCCTAGACCATTCAAGGTCACAAAAACTAAATCATCATCTTCCACTGGCGACCCAATGGAAGCAAGTGCATCTGCAATCTTTTTCACCTTCATGTGGTAGTCGTTGATGCTCATATTTTCTCTTTGCACATTGTGCAACTCTTGCTTGAGCTGCATTTTCCTGGCTTGCGTATTTGTGCTATACATTTTTGACAAAGTATCCCATGCCTCCTTTGGCGTACTTGCATCTTTAATATGCACAATCATAGAGTCTGAAATGTTGATAGACAGCCAGTACATAACTTTCCTGGCCCTCTCATGCCATTCTTTAAATGCCTGCATTTGCTGTTGATTGGGAACATCAGGAAGAACTGGTTCTTCTTCATTTCCTGCAACAAATTCCCAATATCCTTTTCCCATAAGGAAATTCGTCATTCTAAACTTCCATGCTTGGAAGTTGTTCTTGTCAAGCTTTTCAGTGACAATCTGTGAAAGAGAATCAGACGCCATTACAGAACACTGCAAAAAATTATGTCACTGCAAAGAACACAGCTTCAGCCTCACAAGGGCAAATCTGCAAAACTGGCGAAAGTGGTATTTGACCACACAGTCACTTCCTAGTGACGATTTTGCATATACAGGAACCGAGGATGATTCTGTAACTCCCAATGTCTCTGCACACAAGCATACGATGCAATATATGTGGTAACTTTTCACCGACCTGTAGAATAGTGGTCGCACAGCATAAAACATGGCTTTTTCCTGAGTGCGTGTAGAAAACTTCCGCCTCCAAAACAGGCCCTGAAATGGCCTCAAATAAAAAAAACAGGGTCGCTCGGTGCTAAAGCCCTATCCCGCAGCATACACTACCCTCTTGTTTCACCGCGAAGGGCATCTCAACCTGAGACAATGCACTCTTGCAATTTCCGGCTGTGCTGCCTACAGAGATCTACTCCCAAAACAGAAAATGAAAGCAACACTGCTCCTCTTACCAGAACACCGCGAGCTTGGCTTGCTTTCTTGAGCTCCTTACCACGAACAAGGCTCTGATACCATGTCAAGATTGTGGGAGAGAAGGAAGGAGTCTCACTTGTAGCTTTCTTGCTTGCACAATGGGGGAATACACACAAGGGTGGAGGCTGAAAACAGTTTTTCTCTTCTTAGTTGTGTAAGCCAAAAAGAACTCTAGTACAAAGAAATAGAAGAACCCTATATATGGGTCTCAAACCAAACTCAACTAACTAAGGTGGCATACTAACTAGCCATGAACTAGAGTAGATAAGGATAGCTGTCATGTAGCTATTATTCATGGGCGGTGTACCAACCGCATCTGCAACTGACACGTCGGTGACATAAATGCACAACGGTCACCTTGGCATATCATGAGTGGAGCTCGATATCTGAACACAACAAGTTTTTCGGCACAACGTCCTGGATCATTGGAGAAACATACCGGAGGGGAGCAAGGACTACATAGTAGCATCCTTGCACGAGGAGTTCCCGGTGCCAACCGCAGTAGATAGATTCTCTACGGGCTGGATGATGGATTGCATGCGTGCATATATGTCACATAGACGATCCGACGCACACAAGGCAATCAAGAGTGGGGCTCCAAAGCCCAAGTGGTTAGATGTAGACGACTGGCGCCAACTGAGGGAGGAGGCTACAGATTCGCCAAGACGTTGGAGTCAGCAGCGGGAGGCGGCGAGGGCACGAATCGAGGCCGAATCGGTGCATCATCTTGGGAGTGGCGGCCACAGGACATATTTGGAGGACTTTGTAAGTTTCTCTTTTGTTTTGTTTATTTGTTTTTTTGAGATATTCTTTGTACTGACAATCATGTTTCTAACAGTTAGCATTTTATTTTCTTTGCAGCACTCCATTACAAATCGCAATCCGCAAGGCCTTGAGACTCGATACGCAGAGAGGCACGGTCTCAGGGCATTGATCGACCGATTGTACAGACGCGGCGGCCCTGTAAGTCACTCATCTTTCTTATCCGTAGTTACCATGAGATATTTGAATGCATTATTGTATGGTGGATTGATATGTTGTTTCTTTTTCTGCACAATCCGTTTGATGCTCCTTTGCGGCGGGATGAGCTTTTGGGGGACGAGGATTTGTAGCTCGCCCTTGGATCCTTAGAGCTCACACACCTTTAGTTTTTAGTCGCCTGATCTATGTAGACATCTTCTATGTATTAGTGATATCGTTTTATGATTGTACCAATCGCATTTTATGGGATCATGTATTATTTCATGTATCAATTTTATGATTTCAGTATACATTCTTTTTGTTTGCAAGTGCTTTGTATGCAGCAGTGCAGAAACTATTTTGTATGGCTCTCATACAGCACACAATGCTATATGTGGCAGGGCAGCTTGCTGTCCTGCCGCAATTTTTTTTCTCTGTTACCGTCGCTATTTGTGTCACAAATTTACTGCTCGCGTCGCTATTGGTGTCGCTATAAGCGTCGCAAATTTACTGGTTGTGTCGCTATATACATCGCTATATGCGTTGCATATAGTGACGCATATAGCGATGCATATAGCGACGCATATAGTGACACATATAGCGACGATTCTATGGCGTCGTCAATAACGACACTTTTTGCGAAGACGGGGGCAAATTTTGTTGTTTGTATTTTCGTCGCTTTAAACGTCACTATAAGGTCTATATCTTGTAGTGTTTCAAGATAGAAGATCATTCATACGAATAAGCAAGATGAGAGGATTTGTGATCAGCATCAACCAAAGGATGGATCCATGACTTACACCTCTATAAACTGGCACAAGTTCTCATCTCAAGGATTAACAAATTTTCAGAAGTAATTGGTTTGCTGAAGCAGGTTTATGATTGAATGACCTATAAATTGAAGGCAGAAACACGGCTCGCAGACTACTTTCATCCATGATATTATATACTCCTCGTGACATGCACTCTATAGCATACTGCACAGCCTGTAGCACAGTACCCAAATTGGCAGCAATTCCCCATAACTGTTATATCTGGTAACAACTCCAATACCCGGAAGATTCCAGTGAAAAGCTACTTCATCAGCTCATGGAAAATGGCAGTCTGACTAACAGGCTTCAAGATGATGCCATAACATGGTTGAATCATCTTTCCCATGTTTAGTTTTCAAAAAAAAAACTCTTAGTTATCCAAGTAATAGTAGGGATCCTGCAGACTTATGCTCCCTATCTTTTGTAGAATCCAGCGTGTTGATACGAGGTCGATAGTTTGTGGGATCACGTCTGAAAGTAATATCCACATGCGATAGAAACAGGTTCATGTCAGTCAAGAGAGACTGTGGTGTATTCGCAACACAGTCAACTGATGGTTTTCCCTCATACACAACCCTGTCAACCAGGTATGTTGCCATAATGAAGTCATGCTCAACAACAAATGCAGTCTTTTTAGCATGCAAGATAAAGCATTTGAACACTTTTGCTGCCACAGTTCACTGCTCTGAATCAAGGTAAGCACTCGGCTCATCGATAAGTTATATGTCTGCAGGCTTTCCGAGGCACAAACATAAAGCAACCCTCTGCAATTCTCCGCCAGACAAAGTCACTTCAATCTGCGAGATCTATCATTCTATGGAGCCATAACTGGTATAGATCCAGGTGCATCTGGGTCACTCGTGTAGTTCTCAAAGTAAAGTACTTCCTGTTATGTAGAGTTGCAAGGTCTCTTCACAGTAGGTCCAGGATATAAATTCAATTTAATGTCGCAGGTAGCTGCGTCTGATGCAACAGTCATTGGCAATTGCCATTGATAGTGGGTCGTAAGCATCACAATGGCATGCCTAGGAGGTTTCAACCTTCGAACAACCTTCCTGTGGTTGAACGAGTGTTCCGCTGCCAGTCTAGGAGGTTTCATCCTTTCGAGCCATGGCGACTATCTTCCTGTTATCATTGGTCACCAAATTCCGGCCATCCTTCCCCATCGACGACATCCTCCTTCGTTTTTTTTTTTGCGACTCCTCTTTCGCCTTTTCTAACTAATAAAGTGGCCCCCCAGAAAAGCTTCCTCTCCCAAAAAGCCTTCAATACCCAAAGAACCATCTATTGCATATCTAGACCACACTTATA
Source organism: Lygodium microphyllum (assembly GCF_053477565.2). Classification (NCBI taxonomy): domain Eukaryota; kingdom Viridiplantae; phylum Streptophyta; class Polypodiopsida; order Schizaeales; family Lygodiaceae; genus Lygodium; species Lygodium microphyllum. The sequence continues at coordinate 138,793,516 of NC_141141.1, forward strand.
TTTGTATTAAGGCTAGTTTATGAAGTGGACTGGAGGGATGATTAACCCTGTATGCACCAAACCACCAATTTGCAGGCACAATCCTCAATGAACCAGACTACAAATTAGTGTTTTCATATGCTGCTTCCTATGCTACCATAGCTAATTCTGCTTTCGATTGCAGTCGAATTTGTGACAAATTGCAAGCACACCATCAATATCAAAATGCTTTACAAGATACAAGTTGTGGCCATCATCCATATCCTTCCTGAATTGCACCCAATCATAAGCATGGGAAGCCAATATTACCTGCACATCATTCAGTTGAAGTTGAAACTGGTTGTAAAAAGTAGAATACACTGTTTCCTCATAAGTATCTGTGCCTCCACTAGTGGATGCTAGCTTTGGCCACCATATGTTTGGAATTTCCATATTCTCTTTATGTGACCAATGCACCTTTTTGCAATCCTCCAAGAATATACTCTTTGAATGTTTTAATGATTTCAACATTGCAGTATGCATCACAACAATCAGTTGACTAACAAAAGAGTCTTCCAGATTTTGTGGAAATATAAGAACTGGACTCTCTATTTGAATTTCCATGCTGATATGTCTTCCCATAGCCACAAGCTTTCAAGCCACACACACAAGTAATATCATCCTGACCGATGCTTTTGAGTGTCATCTCATCAAGGAATTCCAATGCTTCTCTATCATAGCCATGTTCAGCATATCCTGTCATAAGTGTCATCCAGGATACGACTTCTTGATCTGACATATTGTCAAATATTTCTTGGGCTTTTCCAAGCATACCAGATTTTGCATACATGTCGACCAAAGCATTATTGATTAATTCCTCTTGCTCCAAACCCTCTTCCACATAGAACAAAAGTATAAACACAACAACTAAATATGTACAAAGTATCAAATCCCACACACAACTTTCGGGTGGTTTTCACACCTCGAATGCGCAGCAATACGACAACGAGGAAGTGAAAAAGGCTCACACCACTACACTGATCCTACGGGCCCCAGATTGGACAATCACCTTTTGTGTTCACATTGACGGTTCTAAATTTGCTATAGGAGCAGTGTTGTGCCAACTTCATGAACACAACTTAGACTATCTAGTGAGTTTCACTAGTAGAAAACTCACATTTATGGAAATGAATTATTCGACAATGGAGAGAGAGGTTCTACCCATGGTATTCTTTGTAAAGAAGTTTTGGCACTGTCTTTTGTCTATGCCATTTACCTTCTTTGTTGACCATCAGGCCTTGCTATATCTCATTAACAAACCTTCTGCTATACAAGACGCATCACTTGATGGCTACTTCTGCTTTTGGAGTTTGACCTCTCTGTGTTTGTACGCAAGAGGAAACAACATTACATGGCTGACCATATGTCTCGCATTCCCACAAGAGAAGCCGTTGGACAAGGCATTACGAAAGAACTACCTAATGCCCATTTCTTTAATCTATCCAGCAAAAGAGTTCTATTTAAAGTTGATCTAATGCCATATTGGCCAGATGACATAGTCCAAGTGCTCGAGCACGGACTCCCTGAATGACCAACAGAAAATGCCCAACTTAGGCAACTTATTTTGAAAATCCAACCCTATCAGCAAATAGCAAGCCAACTTTACTGGCTAGGGCAAGACAGATTGTTGTGCCGATGTGTGTGCAAATATGAAATGCATAATGTGCTTATTGAAGCACATGGTGGAATCACAAGAGGACACTTCAATGGAGACACGACAATCCACAAGGTGTTGTACTCTCAGCTATGGTGGCCTACTCTCTTACAAGATGTAGCACAATTTGTAAAACACTCTGACAAGTGCCAATGGACCAATGTCCCAATTCCCAAGGATCAAATGGAGCTGACCCCAATCATTGCAAGACAACCATTTGAGAAATGGGGAATCAACTTCATTGGACCAATAAGCCTCGTGGCATAGTATTCACAGGCTAAGTACATCATCATGGCCACAAACTATCTCATGAAGTGGGCAGAAGCACGAGCTACAAGAAAGAATGATGCTAGGACCATTGCTAAGTTCTTATGGGAGCTAGTGATGTCATGCTTTGATTGCCCCAATGAACTTGTTAGCGACCACCAAGGCACACACTTCATCAATGAAGTGATAGCTCATCCCCTATTCACCTTTCTAATCATCCATTAGAAATCCTTGCCATACTATCCTCATGTGAATGGCCAAGCTGAGTCTACCAATAAAATCCTAATAAATGTCCTGACCAAGGTGGTCTCTACTTCACACAACCACTGGTGATAACAAACTCTGGCAGCCTTGTGGGCCTACCATACAACCTATAAAATGGAAATTGGTCAAACTCCCTTCAGGCTGACCTATGGAACAGGGGTAATTTTACATGTAGAGTTCCTCGTTCCTAGCATGAGAGTCGCTCTTCAAGAGAGACGAGATGGAAAGGAGGCATGGACGGAGTGCTTAGCCAAGCTTTGCTTAGCCAAGCTGAAACGCCTATCATAGACTCAAATTCTAGCCACCCATGCGATAATATTTGAGAAGGCAAGATGCAAAAGCTACTTTGACAAGCATGTCAAGCAGCAAGACTTTGAAAATGGCGACTTAATCATGATGATGTACTCAATCAAGGGACATAAACAGAAAATTAAATTTTGGGGATTAAGACCTTTCAAAGTTTGCGCATCAATTTCAGAAACATAGAACTCAAAACCCTAGAAGGAGAGGGTATATGCTTCTTCAATGCCAGCCATATAAAAAAGGTATTACCCCCCCGCCCCCCCCCCCAACGCACCTACTACATGAGCTCTAATGCTAGAGTCCCCTACCAATATATGAGTGGTCACTATCACTGAGCTTGGCGATGAAGATGAGGAAGTTGTAAAACCAACTTACCTAAGCATAATGGTTAGTGCCAAGAGAATCTACACCTTTAATGCATTGATTGATGAGGGAGCATACTTTAATGTCCTGACTCGTGATCATTGGCTTCAACTTGGCAAACCACAGCTACAGCCCACAAATACTAAACTCAACCTATATGGGAGTTAATCATATGTACTCTTGGGAAAGTGCAAGGCTGCAGTCTCTATCGAGTTTGAAATCATACTAATAATCTTTTATGTGTTTCCAAACACCAAAGATGCAGGTACAGCATCACTATTAGGATGCACATTTAAAAAGAAAACTCATTGCAATATTGATTACGAGTCACAACATATTCACCTCGCCATAGGCAACATATGTATAGTCACCACTTTCACCAAGGGCTTTGTGACTCCTTCAAAGTTCGCAAAGCCACCGGTAGAGAAACCCATCGTCAAGTCTAAGGAAGGGGATAGTGACTCATCACAACCCTCCAAGCCTCAATGCTAGCATCCCACTGAACCCAAAGCTGAAGCCCAATTGAAACGGATACTTGAACATCAAGGACCACTACCTAGGAGCAAACACCCACACCCTCATGAGGTTAAGGATCCACACTCAAAACCTAAGAGGCATAGAAGAAGCTACCAATATCGATGAACAATCAAGCCGCAATGGATCCCAAAGACCTAGATGGCCAAAGGCACTCCTCATGAGCCACCCTCAAACTTGACCACACAAAATATCTAGACAAGTTAGGCACTCAAGCCACCAGAGAATCAGGCTGCTAAGTCTATAGAACCTCCAAAACCTAGATCAGCAAGGCCTAAACAAATCTATCACCCAAAAGCGCTTGCTACTAACAAACCATCCAAGCCTAGTCTTGTTAGTGCCACTTAGACCTCAGAAGCACCTAGTAGTGCGACACCTGCATCTCTAACCAAACCTATCAAACATGAGGCCAGGCCAAGCCACAACCCCAAGAGCAAACCAAGTAGCAACCTTCAACTTTGCTAAACTCTCTAGCTCTATCAAACCTCAACCACCTGCCGGCCTTAAACCCTCTTATGAGCGGTGAGAAATTCTAACCTTGACCTACAAACTTAGTTGAAAATAGGAGGGATGACTTGGTTGCTTTCCTTAGATGCTTGGACACTACTTTCATGATATTAGCTAAAAGCAATGATAGACTATTGAAGAGCCTATAGAAGCAAAAGTGTGTATACCTTGCTCTTGGGAGGAGTCAAAATTTGTATTTGTTAAGGCTCCCGAAGCAGCGCAGGAGTTAATTACCATTGAGATATTGTAACGTGTCCAGTTGTTTGCTTATAGGACACGTCTTAGCAGCCCATCGCATCACCCGGCACTCCCACGGAATGTCATAGGGTTTGCGATCTAGGTCTTCCCTGCCATGAAGCGGAAGCATTCTGGCTGTTCCTGAATCAGGGTTTCCTAATGGTCAAATTCCTAGAGAGTAACTAGTGTCGAACCCTAAGTGAACTACTTTACACAGAAACGTCAGGGTCGAAGCGGATTCATGCTGCACTTGGTTCAAGGAGAATGGGAAATGAGAGGGATGCAAATCTCGACCTCTCTGCCCATAAGGCATAGTCCCATTTCGTTCCCCTTAAACAGCATAAATCGGGATTCTAGTAATCTAGACTCTAGGTCAACATTCCTTGCTATTCATTTCCTTCGAGAAAAGTTCCCTGCTGTTGATTTCATTGAGAAAAGTTCCCGACGAACCGGGACCACCCATCAGTTGGACGGACCCATGGCCACATCCACCGCACTTTCCTCATAGTAGCTTTAGTTGTCTAATTACCTATCACATTTAGTTGGACACGCATAAAACAACTTCCTTAATTAGCCAATTACTTACTAGTTCCTTCACATAATCTTAGCACTGACATAGAAAAACAATGTCAAACAAGTTCCTTTATAATAATTGATCTTATTTATCTTTGGGAAACATCATATAATCCAGCCCGTAGGCTAATCCATAAATCTGCTTGAAGGCAATCCATAATCCACTTGAAGGCAATCCAGCAATCCACAGGGATTACTAATCCAAGATTCCATCCATAGACAAGTATGTGGGCCTGGAGATCCAATTTCGAGTCACGTTGGCCTCTTGTGCAGGACCCGGAGGCAAGGGATTTACGACCAGAGCCCCCGTGACACCCAAGCGTCCTCCTACTCCAAGTAGCACCCAACGGAGAGACCTCTCGTGACAGGTTCGGTCCACGTTCCCGGCGTGGCTAACAACCCCCTTGGTTAGGGTCATGCAGATAGTCGGGGGTAACTGATGCTGCCTCTCCCTTCAGGCCTTCAACCTGAAGCATTAATTATCTTTCCATCCTTAGTTCATTGAGCAAAGCAATACAAACAATGCTCCTAACTTATACAAACACAAACAATCCAGTGGTTGTTTTATTTGGCCAACTGCTAAGGAGTGAATCCTTTTCTCCGAATGCGTCCAGCATCCGATCTGGGATCAATTGCAACTTGGCAAGATCCTCAAGGGTTCGTTTGTTTACCCTTTTTTCCTTGGGTTAGGGTCATACCCTGTCAACCCAAATTAACCAACACCTTAGGTTTCTTAAGTTAAGACAATAAACCCTGGCGACCATGTCGCTCTAATTTGATTTGTCAATTGCTTGCTAGGCAATTCATAGTTACCTTATCTTGGCAAATCAACCCAAGAATGTTGATGTAGTAGGATGTCTACTCATCCTCTTGCAAGTTAGACTTGCACTAGAATCTGCCAACCTTATTCCAAGGAGTGGCAAATCTCTCTTGTGATTAAACCACAAAGCCATGCGACGTTTCAACTTGTTTCACAAGTGTCGCACCTAACTCATGGGATCATTTCACCCATTGAACGACGTTTCCTAGTCAATGAATTATGTTCAGTCAAGATGTAGGGTTTGGGGTGTCTTCTTACCCAACCCAACTCTAATGGTACTAGGCCGGTCCTAGGGTTTCCAACTCAATCCGAGTTTTAACATTAGGTCAATCGATCCTTAGGGTAGAAACCCTAAATCGTTGTTTGCATGGGCGTCTAATTAACCCAAACATTCCGTGAATGTGGGTAGGACCTTTGGGTTTGAGGGTTTCGACTTGGCATCCAAGTACGATGCTAGGCAGAATTTCGAACGTGCTAAGCCCTAGCTAGCACTTGAGGTGTTCATCGTATCGACTAGTTATGCCTATACGAATCCCTTAAGAGTTATAACATTACAAGGGGTTTAGCTAAACTGGTCTACTTGTCTTGCGACAAGGAACAATTCTTTCTTGGAGATGCTAAACTTGATCTAAAGGTGTAAATAGTTGCAAGACATCACATTACGTGTAAATATGTGATTCATTACTTCTATGCACTATAAGGTTCGTAATAACCCTTTCTTTTCTTGCTAAAGTCATGACGAATGACAAATTGGAGGGATAACTTGCATAAAACCCACAAAGATTTACATCAAGGAATTATGCATACAACCTTTCATTTAATGCAATTGAATTTCATGCTTTGATAAGCCATGCAACCTTTTCTAAATGCAACTGCAACCCATTCTAGATACAACTTCGTTAGATGAAGTTCATGCATCAGGAATATGTGACATGCAACCTTTAATCCATTCTACAAGCATCTTCACATGTAGTATGCAAGTCTATGGTTTCATCCTCATGCTATGAAGTCCTTTGGACAACATCTAACGGATGTTAACGATTTTTCCTCATGCGAATCACTACAAGGAGGTTATTGCCTAAATGCAATATTCACTTATTCTTTCCATGGCCAAAAGATGCACTTAACAATTTCATCTTTTAACCCTAAACAATATGTGCTTAGGCTTGTCACTTTGGATCATCACAAAAAGGCAACATGCAACTAAGCTCATAAGACGTATAAGTAATTTACATTCACAACTTTGGAAATGCAAGCAAGAGCAACATGCAATTTAAAACTTGTAGGATGAATGCCTAATTTTGTATTCATAATTTCTGCATGAAATTTAAGCGTGCCCAATGTGAAATTAAACTTCCAAGAACGTGGGTTTGGGGACTTGCAGCGATGTCCACGTGTAAGCTTGGATTCGAGGCTTCTGCGGCGGGTGCGCCTTGCGACTTTGACTTTGGAGCCATTGTTGATGATTTGAACTCCATGATCTTTTACATGATCTCCGAACTTCCTTCAAGCTTTGGCAAAATAGCCTCCAAGTCTGCCCACTTTCTCCCTTGTGTAGGAATACCCTTTTACGGATGTGGGTTATAAGCAGCCGTGGACAAGCCATGCACAAAGCTTATGAGGCCTTATCCTTAGAAGCTTCTCAAGAAGCTTCTTCCTTTTACAGAAAGTGTGGAGGGGGTAATGTTGGGGGAAAATTTAATGACGAGGGGGGGAGTTTATGATGATAAGGCGGCAGGTAGGCGGCTACAGCACAGCACCCGGTGGCAGCAAGCGTTGTGTGGCGGCAGGATGGCGACAACCAACGACGACACACACGATAGTAGACGCTCCAAATCCTCCTCTCTCCTCCTTCCTCAATAGCACGGCAGCCTCCTTTGATTGTGCCTCCCCCCAAGGCTAAGGGGGAGGTTATATAGTATAAGGGAGGGGGGAAGATCCACCATGTGGAGGCTTTCGTGCCTCCCCTCCCTCATGCATCCACACCACACTCCTCCTTAACTCACTCCTCCATGCTCTCCCTCTCCCCCTGCCATGCATCGGTTGAGGGGAGGGGTAAATAATAATTTTTTTTACCATTATCCATTTGCCCCTTTTTCCAAGAAGGGTGTTCTTGCACAGCTTGCAGTCTTCATGCCCTCGGCTTTATTTTGCATGATGCAGATGGGGATTATTATCGAGCATGCGGGGTAAACACTTAGCCACCATCATTAATGGACGCGGGAGATGACTTTGCACAGCTTTTGCACGGGCGTAAAGATCTTTAATATTTTGAGCGAAAATATTACAGATATCTAGAGACCAGGAAATCAAACATCGTCTCATTATGTTGTATACCAAGAATACAAACATGGCCACAAACCAAGAAATTGAGGAGTTGAAATAGCTTCCTGATAACAACCCCTCTTTCTTGTGGAAATGGTACACTCTTTGACTGCAATGGGAGCTAGAGGGATGCCGAATGATGACCAATGCTAAGTAGCGGTGCGCAATCAAGTTTTCGGAATATGACCCAACCTATATAGCTCCAACTTCCTATAGGGTGTTGACTACCAATAGTAATCGATCCTTAGAAGAACACATTAGGGGACATCCCTATCTAGATCACATCCATACTGAAGGAGGAGATGCACATTGCTAGTAGAGTGGACTTTGGGGACTTCTTGCTTGATGTCCTCACTTACATTATGCATGTAGGCATCTGCCCTCTTGACATGGATAGCTATGCTAACTTAGAATATAATCCAAATTTCTATGCTTGGCTCATGGAAATTAAAACACTAAGATTATGTACTCAAGGCCCTTCATCCTCTAGCCCTCTAATCCTGGGAAGGATTCTTCTCATTTTAGAGGGGGAGGGGGTAAGCTGAAGCAAACCAAACACATAAATCAAATCAAACACATATGGAAAACAATAAAGAAAAAGCACACATTAGAAACGTCAATCAATACCTAAAAGCAAAAATGGAAGGATGAAAAAACTTGTGATTGAGGAGAATGCCATTAAAATTTGAAATCAATAGACTACTTGAAGGAAAAGTCTACTTCTACACTCAAGCATTTCAGTTTAGTAAGTATATAATCGTTTCCTTTTGCTCGTAATGATTTTGAAAAACACTAATGATGAATATGGCTTCATGACAGGGATCCATCATGTTAGGCCAAGAAAATGCAAGAAAATTGCATTTTTTAGAAGAAGAGTAGGCAAAATATGACCTTTCGATGGAAACACAGGCCTTTAATTAGTTTAAGTTCTGACATATGTTCAACCTAGAAGAGGTGGCCATCGAAGGGCTGTGAGGTTGATCATTGAGCACTGCAGTTTACAGAAATACATAGAAGTAGTGGGCCAAAGGGTAGACTACATCCATTATGTAGAGTTCTTACGGACTTTTCACAAGGACCGTGGCACCATTATTATGCAAGAGGGGGAAGAGACTCGCCCAGTACAGATTATGCTAACCTAGACCTGGTAGAAAGGGCCCTAGGATTGGCCAACCAATAAGGTGGAACCAAAGCCAAAGATAGATGTGTATGCCATGATGGGAGTGGACAAAGTGAAGGTCCATACCAATGACGACATTAGCTTGGCAAATATCCCCGACTCCAAGATTCAACTCCAAGAAAAAATGGTGCACGCATTGTTCTCTAGCTAGAGGTACAACACAATCATGAGCCACATTAATGTACCTCTACTAGAGAGCATCATAGCACAATCTCTAGATGAGGTGAATCTTAGTGGTTTTGTGAGAAAGAAAATCGAGACCTCGGCTAAGGATTTGGCAACAGGAGGAGGACCAGCAGGAGGAGAGTCCCCAGCTACCACGGCCAAAAGGAAAGCCTCATGTTCCAAGGCCTCAACCATGAGGTTTGATGGGGGTCCTTACGGTCATCATCAGAGAAGCATTAGGGCAAGGGTAGAGAGAAGGAGAAGAGGAAGGAGTTGGAGAGACACCACTAAGATCACCTCCTTAACAAGAGCAGCAAATGCAAACGAATGAAGAGATAGAGACCAATGATGAAGAGGAAGGAGAGCTGTAGACTAGCCGATAGAGGCACACGAAGCAAAGGAGGAAGGTTTCACACAGGGAATGATAGAAGAAGAAAAGAGGAGAAAAGATAGAGCAGATTTGCAGAGGGTTTGTAGGGAGTCCAAAAAGACCAAAGAAGAGAGGAAAAAGAAAGCACGAGAAGAGACAAAAAAGCCGAGAGAAGAATCAAGAAGATTTGAGGAGGAGAGAAAAAGGAAGGTAGTTGAAGAAGAGTTAGAGCTGAAAAGGAAGGAGGATGAGGATATGGCTCTAGCTACGTGTTGATCAATAGAGTAGTAGAACAAGAGAGATGAGTTGAACACCATGAGACCATGTAAGGTGCCCGCTCCTCAAATCGTGGGACACATCTTAGTAGTCCATCGAGAGATATATCTAGAAGACGCCACCTGACACATACCCGGAACTCCCAAGGAATGACATGGGGTTTGCCAACTAGGGTCTCTCGAGTCTGCCCCGCAACGGAACTTATCCGGCTCTTCCCACTAGGATCGACCTGAAGTCCGGGTTTCTAGTCAACATTGTCTAAGGTCATAGATCGACTTTTTCCTAACATTTCCTGTTAACATCTCCTTTGAGGAAAGCTCTCGGCTAACCGAGACCACCCTTCCATAGGATAGACCCATTAGTCACATCCACCACGCTTCCCTCGAGGGTTGTTTTAGTTATCTAATTACCTACCACTTTATGCTTGACACATAAAAGCAACTTCCTTAATTAACCCGTTAGTCACAAGTTCCTTTACGTAATTTAGGCCACAGAAGCGAAGATAGGTTAAAACAAGATCAAACACTTCCTTAACTTATCTTCGGATTAATATGTGTTTCCTTCCCATACAGGAGAATTAAGTGCTCCTTTTTGCCTCTGTAGAAAAATCCTTCCGTCTTCCGGCAATAAAACTGGAAGGTTTATCCTTCCAAGATTCCTCCTTGTAACTAGTATCAAGGCCTTGAGATCCATCCCGAGTCACGTAGAATACTTGTGTAGGGCCCAGAGGCATTGGGATTTATGGCTAGAGCTGCCACTGGCACCCAAGCATCCTCCTATGCCAAGTGATTTCCATGGAGAGATCTCTTGCGACGGGTTCGATCCACATTCCTGGCACGGATTCATAACCCCCTTGGTTAGGGTTTGGCAGCTTGCGGGGGGTAGCTAGGACCATCCCCCCTTGGTTTGGTCCACATTCCCAGCGCGGATTCATAACCCCCTTGGTTAGGGTTTGACGGCTTGCAGGGGTAGCTAGCGCCATCCTTCCTTAATTATCCCTTTAGGAAATCAACCATAATTGAAGCAACCAGCATATCACAATTGCTAGGGAAAACATCCCTTTCGTTTCCATGGCAATCAGTCATCTTAGACCCGGCCATGAAATCATCAAACACTCCCCACATGGGTTAACATCCAAAACTACATTAACAAACAGTTGAATGCACAACCTCTTGCTTCAAGGCATCGCAATCCCATTGCATGCACAATCAGAATTTTAACTGGATGTATCAAAACAATTGCTTAAGGGATTTACAACCTTTTCAAATTTCCAAGCATAACTTGGGTCAACAATCCATTTAGGGTTAGGTCACTAGCTTCAACTAAGCTAGGAGCGTATCCATTTGCGATAGTCCATAGCAAGATCGATAAAAAAATTTGCAGGCAATTATACTTATTCCTAATGCACCGGATCACATGTGATTTGCATCTATGAAAGTCTAGGGTTTTGTCTAGCGATGCAAGTGTATCTCATGAACAAAAATTAACATTTCATGTGTTTCTTTTAACCATGATTGCGAAACATGAATTCTAAATGACTATTCATGCACTGAACTTGTTAAAAAGATATCATTTTATGTGAAGTAAGGCAATAACCTTATCATTTTATGTGTGTAAAAGCTATCATTTCGTGCCTAAAATCTTGTGCAAATTCCAAACTTTACCGTTTCGTGCATGCAGCTTAGCTCTTAGAGTAAACAAAACCCTATGCATGACATCAATCCTTTCATCCCTTCCATAAGAAATAATTCCTAAATTAGTTTTTAATGCTTAGAACTTGGGCTTGATTCATGTGTGCTGCATTGGTTGTTACGCTCACCCCTCTAGCATTAACGGTGGCTTAGGTGCCTATGCTTCCCGCAACTTTCTTCTTTGGAGCCATTCGCCTTGCGAAGATTGAGCAGTCTGGACCTTGACGGGTTTTGGGTTGACAGGTTTGGAAGAAAAGACTGCTGGATGGGGTCCTTTTTTCGAGAGGGTGGTTTGGGCGTGGCTCCTTGCAGCTAGAGACTCTCACTTCTTTCTTTCTCCATCTCCCTCTTCTTCTTCTTTTCACTTAATCTCCTACTCTCTCTCTCTCTCCCTCTCTTCTTTCTCCACTTATTCTCCTACTCTCTCTCTCTCTCTCCCTCTCTTCTTCTCCTCTTACTACCTCTTTTTCTTCTTCTTCTTCCACTACTTCTCTTCTCTCTCCTTCCACCCTTTCATCTTCCTTTTCTACTTCTCCCTCTCCTTCTCCTCCTCTTACTACCTCTTCTCCTCTTCTTCTTCTCATGCTCTTCTTCTATCCCTCTTCTCTCTCTTCCCTCTTCTTCCCCTTCTTCTTCTTCTCCTTCTCTCTTCTCTCCCTCTTCTCTCTCTTCCATCTTCTCTCCTCTCTCCCTCTTCTCTTCTCCTTCTTTTCTTCTCCTTCCCTTCTTCTCTCTCTCCCCTCTTCTCTCTTCTCTCTTCTCTCTTCTCTCTTCTCTCTTCTCTCTTCTCTCTTCTCTCTTCTCTCTTCTCTCCCTCTTCTCTTCTCCTTATTTTCTTCTCCTTCTCTTCTTCTCTCCCTCTTCTCTCTCTCCCTCTTCTTCTCCTTCTTTTTTCTCCTTCTCTCTTCTCTCTCTTCCCTCTTCTCTCTTCTCTCCCTCTTCTCTTCTCCTTCTTTTCTTCTCCTTCCCTTCTTCTCTCTCTCCCTCCTTCTTCTCTCTTCTTTCCCTCTTCTCTTCTTCCTTCCCTCTTCTCTCTCTTCTTTTTCTCCCTTCCTCTTCTTCTCACACTCCTTCTCTTATTCTCTCCTTCTCCTCTTTCTCTTCTCTCTCCCCTTCTCTTCTTCTCCCTCTCTTCTACCTCTTCTTTCTCTTCTCCTTTCCACTCTTTCTCTTCTTTTCCTTCTTCCTTTCCTCTCTCTCCCTCTTCTTCTCCTTCTTCTTTATCTCTCTCCTCTTCCTCTTCACCTCCTCTCCTCTCTCTCTCTCCTTCTCTTCTTCTCTCTACAACAACTTGGTCATCCATTTTTTCCCTCTCTTTCCTTCTTACTGAGCATACGGGGGACTACTGATCGGATGTAAAAAGGGGGGGGGGGGGGCTACTGATCGAATTAAAGGGGGGGTGTAATTTGCCAGCACGGGGGTGACTTGACTCGTAAGCCCAGGGGGCACTGATGTAGCAAGTTGGGTGGGGGGGGGGGGGGAGGCACGTGCACAGACGATGGAGGGGGGGCCATGCCTTTGTGCAAGGGAGGAGGGGGAGGTTTTATAGGGGGTGCAGCTGTCAGCTGCCACCTACGGGCTGTATGCCCCCTCAGCTCCCACATGTCACCCCTCTCTCTCTCTCTCTCTCTCCCCACCATGCACACAGCAAGGAGAGAGAGAGGGAGGGATTTAAATTTTTTTTAAAAAAATTAAGGGGGGGAAGGAGACATTACAGCCCACCAAGAGAGGAAGGGCCAAGGTTAAGCACGCATGTGCTAAAAATCATGCTGCCTTGTCGAAAAAAAGGCAAGGGCAAGAAACCAATCATGCCCATTGCTACCCTCCTAGTGCCAACCACGCCCATATTCATGATCACCTAGAGCTTCATGCCAAAAATAGACCTCAGAAATTTCTTAGCTTGGGTGCAGTACCTTGTAAATAAGAAGACCCAAGGGACCGGAGAAGACACCCTAGTGATAGAGACCAAGAGACCGGTTGCAGGTGTTGACACCGAGTCCGGGCAAGATCCCAAGAGGAAAAAGGTGGAAGCCTCTACCACCTTTGTACCCACGATAGAGCTGCTAGCTAAGGAATATGATGAATATGTAAAAAAATCTACTGCCCTAGTTGGAAAAAGCAAGGGAAGAAAAGAAAATAGCAACAGTAGAGCTCAAAGTCAAAAAGGAGGCCATGGTCACATTCCAGTTGGAGAAAACATGCCAAATAGCCATGGCCCAAATGAAAATTAATGAGCTAAAGGAGTAGCTATGGGCTAAAGGAGATGGAAGTTGAATGGCAAGCAAGACTGAAAGAAGAAACTGAGGCCATACAACACATGTGAAGACACAATGAAGAGATTGTGTGGCTATATAAAGATCTACAAGTTGAAATGGAAAAGATCACGAATGCCACAAAAGAACTGGAGGCACTGAGGGAGGAAAGAGCACGCATGTATGAAAAAGAGGTGGAAAAATTGACACAAGAGGGAGCCTCGACACAAGAAGAGCAGTAGAAGCTCAGAGGAGAACTGGAAGATCAAGAACGGAGGCTAACAGTGCTAGCTTAGAAGCTAGGGAAAAGCCTCGAGGATATGAAGAGGAGTGCAGAAGAATGGGTCAATCAGAACAAAAGAAGAGTTAAGGCCTTGGCACACTGTCTAGCTCAGGTGGAGAAAGACAAAGTACTGGCTATAAGTAGAGCATCACCTGTCCACATGAGTTTTGAGGCCTAGCAACAATGAGCCTTCCTTAGTACGCTACTTGATATCACTCAGACAGAGGAAGGGGAGGCCGTTGAGACAATTAAGAAGAAGCTTGGAATTGCATGCAGGGCCCTAAAGAAGGCTTGCAGATGCTGATGTAACCAGTGGGAGTCTGCTTAAGCTTTGAATAACAAAGAAAGTATCTGTTGTAAGCACGCTTGACCCCACAGGAGGTGGATGCATTAGAGTTTGCCAAAGGGGCCCAGTAAGGATCCTAATAAGAGAAAGAGGCTAGATTGAACTTCGAGATGGGACCTCATGAAGAGGAATTAGTCCCACCACCTCCTTCTCCACCTCCAAAAGACTAGCAACAAACGTACAGCTCCACCAAGAGGAGAGTAGCGCTGAAAGAAAAAAGGAAATAGATTGTGGAAAAAGCCAAGAGAAGATTGAATGCTAGACTAGTAATAGGGATGACTACTACACCCGTTCTACCAACCTTAGATGAACTCCAAGTTAGCTTCCACATAGATCTCATTGACTTGGAGCAATAGGAAAGTGCGTGGTAGCCTTTTGATCTTAACTTTCACTTCCCCACCAACTTGCACTCATTCCTCTCCATTAAGGTGGTGGAAGAGGTGATTGCCATTAAAATAAGTCTAGGAGACAAATGGCTCTTGGGCATGGAGGGTGCGAAATTTTGGCAGGACAAGGTTTTTGAGGTCCCAAGGGCAGTGTTGAGCTATGAGTGCCAGCCTACATGGAGAAGGTGCCTCTATGACATAAACATGGATACTTGGGTGGCATTCTGTAACACCCTCCCATTCGAATGCAACAACCTGATATTCATGCCATACCCCTAAAGAATGGGAGTGGATTTTGATCCCAATGTCCATGGCCAGTACAACTTTCTCGTAATCTACAACACAAATTGTACCACATTGGAGAAAGTCCTTATCTTTACCCCACAAAATTTGGGTGATTCTATAGTCCAATTTTTAGATGAATTATCCTTATGCATTGACCCTGGACTCATTACTACCTATAATTACCTTAGGCTACTTAGGATACTACTTAGGCAAGATCCCACCCCTTTTCTTTGATCCCAATGCCATAGACAGCCGTGCCATGGCTAGTAGACTAATAATGTGCGTCGCTTTTCTCCCCTCATTTTGTATATCCCTTCTAGAATATATGAATCCTAATAAATAAGACTCTTAGGCCCCCTTCTCCACCCCCTTGGATGAAAAAGCTTAGCTCTCATCTTGCCTATGTAAATTTTAAAAAAAAGAAGATAAAAGAAAAGAAAAATAAAGGAAGAGAAAGAAAGAAAGAAGGAAAAAAAAGTAAATATGAAAAGCAAAGAAATCACAACGAACAATATTTTACTCCACATAGGCCATTGTCACTACACCTAGGGGTTCATTCAGCCAGCTTTGTCCCTAACCCCCTAGCCTCATTTTGATTCCCCACTTCATGCTTAGGGCACATCAAGAGTGTCAAGAATCGCATGGTGGGGAGACTTGCTTGAGCTGTTGCACCAAACACACATTGTGTACACAAGAGGAAGCTCACTCAAGAACACAAGAAGAGAGATGGAGGCCAAAACGTTTTCTTGCTGATTTTTTCTTCTTCTTCCACACACTATACAATGTACACAAGGTATAGATAAGATACAACATAAAGGGAAAGTGGCCTACCAAGTCAAACAGTGCATAACAGACTATACTAATCGACTGGCGCTATATCTTTGCCAACTGTAGGTAGGTGTAACAAACTAAATATAATAAGTGATAAGTTAGTGGTTATGTGAGTATCATAATGACAACCAATGTGCTAAGTATAGACGTGCGGACCCATCTAGCAAGGCGGTCCATCATCAATGTCCACACTTGTTGAGCTTGCCATCTCAACACTCCCCCTCAAGCTCAACTCTATCTCTACAACTCCAAGTAAACTTCAGAACTTTCAAAGCTTCTCTATATCTAATACCTTTGTGAAAATGTCAGCTATCTAATCCTGTGTGCTAACATATACCAAGTCAATCTCTCTTGCAAGTACCTTCTCTCTCATAAAGTGGTAGTACACCTCAATGTGTTTTTTCCTAGCATGGAATACTAGATTCCTAGCTAGTTGTATGCTGCTCATGTTGTTACAATTAATGACAATTGGACCATCTCCCTGCACATCCAAATCACCTAATAACTTTTGTAGCCATACCAACTTACATGCTGCCATAGTAGCACCTCTATAATCATCCTTCGTACTCGATAAAGCAACTATAGGTTGCTTTTTGCTGCTCTATGTAACTGCTACACTACCAAGGGAAAACAGGAATCCACTAGTACATTTTCTGTCTGACATGCTATCGAGCCAATTTGCATCTGTGTATCCAAGGATCTATACATCCTTACTTGCCTTATAAAAAAGTCCATAATGTAAAGTGGACTTCACATATTTCAATGTACATCTAACTATATCCAAATGAGGCTTTCTAGGCATTTGCATAAACAGACTGACAAAGCCAACACCATAGCTCAATGTAATAGTCATGTAAATCAAACTCCCTACTATCCTCTTGAACATATTAGGGTCTTCTATCTCCTCCTCAACGTCAGCACTCAACTTCACATTTTTCTCCAATGGTACGAAAAGAGGCTTACATGCTGTCATACCATACTTGGATAACATATCCAAGCCATACTAACTTTGGGATAGCCATATACCATCATTACTTCTGATCACCTCAATACAAGAAAGTATCTTAGCTCACCCAAATCTTTCATCTCAAACTTCTTCTTCAAGAAGTCCTTAACTTCAGCAATCCCATTATCACTATCACCTGTAATAGTCAAGTCATCCACATAAATGACTATGATGACCAAATCTACATCCCCCCTTCTCACATAAAATGAGTGATCAACATCAGAAATACAAAATTTAATATTGAGAAGATACTCTCCAATCTTGTCAGACCATACTCTAAGTGCTTGATTCAGTCCATAGAGCGCCTTTTTTAACATGTACACATATGTGGAATGCTCTAAATCCTCATAACCTGCTAGTTGCTCCATATACACTCCTTCTTGCAATTCACCATGCAAGAAGGCATTCTTAACATCCATTTTCTACAAATCCAACCTTTAACTATTGCCAAGGCAATCACACATCTAACAGTTGCCATCCTAGTAACAGTACTGAATGTCTCTTCATAATCTATGCCATATGTTTGAGCATAGACTTTTGCAACCATCTTAGCCTTATACATGATAATGGAACCATTTGCATTATGCTTGAATTTGTAAACCCACTTATAGAAAATAGCTTTATCCTTAGACAAAGGTACCAAATCCCAAGTCTTATTGGCTTCTAATGCATCCATCTCCTCATCCATTGCTGGATCCTAATGAGCATGACCAACAATATCCTCAAAATAAGTGGGCTCAACATCTTCAACTAGTTTCACCATATAATCATAATGGTGATCTACATAACCTTCAAAACCAAATATTTTAATAGGGTATCTGACCCTACTCGACCTATGTACCACTGGGTCACTCAATGGAACCTTTACATTACTATGAGCTCTCTGTACATCTAGTGTCTTGACTAAAGGAATACCAAGCTCATCGTCCAAACTCTCTAAACTACTAGAATCTCCATCAAATCCCAAATGATTAGTAGAGGCATCATTACCATCTAGCACTTTCTTCTTTCCTTTATCTTTGCATGCAATACTTATAGATCCACATGAAGATATGGGGCTACTCCTTAGTCTCCCAAACCAAGGGCTCACTGTAGGTGTAGTACCAGATGATGTTTCTGGTTCACTAAGACTCCGTGATTCATGCTTTTTTTTCTGCACATAGCTATCATGATCATTATGATCATCTAATACATCACCACAAGTGCATACCAACTGCTCATCTCATAAAAAATAACATCCCTACTCACTTTGAACACACCGGTGATAGGGCTATAACACCCTTTCTACTCTAAAGAGTATCCAATAAAAACATATTTTTAAGCCTTTAGATCAACCTTCTTTCATAGCTCATCTGGCACATGAACATATGCAACACAGCCAAATACCTTCAAGTGTGATACATTGGGATTTTTGCCAATAAAGCATGCTTTGGGAGTCATCCCATGAACTGCAGTTATGGGAGTTATGTTCATAATATAGATAATAGTATGGATAGCTTCAGACCAAAAATGTTTTGGCATATTTTTTTAAGCCATTAATGCCTGTGCAACTTCTGCAATATGCCTAGTTTTTCTTTTTGCAATCCCATTTTGCTTTGGGTTATACTTGCAAGTAAATTACCTCTTTATCCCATGAGTTCTCAAGAAGCTACTAAACTCATTAGAGAGGTACTCTCCCCCTCCATCTAATCTAAAGCACCTTACTTTCAAGTCTATTTCTGTTTCAAGAATTGCCTTGAAAGATTTAAAATGTTTAAATACATCACTTTTTTCAACTCTTTTCCTTCATAAAATATATCCATGATTTTCTTGAATAGTCATCAATAAATGTGATAAAATATTTGATGCCACCAAGAGATACATTCTGTGTAGGCCCCCCAATATCTGTATGCACTACATCAAGTATATTTATGTTCACTTCTCTATCATGCAAAAAGGGTTGTCTTGCCTACTTACCAAACTAGTATACTTCATAGACTTTATGAAATTTTGCAACTCTAAAGGAAGGCAACCTTGTATCCAAATCCTCTCGACTGGATTAATTTCAGCCTTTGCACATTTGCATGTCCAATATATTTATGCCATATTTCAATGTCTGCAACCACTCCTTTTTCTTTAGCATACATAGCAGCATCCATTGCAGTAATTCTAGTACCTAAAGTGAACATGCGGCCAACTCTACTTCCTTTTGTGACCAACCTGCACTTATCATTAAAGTATTCTACAAAATAACCTTTTTCATTGAATCGGACCTGTAATCCTTGCTCAACCATTTGGCCAATAGACACTAGATTATTTATCATTTAAGGCACATATAATACATATGTCAAAATCTTTGTCTACCATCATGCAAGGACAAGGGAACCTTTCCAATGTATGAAATTGGGTGGCATGAAAATTTCTTCCGTACGTATATTGAAGTAACAAAATGATTTCCATGCCATCTCATTATTAAGGCCACTCAAAGTGGATGAAACCAAATCATCATTAACATTTTCCCTTTCTTCAAGGTATTCAACTCTTGCTTGAGTTGAATCTTTCGTGCCTTTGTATTTACTGAAATATGTTCTCAAAAATTGTCCAAGTTGCATGTGAAGTTTCTACATTCTTGATATCTCCCAACATAGTATTATCAACGACTGAAGATAGCCAATACATCACCTTTTTGTCTTTTGCAATCCATTCTTTCCATGCCTTTAATTCATGTGCAATAGGAGGGATACCCAGCTCTGGCTCATTTTCTTCACTTGAAACAAACTCATAAAGGCCCTTTCCAATGAGAAAGTTCGTCACATGAAACTTCCATGAAGGGTAGTTGTTCTTGTCGAGCTTCTCAATAACGGGATTTCCACTGTTCTCTGCCATTATCACAAAAAAGAATACAACATAGCAAGCTAGTCTTCTACAACCTTTCACAACAAGTTTGAGGTTGCACTTCTTAGCAAAGACCTTAAAAAGTGAAAGAATGGTAGAGCTTCTTACCCGTTGCTTGCTTGCTCAAGCTTTACTTCTTTTCCTTTACTTTAACCTTCAAAATCAGCCTCTCCTAGTGGTGCCACTCTGACACCAAGTCAAGAATCACGTGGTGGAGAGACTTGCTTGAGCTACTACGCCAAACACGCATTGTATACACAAGAGGAAGCTCACTCAAGAACACAAGAAGAGAGATGGAGGCCAAAACATTTTCTTTTTGATTTCTTCATCTTCTTCCACACACTATACAATGTACATAAAGTATAGATAAGATACAACATAAAGGAAAGTGACCTACTAAGTCAAACAGTGCATCATAGACTACACTAATTGACTAGCACTATATCTTTGTCAGTGTAAGTAGGTATAAAAAATTAAATATAATAAGTTATAAGTCAGTGGCCATGTGAGTATCATAATGACCACCAACATGCTAAGTATAGATGTGCGGACCATCATCAATGTCCGCACACGTGTTGAGCTTTCCATCTCAACAAAGGGCAGGACATACCTAGGGAGGTATGACTAGGCTATGGTTATAGACGTGTCACCCCAAGCTACATGCACTGCACCTCCCTTGTGCACAAACTGTGTCCTCAAGTGGGGGATAATACCCAGGCTTGGCCCACCTGCTAGTTCCACTAGCATAAGCATAATGCACCACATGGCAAAGTAGACACACCCCCAAGTAGTGCACCTTCTTTTCTTTTTAGGTATAAATAAGGCTCCAACTACCAATGTCAGAGGGCCCATCATCCATGCGATGCACTCCCATCCTCCACCACCTTAACTGGTTGATCAACTGCTTTTCAAGACCAATACCCCCCAAGACCCCATCATCATCAAGTCACACAACCACCCTTTCCAATCAACGAATCTTCATCAGCCCCAAATTGCAAGTGTCCTGGAACTAGCATCCTATCTAGGAGGGGGGTCCTTTTACACGACATGTCACCATGCAAACAAAACACAACAGATAGAGACCAAGATAGCCCCAATAAAAAAATGAATGAAGAAGCTCAATTGGAAGAGCGCAAGACAAGGTAAGTTTAGAAAAAGAGGAAGTCCCACCTTTTGTGATGAGGTCCTCTCAAGGATGAGGGTAAGCACCAAATATTCTAACAAGGCTGTCTCAAGAATGAAGGAGATCCTCCGAAGGCCCTCAGAAGGAAAGTACGAGATGTAATGTAATTCATTTTATGAGGCATACAGGTTTCCTCCTGTGTGAATGGTGAACTCTACACAGACATAGGTGAAGAGATAAGGCAACTTGAAGGGGATTTGAAAAATCCAAGTCCCGCTTGTGTCATTGCAACCTTGGCCAGCGAGAGGGAGATCTAGAGTAAACATAAAAGGCCTTACACATTGAGTGGCATAGAAAATTTTACCCATTTAATATTAATATTTTTTAAATGAAAAAATACATAGCTAATAAATTGTTACTATTATGAGATTGCAAAAACATAATCACATTATCATGATCCCTACATACTGGTAATCACAAGACCCTCTTAGCCATCATAATCACTTAGCTCTTAATCTTACATAGTCACACACACAAACTCTCTTTCTTTCTCTCTCCCCTTCAATCACTAAGCACTCATAGATACAATTATATTTTCATACAACTACTTAAGGTACTCATAATCCACATAGGCATACTAGCTTGTACACAATCATAGACACACTTAGGCCACCATACATACACCTTTGGTACATCCATACTAGGGTTTGGTATCTACACATCATTCGTAGGGTCACATATTTCATTCTTAGTTAGGTGTCACACCACCCTGTTAGTCACCCAATAACCAACCTCATCACACCAAGTTTGGACATTCAAACCTTCAAGAGACCTTGCGGATAAAAAATCTAATTGTCTAGGGCACACAACCAACCAGTAGATCTCTTCACTCTTAGGCTATCCACTTAGGAGCTTAGGTTTAGGCATAGGTATTTTCCATTCATTGCAATCCCTTACGACCTATATACATGATTACAAAACCATAGTTGATCAAACAAAACATAAACGCTAAGAGGTTGTGAGACCAAAACTATTTGAGACATGACTTGCTGATTGAAAGGGTTTTCACTACAAGGCAATGGGGACATAGTGACACTATTTTGCAATGCAAAATAGTGGCATCGCTATTTCCATCGCAAATATAGCATCGCTAAATTAATTAGTGATGCTAATACCAACACATATAATGATGCTTAGTGATGCTAACTGTGACACATATAGCAACACTGGTCCGAGAAAAAAAAATTTGGTGAAAACTCGAGCGCAGCACTTGCAGCAAACATTTTCGAGAGAGAAAGAGAGAGCGAGAGAACTCATCGCCTTGAGCGAGAGAGGGAGAGGAAGAGGGAAACAAAGAGAATGAGAGCTTCTCACCACCACTACCACCGCCGTATGCAAAGAAGAGAGAGAAGTGTATAAGGGAGAAAGAAGGGGCATCACGAAGAGAAGGCCCAAAAGAATTCATCCTCAAGCCTTTGTGGTAGGTGCAATGGATCTCCTTACTTTGTTTTTGTGTTTTCTTCATTTCTTTCTTTTTGTTTTTCTTTGTAATGAGATGCATTGGATGTAACAAAATACTTTACTGCCACTAAGAGATATATTTTGTGTGGGGCCCCACTCCTCCATTGAGACCTCTGTCCCTTCGCTGGATGTTGCGGTCAAGGCTCCATGCAACCATCGTGTTGACATAAACCACGGCATCTCCTCTATGCCTTCGGGATATCGAATCGATCGGTGACGCGTACTGCGTCGGAATTCAGCTCGCGCTTCCTCTCGATCTTTCCTTGCAATCTGGTACTTGGCGAGCCACGTCTCCATGGAGGCATGGTGCAACATACAAAAGCGATTCACCTTGTCTTCCATTGAGGCATCCATTCTTTTTTCTACCCCATTTCCAACCACCACATCTCCAGTCAGCCTATCATCGTCCTTCAGCGTCCATAGCATTTCATTGTCTGGTTCCATCGTTGGTAGCCATTGTGAGATATGGACTAATGCCTCTGACACCAACCAACCTTCCGCCATGCTACCTTCTGGACGAGCTCGTTGTCGCATGAAGCCTTTCAAGGTTTTCATGAAGCGCTCCAGGAAGAACATCCATCACGTATGGATAGGTCCAGCAATCTCCACTTCGTCCACAAGATGCACAAGAAGGTGAAATTGTATCGTGACCATGCTAGTGGGCAGGTATTTCTCAAAGAGACAGACCATCTCAATTGCTCCCCACCTTGCGGATTCAATAGAGGATGCCTTAATCTCTTTCTGTGAGATCCATTGCACCAAAGTCGACAACTTGTAAAAGGCCCTGCGAATTTCTGGAGTAAGGCATCTCGCGATCGCGATCGATAGGACAAACTGCCACAAATGAGAAAGCATTATGAATAATGGTCACTTTTCAAATTTCAAAATGTCCACGCTAATTAAAATCCATTCTGTTCACAAACTTGACATATTTTATGCCAATCATGGGATTTTAGCCTAGACATTTGGTCATCTTTAGAAAATGCGGACCTGAGAGAACGCATCATACCCGTCGGAGTGCGGATAGACTTGATTACTTGCTTCACAATGCGCTCTTCTTTGGTAGAAAAAACCCAGGGAGCGCGAGGAAGCTACACTCCCCCTTCAATACTCGACTGCGGCCAAAGCGCCTCCATCTTACCTACCTCCTTTAAATCCATTTGTGACCCTATAGTGTCTCTCTTTCCTGTGATGTGGTCCCATAGCAAGCTCCCCACATTCTTGAAAATATGCATGGGATCCAACAAGTGGTTGACCTGTAAGTGGGTCCAATATGGCAACTCGTAGAAAACTGAAAACCGTCGCATTCCATTTGGATGTGATTCCGGGTTTACCATTTTCAGCTCATACTAGCTTGCAGCATTCATACGTGCTGGAGGTCGGCCAAGAAAACCTTCCCTGAGTTCATGATCCTCTGGCAAGAAAGCGGCGTGTCCTTGATATATCATTTTCTTCATGGTTCGTGACCTTTGGGAGTCTAACTGTGGCCCACACAATGGACATCCATGATAACCTGAGGTAACCAGACCTGTAAGGCGAGCCACGACCTAGTGAATACTTGATTGAATGAAATAAAATATAGATATTACCAGCGAGAACAAAGGTCTACTCACCTGAGCACTCTCCCAATCCCGGAAAGTCATGCATCGTCCACATGAGAATGGCTCAAATGTTGGCTGACCGCCGACCATCGCGCCTACTCATATCTTGCACCGTGACCCCCTCCTCCCACAAAAACTTATGCTCATCGACTAATGGACGAAGATACACGTCCATATTTTTTACTTTGTAGCGGCCCGGGACGAGCAAGCTAAGGATGAGATGTCCTTTCTTCGTAGAAAGCCATGGAGGGATGTTGTAGTTGACAAGCACTATAGGCCACACACTGTAAGAAGTCGAGCGCAGACTGAATGGGTTCACACCATCCATGGCGAGACCGAGCCGAAGATTCCTTGGCTCTCGCGCAAAGCCTGGGAAGGTAGAGTCAATGTGGCTCCATGTGTGCGAATCCACTGATATTCGTTGAACTCCATCCGTGGACCTATTCTGCACATGCTACATTGTCAAGCTTACCATGGCAGACGTGCGAAACATGTGGTTTATGCGGGGGATGAGCGGAAAGTGTCTGGGAACTTTTTGATGGATGGTTTGCCCTTGCAAGTCCTGTCGGAATGCCGCCACCCCTCTGCAACTCTCCTACACCTTGGGGATTGGCCCCTCGGTACGTCGCTCAACATATAAACATTTCGCACAAAATCCGTTCAAGGTACCATTTAGTCGTATACAAGAATGTACCATAGTCCTTACTTCTCTTTCCCCTAGACCCCATGACTAGCCTATGGCTTAGGGTGTCCTGTCTCTCACTCAACGTGGGTCAAGGTCCTAATAAAAGCAATTACTGTGCATCCAGGATTTCTGATACCTTTAAATATTTCCATGATTTATGCATATTGTGGATGCTAAGTGCTCAAACAATTATAAAATCAATATTGTGCACATGTGGAAAACATCCTTTCAATGATTTTCAAGTACCGTTCTTAGTCGGCGTTGCACGAACCTAGCACCGAGGAAACCCTCGTGCTACTAGGCTCTCATTCTATAATTATTCACCGACCTATATGGCATGCAAACAAAAGGCAGCAATCTTTTCATCATTTTACTCCGCATTTAGACACATTTTAACCACTCTACCCTCCCATCGATCAAATGTTGCATTGTTGCATAGATTTATAAGGCATTTTGCCATCCTTTTATGTGTACAAAGTGGAAAAAGACACACTAGAACAAGAAAGTGGGGCTAAACTGAGGCAAATCCTCATGCTTCAGTCCCCACAAACATTCACGAACATCGTTCTTAATTTTCATTAATTTTCCGCACCCAAAATGTATTTTCCTCTATTTTTTGTGATTTTTCTCTATTTTTATTGTATTTTTTCTTATTTTTTGCATTATTTTATTGCTGAAAATTCAAAATAGGTTATGGGCTGTGGCCCTTACATCCTTCTTGCAACAAAAATAAAAATTTAGTTGGTGTTCCTATTTATTCTTCCATTTTTATGCCTAAAAATATCATTTTCCCTTTATTTTCCATATTTTACATGTTTTAGTATATTATTTTGACCCACAAGATGCATGTTTTTCTGATTTTCTGATTATGATCAACAAGTACTCATGGAAAACAGCAACTTAAACAATTTTTAGCCCACATGAACAACATTTTATCAATCAAAAGCCATGAAATCTCAAATTTCCTTTGAAAAAATCGAATTACCGCTTATTTGCGTGTTTCGGGTTTCGTGTCCATGGTTGCAAATCTGAAAATCAGCAGCATTTCATGCTCATGACGATCACAAGTCACCATTTCCAGCTCGTGGAGCAATCCGATCGATGCCGGACACAAGCCTCCATCATTCTTTCTTCTTCCTTTCCCTTCCCACATGAACTCCCCCTTAGAGGAGAGAGAGGGAGGAGAGAGAAAGACTAGATTTCTATCTCAGCATTCAGGCCACCAATGGAGGAGCGAAGACAGGCGATAGAGTCAGTAGGGAAGGAGTAATTCGGGGGTAATGTCGGTTGTATGGGTTGTGTGCAGGCTGCCATCTCCATCCCCAAGGATGGAGCGCAAAAATCGGCGCTGATCTGCCCACGTTTTTTCCTTCTCCTCTCTCTCCACGATTTCATGCTAGCTCTTATGTTGCATAAAATTTATTGGGCTCCCAAAGGTCATGCCCACTTTGGCCAAAAATCACCTCTTCGCATCTTGACCAGTTTCTTGGCCATTTCCCCGACGTCCGGACTCAGAATTGAGCTCTGAAAAATCCTGGGCATCCGGCTTGGCATCCCGCATTGGCCATAGCTCGTGTCAACCCACATGACTGTCTAAAAAATTATGAAAAATCAACAAGTGTCGCTCGGGCACCTTTAAAGCACTTTGGTGCTTAAAATTGTCCTAGATTGAGCCGCCGCCTTTGACATTGGATATTTTTCCCTTGATATTCATAATTTTTAGCTATTTTTAAGAAATTTCTGGCATCAAAATGCCGCTCTCATTGGCGACCACGGGATAGGGTGGCTCAACCCGTCGAATCCACGAACATATTTGCACATAAACAACCAAAGAAGCATCAAACTGATACAAAACAAATATATAATAAAACTCAGCACAATGCTCACCCTACCCCCTGACAGAACCAAGGTATGACATCCACAAGGAGTAGGCCTAGCATCATCTAATAGAAGATCCGAAGCGAGTCACTGACCAACTGATCCAACACAGCCAAACTAAAACCTATCAAAGAGGTTGCCCTAAGTGGTAGTCTGAACTACTTACCAACTAAAGACAACACAACTAGGAGCTCCTACAAGGCGAGGACTCCTATAGCCTGATCAATGAGTATTGTCTTTCAGTACATTTCTTCTTTTAGGGTTTTTATTTTATTGACATACTTGGGCATGTAAAAAGGAGGAAGCTGAGTGTAGTGACCCAAGGAGAACAGGGCATCGGCCTCAGGACCTGTCTCGGCACCCAAGAACCTACCAAGCCCTCGCACGGCGACACTTAATCCTTTTCTAACGCTCACTTTTATTTTCGCTCCAACCTTCCTTGTTTTGTCATTTTTTCCCAGCAAGAAGCCACCCCTAGGAAGACAAGGTATCGGCCTCGGGTCTGAATCGTCCCCAGGAAGCTACCAGGCCTTCGCAAGGCAATGATCAACTACTTGTACATTTTCATTTCTTTTCTTTTCTTTGATAGGGGTTAGAACCCCTTTTACACACCTTCGTATTTATATTCATCTTTTAGGGTGTTCAGGGTTTCTTGGCATCATCATTATTATCTTCTAGCAGGCTTCTCTAACTGCCTCACTACTAACAAGAACTCCTAGATCGACTGCCTAGCAGGCTAGCAGAACAGGGCCACTAGGACTTCCTTTTAAAACAGGTCTTTTGATGCCTGACAATGTCTTTACAGGAGGCAATGACTACTCCGACCTCCCTCAAACATACTTAGCCTAAACCTGGGACTTCATGCCTTGGTTGCCGGTCCCCAACAAAAATATATCCCCTCGACAAGTACAAATACACATATAACAGGAAAGAAAGGTACTCATAAAGGAGAGGTATCACCTGGATTGGCCACAAGAAACTTCCATCGCAGCAAAGCCTCCTCCCGGCTCCACCAAATTCCACGAACCACGAAACCTGTCCAACACAGCACTTAAAACAAAAACCCGATTAAACGCACCCGCACTAGACGGGGAAATGGCCCTCTTGGCCTAATGAAATCAAACATGACTTTGCCAATAGATTGGCCCTCTTGGCCTAATGAAATCAACCAATACTATGCATAACATCCTCCTAGAAACAACTATGATAGACATCAAAGCATACCATTCCCAGGGGAACAGAGGCTCGTAGCCCTAAACTAGGTGCATTAAATTATGACCCATCCCTCCTGCGTATATCGCAAGAGGTGTTCGCATCACATGCCGTCTAATCAGTTTGTGGGTCCAGATAATAAAGGCAGATGAGTCTCGCCTACCCTCTGCATCACCCAGATCAACCATCGTCTGCCAAAGAGGGCATGTTCAGAAAGCATACCCCACAAACGACCAGGTCCTGTCTCACCATCAATAGATATATCGGGACAAGGGCCACAATTAAAGAAGAGGTCTTCTTCATACGCAAAATTAGCCAATGAATCGGCAAACTAATTCCAATTTCGTGGAATCAACTGAAAAGACACTCTATCAAATTCGTCTAGCAGGGCTATGGCAGTATGATGGTACATGCAAATGATGGGGTTTCGTACCATGTACGTCCCATTGAGTTGATTTAAAACCAACTGAGAGTCCCCTTTCACCAATAATTGGCGGATACCACCCTTCTTTGCAATATTCAAACCCATAATCAGGGCTTTGTACTCTGCCATATTATTGGTAAAATTCACCCTGAGATAAGCAGCTAACTTCATGACAATGCATCGTCGGGGGTCTCGGATGACAACTCTTACACTTCCTTTTTTGCATGGACCCCTGGACGCCCCATCAAAGTACAAGGTGTACGTCCATAAAGGGTTTACATATCCCACCATTCGGAACTCTACTCGTAATTATGGTAATCGAAATTCAGCATATTCAACGGATGGATTGTAGGCTCCATCCCTCCATCATCATTGAATTCAACAGGGATGCTCGTCAAAATTTATAGGCAGTGATGGCAGAAGACCTTGATCTCCCAAATAAATGTCCCGCCTTCTTGCTCAGTCACCTTATATCCTTTGCTCCACCAAATGAGCTTTCCCTGATGATACCTCTATTCTAAATATGGGTGTTCTAAATAAGGGATCAGACGACCCATCAACCTCTATCACGATTTCCTTGTAGATGTTTGATCGATCTCGCCTAGACCTGCAAGGCAGTCATAGTATTAGTGCAATCAGAAATAATAAGGTTTAATATTATTAAGATTAACCTTATTTTTAAATTCTATCCCCTCAAGGTCAGCTAACAAGACTGTGGATTTATTCTTTCCTATTCTAACGATCCTATAGGGCCCGTCCTATTTGGGCTCTAGCTTGCCTGGAAATAATTCACGTCGTGCATCATAATACAGAACAAGCTGTCCTTTCTTGAAGGTGTATTTCTTGGCTTTAAGATCGTGTAACTGCTTCATTCGGCGCTTCGCCACTTCTTGGTGCAATAAGCTCTGCAGCTTAAGCTCATCTAAATGTGCCAGTGTCGTCAAGCGATAAAAAGTGCGTCTTCATCACTCAAAGAATGATTGATGGCAAACCGAATGGTCGGCAGCTCAATCTCTAAAGGCAAGACACACTCCTCCCCATATACTAACTTGAACGGGGTATGGCCAGTGGCTCGTTTGAAGGTCGTATTATAGGCCCACACTGCCACGTATAACTTTTTATCCCAATCCCGTTTCTTTTCCGACACAATTTTGGACAGAATGCCCATAAGCTGCTTGTTGGTGCTTTCAACTTGCCCATTGGCTTGCGGGTTATATGGGGTTGTCTTGTTATGCTTGATTTGCCAAGTTTCTGTCAAGATTTTGATCACCTTATTCAGGAAATGGGTTCCGGAGTCCAACACTAATTCTTTCGGTGGACCAAAACGGCATATTATCTGCTCTAAAAGGAAACTAGCAGTTTCTTTAGCATCATATTTCCTTGTTGCACGTGCTTTTGACCACTTTGTGAAGTAGTCAGTTGCTACAATGATATACCTCTTTTGCGCAGTCGACGACGGAGTAATAGGACCCACAAAGTCTATTTCCCACTTCTCAAATGGAAGTATCTCCATAATAGGGGTGAGTGGTTGGTTCCTATTCTCTCGACTATCATGTCGTTGACAAATATCACATCTCTTAAACATACACAAACGCATCCTGGAAGATGGCAGGCCACCAATAACCTGCTCTTAAAGCCTTTTGTGCTGTAAGCCATCCAACAAAATGGCCACCGCAAGCAGAATCATTGCACTCTTCCAAAATGAATGGCACCTTGTCAGGCATCACACATCGACGATAGATGTCATGAACCCCTTGCCGATATAAAGTACCTACGATCAAGGCAAACTCTAACACTTGCTGCTTAATTTTCCTTCTCTCAGCTTTAGATAATTTGGATCCCGCCTCTCCCGTTGATAAATAATGCATTATTGCAGCGTATCAGGAGGGAATAGATGCCGTATCTATTTTAAATAACAACTCCATGTCACTACCTTCAGCCACAGATTCTTTCGGCTCCCCAAAGTCCACAAGAGATTCCACGATGCCTTGCAACCTTGGTGGCTTACTACGGATTTCATAATCAAATTCCTGCAAAGTGATTAACCACTTCGCTAGACGATCAGGCGGCTGTAGCTTATTCATCAATAATCGAAGTCCCTCCGCCTTCGTATAAAGCACGACTTTCTCATAGAGAATATAATGCCTAAATTTCTTGGTCCCAAAGACCATCGCTAGACACAAATTCTCCATGTAGGTATAATTGATTTCGGATACCCCCAGCTTCCGGCTAGCAAAAGCAATCGGGTGGTACCACTTTTCTTCCCAAATTTGGGCTAAACAGCAGCTGATACTTTACATGGTGGCTGTTGAAAATATATAGAACACCTCACCTCTTTTAGGTGCTTTTAAAACGGGAGCTCTTGCTAGCTCTTGTTTCACATCCTCGAATGCTACCTTACAAGGGTCACTCCATACAAACAAACAGCTAAAGGACAATAAATTTGTAAGCAGCAACGTTCTTTCTGCCAAGGTGTTTATGAATCTACGGTAATAACCAACCGAAGACAGAAAGCTATGAACTTCTTTCGGAGTGCGTGGTGGACCCATGGCAACTAT
Organism: Lygodium microphyllum; assembly: GCF_053477565.2. Lineage (NCBI taxonomy): Eukaryota > Viridiplantae > Streptophyta > Polypodiopsida > Schizaeales > Lygodiaceae > Lygodium > Lygodium microphyllum. The sequence goes on from NC_141141.1 coordinate 138,824,328, forward strand.
AACTTTGACCTTCTCAGGGTCTGTCGCAATTCCTACCAAACTGACCACATGACCCAGCAATAGCCCATAAGGTACTCCAAAAACACACTTCCGTGGGTTTAGGGCGATGCAAAATTGTCTACAATGCTCAAAGCATTTTCTTAAAATGATTAACTGCCTTCCTCTCACGGTGGCGGCCCCTAAGTCATCAATAAACACCTTTAACTCTTCAGGGGATATGTCACCGAATGTCTTATCTGCTGTTCGTTGCCACGAACCAGGTGCATTGCATAAACCAAAGGCCATCACATGGTACGCAAAAGTACCAAATACAATAATAAAAGTTGTCTTCAACTTGTCCTCTTCTGCAATTGCCATCTGGTTATATCCTGCAAAGCAATCCATAAACGAATATATCTCCCTACCCGCTAATTGATCCAAAATCTTGTCAATAAATGGCAACGGGTAGTAGTCCTTAACTGTCTACTTATTTAGCTCTCTAAAGTCTACACATAATCGGATTTGATTATTCTTCTTCTTTCTGATCACAACTAGCGAACACCATTCCGTGTGCTGCACAGGAAAAATCAATCCTACTTTTCGAAGCTTCTGTAACTCTTCAAACAGCTTGTCCCTCAGTTTGAAAGGCATACGCCTTACTTTTTGTCGTATAGGACAACTGCCCTCTTTCAACGGAATTGTATGAACAGCAAGACTAGGAGGAATGCCTCTAAGCTCATCATAACTCTAGGCAAAGATATCACAGAATTCCTGAATCAAGGCCACATAGTCCTCCCTTTCTGCTGTGCTGAGCATAGAACCTAATTTGATTGGCCGTGAATCATCAGGTGTACCAAGGTCTAGCTCGATAACATCTGCATCTCTTATACGATCTTGGCCCTCTATCGGCTCGTTCAAAGTGATCTGATAGATGTCTTCCGTGGTGGATCCCTCTTTGGACTCATCACTCGATGATGTCTCACTGGCAGATAAATCTTCTAATGTCTCCAATTCTGTAGAAGATAGAGGAGCTCTCTCACTCTGCAGGGACTCAGGATAAGCATCAACCACCACACGCTGGGCACCTTTGCCGAATATTAATCGACCGGCGGGTATATCTACTTGGCAGTCCGCCTGCAAGATCCAAGGTCATCCGAGTAATACTTGGTAACTTGACCGGCCTGCAAAACGAATCACCCTAAAGTCCAACATGCATTCTACATTTGCAACAGTAACATGGACCTTAGTAATGCAGCCTTCAAGCTGCCTCAAACTATCATCTGCCATTCTAAGGATTGTGGAGGTATCTTTCTGGATCGCAAGACCCAACCTTTCCATCAGTTCAGAACTCATAATGTTAATAGATGATCCCGTGTCGACAATGGCATAATCTACTAATATCCCATCGACATAGGCTACAACCCTTGGGCAATGCTTCTCAGCATGCTTGAACCAGTCATCACCAACTTGCGCAATACCCAAAGGTTCTACGATATACCCGGTACGTAGGATCTTTCTAAATTCCTTGCATACTCCTGGGGAAAGCTCAATAAGCTGCAGAAGATTCACATCTGCTTGACTTCACAAAGAGAGCTCGCCAAATCGAATTCATGATAGTTCGATAGAGCTCGCTTTTCATGCCAAACCATCCGCTCTTTAGGTCGCTGAACCGGCTTTATTGCCTCTTTCTTAACTTTCACCTTCTTCTTTGGTGGTTCCTTATCAGCTTTACTCTCCACGGGCTTCAAAGGTCCCCCTTCCATGGTAGGATCCAAAACTTGTGTTCCTTTGTCGCCTTGTTTAGGGTTTCCATCGACATGCTTATCCTTATCGGCCTCTCTACCCTTTTGACCTCTTGTAAGGACATCTCGCAGATTAGAGGTTTCAGCATCATTAACGCGTACAGCCTCAATCAAACTAACCCCACTACCACTGGGTAACTCCTCCACTGTAGTCTTTGGTCGTTGAAGTATTTGTTTAGGCCCGTCTTCTCGCTGGGAATCATTTCCTTGCGCACGATGATTAACAGGCCCTGGTTGTTGCCGACTACCTCGCTGGAGGGAACTGATCTTACTCCAGCAAGTAGCTGCTAAATGGCGGGATTTTCCACAGATGTCGCACTTAACATTTGGGCAATTTCTTGGATAGTGTTGCCCAGTACACCATTTGCAGCTAAACCTCGAAGGTACACCTCATCTGCGTATCTAGTTCCTATCAAATTTTATTGTTTTTTAAGGAAGTTGACATCAACGGCTATTTGTTGATACTGCTCCGTAATCATGTCGATATAATGCTTCATCATGTCCTTAACCTCGCCAAGAACATTGGAAGCACTCGACTCATAGCCTTGGTCATGACCATGTCATTCCATCGGCCTAACAATTCGATTAGGCACTTGTTATTGAGCCAGAGGCATGGTATTAGAATTGACCGCCTGGCGTCCACCATTTGGAGCCATTTGACTGCCCGTAGGCATCGACATGCTAGGGGGAGCTGGTAATAAAGGGACATTCTGCATCATGTTCCCTCTCCCATTAGTGTTAGCCATCGTTATCCCTTGGCCACTACTGCCATTGGCCATCGCCACATTGTTTCCCAATACTAAACCCATATTCGAATTGCCTCGAGAAGCATAGGCTGCTTATAGTCGGGATTCCACCTCTTGTGCTCGTGTAATGGCAGTATCTATATCCCCCAAGGGGACACTACTCAACTGCAATTGGATATTAAAGTCCAAACCATGTAGGAAATACTGCAATTGGGCAGCTGCGGGGATAGGAATAGAGGTGTCCAACTTACGAAAAACCTCTTTTATTTTCTTCACATAAGCACGAATGTCCTAGTGTGGTTCTTGGCGGGTCACGTTGAGTACACGCAACCAATATTTCCCACCCCTTTCAAGGGCAAACTCCCTTCGAAAAGCTCCATAAAATGAATCAGTATTCAATATGGTTCCAGCTTCTAAACCATGATACCATATAGCGGCTCTTCCTTTGAGAGTCATATTGAAGAACATCATTAAATGTCCTTCTTCTTGAATGCGACAGTTGAACATTAGCTTTTGAAACTCCCTAATGTGGAGTTCCGAATCTTCCTCAACTAGCCCATTAAAAATGGGTAGCGGGTACCCTAGAGCCGGCAAATCGGTCGTTCCTGCTGGAATTGCAATAGGTTGCGCCATGACGAGGATTGGATTTGCACTAGGAATAAGGGACGGTGGGGTTACACCTCCCGCATTTGATGTAAACTGGCTTATGGAAGAAAGGGGAGCACTAGAGCTTCCACCTTTTCCTAACTTACTGCTTGTGGCCCCAAGACCACTAGATCCACTCCCTCGTAAGGATTCAGCACCGCTACGCTTAGGGGAATATCTCCTAAAAATTTCAGCACGTCGCCTAGCTCTTTTTTCTCTCTCTTGCTTTTGGGTTTTTGCTAGACGATGCTTATCAATAAATAATGGATCAATCACAGTATCCTTTGGCATAAACTGCTAGTTGGTCCCTAGACAACCAGGATTCAAGGACCGCCACTTTTAAGCGGCTCTCAGCAGACGCACCACTGATGGAACCTAGAACGGGCCGGCATTGGCTCGTGCACTAGCCGTACCTCTATCTCACGCGCTCAACAACCCCACGGCCTCGCGGCCAGGAGCGTTGATGACACATACATTGCCTTCCTAGACATCTTGCATTTGTATTACGTCATTTGTCGTCCACTCTTCTCTCACCCACTACTCCTCAGAGGGAGTCCCTCACACATTTCCTAATGGCACGAAGCACAGACATAGGGGGTCCTCCAACTGCTGAATGCTGCCACCCCTCTGTGACTCTCCTATACCTTGGGGATTGGCCCCTCAGTGCGTCGCTCAACATATAAACATTTCGCACAAAATTCGCTCAAGGTACCATTTAATCATATACAGGAATGTACCATTATCCTTACTTCTCTTTCCCCTAGATCCCACGACTAGCCTATGGCTTAGAGTGTCCTGTCTCTCACTCAACGTGGGTCAAGGTCCTAACAAAAGCAATTGCTGTGCATCCAGGATTTCTGATACCTTTAAATATTTCCATGATTTATGCATATTGTGGATGCTAAGTGCTCAAAAAATTATAAAATCAATATTGTGCACATGTGGAAAACATCCTTTTAATGATTTTCAACTACCGTTCTTATGCGGCGTTGCACGAACCTACCACCGAGGAAACCCTCGTGCTACTAGGCTCTCATTCTATAATTATTCACCGACCTATATGGCATGCAAACAAAAGCTAGCAATCTTTTCATCATTTTACTCTATATTTAGACACATTTTAACCACTCTACCCTCCCATCGATCAAATGTTGCATTGTTGCATAGATTTATAAGGCATTTTGCCATCCTTTTATGTGTACAAAGCGGAAAAAGACACACTAGAACAAGAAAGTGGGGCTGAATTGAGGAAAATCCTCATGCTTCAGTCCCCACAAACATTCACGAACATTGTTCTTAATTTTCATTAATTTTCCGCACCCAAAATGCATTTTCCCCCTATTTTTTGTGGTTTTTCTCTATTTTCCTTGTATTTTTCCTTATTTTTTGCATTATTTTATTACTGAAAATTCAAAATAGGTTATGGGCTGTGGCCCTTAGTTCCTTCTTGCAACAAAAATGAAAATTTAGTTGGTGTTCCTATTTATTCTTCCATTTTTATGCCCAAAAACATCATTTTCCCTTGATTTTCCATATTTTACGTGTTTTAGTGTATTATTTTGACCCACAAGATGCATGTTTTTCTGTTTTTCTGATTATGATCAACAAGTACTCATGGAAAACAGCAACATAAACAATTTTTAGCCCACATGAACAACATTTTATCAATCAAAAGCCATGAAATCTCAAATTTCCTTTGAAAAAATCGAATTACCGCTTATTTGCGTGTTTCGGGTTTCGTGTCCATGGTTGCAAATCTGAAAATCAACAGCACTTCATGCTCATGACGATCACAAGTCACCATTTCCAGCCCGTGGAGCAATCAGATCGATGCCGGACAAGCCTCCATCATTCTTTCTTCTTCCTTTCCCTTCCCACATGAACTCCCCCTTAGAGGAGAGAGAGGGAGGAGAGAGAAAGACTAGATTTCTATCTCAGCATTCAAGCCACCAATGGAGGAGCGAAGACATGCAATAGAGTCAGCAGGAAAGGAGTAATTCGGGGGTAATGTCGGTTGTATGGGTTGTGTGCAGGCTGCCATCTCCATCCCCAAGGATGGAGCGCAAAAATCGGCGCTGATCTGCCCACGTTTTTTCCTTCTCCTCTCTCTCGATTTCATGCTAACTTTTATGTTGCATAACATTTATTGGGCTCCCAAAGGTCATGCCCACTTTGGCAAAAAATAAGTCCACCTCTTCGCATCTTGACCAGTTTCTTGGCCATTTCCCCGTCCGGACTTGGAATTGAGCTCTGAAAAATCCTGGGCGTCTGGCTTGGCATCCCGCATTGGCCAGTAGCTCGTGTCAACTTGCACGACTGTCTGAAAAATTATGAAAAATCAACAAGTGTCGCTCGGACACCTTTAAAGCACTTTGGTGCTTAAAATCGTCCCAGATCGAGCCGCCGCCTTTGACATTGGATATTTTTCCCTTGATATTCATAATTTTTAGCTATTTTTAAGCAATTTCCGACACCAAAATGCCGCTCTCATATAGACAATCGGCGTTTTCGTCTAATTGCCAACTTGCATTGAGAGCAAGGACATGGGGCAGGTTGATTAAGATACGTGTCGCGGTCTTGAACAATAAGACCTTCTTCGTTTTCCATCTTATCTACATTACAACAAACGAGGCTTAAATGGATAGCTTTATGGAGATGTACGTCAAGTTGCAAGTTGACCATAAATCTTGCATTGTATATAGTAGTTGAGAGATTTTCCGATGTTATATCTCGGCCTTGTATCATGCTCAAGGATTTGTTTATCCCGGTAGATAATTATTTGTTATATCTCGGTTTTGAGTATAAGTAATCCATTTTAAAATTAATGCGCGCCATCTATGAAATTTAATAACTATAGTAATAAAATTTATTTCAATCAATTCTACTCATAGTCATAAGACCTGAGAGAAATTATCCTATACTCAATTTAAGGGTTTCTTCTTCTATAACAATACTTTTGGGTTCATTTTGATGAAGTACCGTAATGACCATTAGCTAGGGTATCATTTTCTTTTAGTCCTTCCGTTGACTAGTTGGCATGATTTCTAATTTGGCATGCCTATAAAGTTAATACAAAAACAATGAATTATGAATATCACAATTAGATCCCCTACTTGGACATTATGAAGGAATTGACCATTTTTAAGCCATCTTAAAGAGTCACCAATGTACGTGGCCCATGGCAAAGCACATTGCATACCATTATCAATAAGTCTATTATCTTAAATTTCCTTCCCCTCCCTCTCCCTCTCTTTCTCTCCCTCCCTCTCCCTCTCCCTCTCTTTCTCTCTTTCTCTCTTTCTCTCTCATTTCCTCTCTTAAACAAGCAAAAAAGAAAGTGATTCAAACAACAAACAACCAAACCCGTCGTGAGAGAGAGAATGCACTCTCTCTCTCTCACCCTCACCCTCACCCTCACCCTCTCCCTCTCGTTCTCTTTCTCTCCCTCTCTCATTTCCTTCCCCTCCCTCTTCCTCTCCCTCTCTTTCTCTTTTTCTCCCTCTCCCTCTCCCTCTCTATCTCTCTTTCTCTCTCATTTCCTAAACAAGCAAAAAAAAAGTGATTTAAACATCCTCCAAGAAAAAGGGAGAGGGAGAGAGACAATGCACTCTCCCTCTCTTTCTCTTTCTATCCCTCTCTCATTTCCTTCCCCTCCCTCTCCCTCTCGCTCTCTTTCTCTCTCATTTCCTCTCCTAAACAAGTAAAAAATAAAGTGATTTAAACATTAAACAAGCAAAAGGGAGAGGGAGAGGGAGAATGCACTCTCCCTCCTTCTCCCTTTCTTTCTCTTTCTCTCCCTCTCTCATTTCCTCCCCCTCCCTCTCTCTCTCCCTCTCTTTCTCTTTCTCTTTCTCTTTCTCTTTCTCTCCCTCTCCCTCTCCCTCTCCCTCTCTCTTACTCTCTCGTTTCCTCTCCTAAAAAAGCAAAAAAAAAGTGATTTAAACATTAAACAAGCAAAAGGGAGAGGGAGAGAGAGAATGCACTCTCCCTCTCTTTCTCTTTCTCTTTCTCTCCCTGTCCCTGTCCCTGTCCCTGTCCCTGTCCCTGTCCCTCTCTCTCTCTCCCCCTCTCCTTCTCTTTCATTTCCTCTCCTAAACAAGCAAAAGAGAACGATTTAAACCTTGAACAAGCAAAAGAAAGAGAGAGGGAGACTCACCAATGAGATATGGCGAGCGTGGGGCGGCTTCTCTTTGCGATGAAGGCTCCTCTTCTCCTTCGCGAACAACGGCGGCGGCGGCGGCGGCAGCAGCAGCAAGTCTTCTTCCTCTTCTTCTCTCACAAAGCCTTCGCTCTCTCCCTCGCTCTCGCTCTCAAAAGTCGAAGCAAAAGAAATGAAAACCATGCTCGGGTTTCGGCCACGTTTTTTTCCCTGCGGCGTTGCTATTTGCGCCGCAAATGCAATGCAAATAGCAATGCCGATATTCGCCGTCACTAATTGGCGTCGCTAATTGCCCAATTCCTTGTAGTGAAAATTAGTCAAGGTCTTCTATAGACACGACTTTGCTTTGCTTTGCCAAATCCTTCGACATCTTTGGTGAACCCGATGTGAAAGCGTCGCAGAAATTTCAGGATGGGAGATACTTCAGCCTCTATTTCACTCTCTTCTACAATTCTAGCTGCGTCCTCTACTTTAGCTCTATCAATGTCTGTTGCGTCAAGTACTTCAACAGATGATCTAAAGCAGATTTTGCAGAACATGTCCATGTATATGCAGCTTCAAAATAAGCAGACACAATTGTATATGCAGCAGCAACAGCAATTGCATCAACAGCAGTTGTCTCAACAAAGGCAACTATATTTGGAGTAGGAGAATGCAAACAGCGCGACTAAGGCTATTGAAGTAGTTGAGAATGAGAAGAAGCTATTTGATGGCCGTAATGTTTCAGCATATTTGAAGACATATGAGATCAAGATGGGGTTTTTTGGAGTTCCAGCTAGATTTATGAGTAAGTACTTCCTTCATCTTGTCACACCTGCCTTGAGGGAAAAAGTGACTGATCTTTTTATTCAAAATATACATTGGCAAGATTTTAAGAAGGCCCTGAAAGAAGAGTATTTCGTTGAGGACTTTGGGATGGCTACACGGCGGTCATTCCGAGAGTGGGTCTACATGCCAAACAAAGGTCTAGCTGCTTCAGAGTTGATTCGGGAATTTGAAGAAAGGTATAGTCAGCTTGATGCCATTGAACAAAGAGCATTGGATGTTGAAAAAGTTGAGCTTTTCTTGCAAGCTGCAGATCTTGCTCTTCAGGAAGAATTGGGAGAACTTCTTGAGGATTGCACGAAGCCTATGGGTCTTAAAACAAATTGGCAGGATGCCCAAGATGCAGTCTCGACTTCGACCAAGAGGAGGATATGGAAGACCCGCCTACAGAATGGTTCTATGACACCGACACCATCTTCTGCTCCTATGACTGCTTCTATCCCTGTTATTTCTTCTCCTCCTCAGCCAGTTTCTTGGCCTATCCCAGTGCCTACTGTTCCCAATCCACCTATTCCTCCTGTTCCATGACTGATGCCTACACCTTCTGCTCCAAAACCATCCACTCTATCGGTGCCTCTTGATGACATAATCAAAGGCATAACGGATTTGATAATGGAGTCAGTTAAAGCGGAGTTGGTGGGAAAATTGAAAGAGCAGTTTGCTTCGACTGCGCCTACTATTTCTTCTAGTGCTCCTACTACTCCTAAGAGTGCTCCTAGTGCACCTAGGAGAGATCGGAGATGTATTTGGTGTGATAGTACGGACCATCAGCATTGCAGGGATTGTGAATCTTTTCAGGATGCAAGGAGGAAGAATTTGGTATTTTGGGGACAGGATGGTAAGATTTGGTTGACTAAAACAGGAGCTCCGCTTGCTACCAACTTTGGTAAAGGCGGAATGAAGAAGTTAGTGGATGACATGGCTGCGCGTACTTCTTATGTGACAGCTAGAGGAGATGCTTCTACATATGGAGTCCAGATTGAGAAGGGATCAGAGAATCAGTTAGCACTATGGACTTATGCTATGGAGACTGCAAACAAGGGGAAAATTCAGCAAACTGTTTTGACTAGTGCAGACTTTAGCATAAGATCTAAGACAGGTTGGGATTCGCCTGTTGAGACAGGTACTCTATTTATGCTTATTTGGCTAAGTCTCAGGGAGCAGATGTACTTGTTGAGGAGAAGCATAAGAGTGATGAAGAAAATCCAAGTGTAGCTAAAAAGACTAGAGGGGGTGAGTTTGTTACTCCACCTACTGCAGGACCGTCTTTGAGACCAGGGCCAGAACGACAGATGGAAGATGCTCAAAAAAGAGAAAAGAAGCAAGATCCTAGAGAGAGAAAGCAGCCAGGGTTTAGATTGATGTCTAATATTGAGACATCTACAGACATGAAGAAAATCTTTAATGACAAGATACTTGGCAGTGAGGTGACTTTCACTATTTTTGAGGTTTTGGGCATCTCGAAAAGAGAGTTTCAAGATCAGTTTCAGGAGGTCGTGAAGAGGAAAAGACATGCATTGCCTACTACTGATACACATGGAGTTTTGATTGGGGAGTTGGATGAGGATGAGGATGAGGGTATGGTTGAGAATGCTTCTGTTTTTCCGCAGGTAGAGAAGAGGGTTCAGCCTATGCATTATGCGGAAACTGATGAGCCTGTCTTGATACCACGTAGTCACTTTTCACGGAGTCATTGGGCTAGGGCAACTACAGAGACGATGGTGAAAATTGGAGAGAAACAGGTGCCTTATGTTGCATTGGTGGATCATGGTTCAGAGATTAATCTCATAGTTCGTGGAGTTTATGAAAGTAACAGATGGCCTATGGATGTAGAGCATGGGTGGCGTATGAGAGCCGCTAATAACACTGTAGGTGATTTGTATGCTGCCTGTCCCAGTGTCAGGGTTTCTATTGGAGATGTAGAGGAGGATTTCCATTTCTTTGTGCAGGATTCATGCTCTTATCCTATAATTCTTGGATAGCCATTCATCACAGAGATGCACATGGAAACAAAGGTAATGGATGATGGATCTGCTTATGCACGGATTCGCAGTAAAGATGGTATGAGAGCAGTTCAGTTTATGACTCTGTGTGTGAACCATGTTAGAAACAGAGATACTCTCAGAGATGCACCTTTGCCCACTGTGAGGGATTCGGGTTTTCATTAGGTACCGCCGTTTCACGAGACGACGGTGGTACAGAGCAGAGGAGATTGGAGTTCTCGCCTCCTGGCAGCAGTGTTTTCTCCTCCGGTTTTGTTGGGATTTCAGCAAACATTTCGATGAGCTATCAGAAGATTTCTAGGTTGCCTAGAGCTGCCAGGCAGTACATATGCAGGAAGGAGAAAATTTTGAAAAATGCAGGAATTTTAGAGGATGATGAACGCATAGATGGGATGTATGACAGTATGATTTGTGCAGATACGATGATAGAGATGGAGAATATGCTGAAAACTGATATGCAGAGTTGTCACAGTAATGTATTAGTGCAATTCCTAGACATGTTTCATGAAATTGTAGATTTTGTGTCACAGATGGAGTCAGAGGCTGAGGTGACTCAGCAAAAAGTGTTGAGTGCTAAAGAAATTCAGCAAACAGAGTTTCCAGCTGATTATGATCAGCTTATAGAGACACAGAGGGTTGAAAACTTTCAGCCAACAGAGTTTACTGCTGAAATATTTCAGCATCTAGAGTTTAGGGTTGTTCCTATGCAGTCCATAGAGCAGAGGGCTGAGGATATTGAGCCATTGGAGTGCAGAATTGCTGATTTACAGCAAGATTGGAGTAATGCAGAAGATTATAATGAAGCCAGGGTTGACACGAAATACAAAACTATGGATAAGAAGGTGAAGCCGGTAGCTGTACCGCTTCCACCTGACAGTGATCAGCAAATAGAGAGGGCTGCCAAACAGCCAATTTTGAGGAATCCGGAGCATATTGGCCATAAATTTTTAGTAGAGACTCTTGCTGAATTGAAAATTGGAAATGGTGATTTCTTGCTACCCATAGAGAAGCAATGCTTTCAAGAGATGCTTGAGCGACATGGAAGGGGATTTGCTTTTTTCCCGCATGAGATTGGATGTGTGAATCCTGATATTGTTGCTCCTATGGTGATTTTTACTATTCCTCATATTCCATGGAATCTCTAACCTATTCCAGTGCCTAAAGCACACCTGCCAAAGCTGATTGATTTGTTGAATGAGAAAATCAGGATGGGAATTCTTGAGCCTTTATCTACACCATACTCAAACAGGTGGTTTACAGTTCCAAAGAAGAATGGTACTCTCCGATTTATACAGGACATGCAGCTAGTAAACAGAGTTACTATCAGGAATGTTGGTATAGGTCCAGTTGTGGATGAGTTTGCAAAAGCATTTGCTGGATGTGCCATCTATTCTTTAGGTGATTTGTATTCAGGATATGATCAGTTTCAGCTGACTTTGGAAAGCAAGGACATAACCACCATGAGAACTCCTATTGGGTTTGTCAGGATGTGTACCTTGCCTCAAGGTGCCACTAATTCTGTTGCGCATATGATGAATGCCATGCATAAGGTCCTTCAAGATTACATACCTCAGCTTACTATGCCTTTCTTGGATGATGTGCCCATTAAGGGGTCATGTGCAAAGAAGAGAAAAATGAGAGTCTAAATGAGCAGGGATGCAGATACTTTGTGGCTGATCATATTTTAGCTTGTGAGAAGATTTTGGCCAGGTTAGAAGAAGTGAACTTGACACTTTCAGAGCAAAAATCTATTTTTGGAGTAAATGATGTTGTCATTGTTGGACATATGTGTGGATATTATGGCAGGAAACCCTCACCTGATAAGGTGGATGCTATAGGCAAGATTGTGGAGTATTGTTCTACCACTTCAGAGGTACGGAGATTCATTGGAGCTTGTGTGTTTTATATGATTTGGATACCTCATTTTGCACACATAGTAGATTGTTTATATCAGCTGCTTCGAAAGGGGCAGAAATTCTATTGGGATGAGAGCCACACTAGAGCCATGCAGAAATTGAAGAAGTTATTGCAGAATGCTCCTACTCTCAGGAAAGCGGATTATAATTGTGCAAGGCCTATTGTATTGACAGTTGACACTAGTCCAATTGGCATAGGTTGGGCTGTGGGTCAAGATGATACAGATGGAAACATGTATGCTATTCGGTTTGGGGCGAATGTCCTAAACGAGAGACAGAGGAGATATCCGCAAATCAAGAGGGAGTTACTGGGGATTGTTATGGCTCTCAAATGTAACAAGGAGTACTTTATTAGAGCTTCAGTTGTGGTAGAGACAGATTGCTTGCCATTGATTGGTATGATTATGAGTTGCTCTACTCCGGATATAGCCATGTTGAGATGGATTGCATACATCAAGTCATTAAATCCAGAATTTAAACACATAGCAGGGAAGGATAATCCAGTGGCAGATATGTTGTCTAGAGCCAGATATGATGATGAGGAGACTCTACTTGCAGAAGAGGATGATGCATAAATTTCAGCCACTATGGTTGATCATGTTTGCCATGTCTATGATATTGTGGCTTTCATAGAAGAACTCTATGTTTGGAGCCCCGAGAGGAACACCAAGGAAAAGGGAATTCTCTTGCAAGAAAATCTATCTTGTAACATCAACAAGCTTGTTTATCATGTTTCATATGATCACAATGAAGAAAAGAACACTAGGCACAACAAATCTTCATGCATCATCATGTAGATCTCCCACGGATTTGATAGAATCAACCATATTCTTCAACATCTTCACAAAATCCATCAATAGAACAAGGAAAGCAAAGGAATACACCATCTTTTAATGGAAATACATCACATAGTATTCATCTTCAATATCTTCATAGTCTTCTCTCTCAATCTCTCATATACAATCACTCTGTTTCAATAGAATTGACTATCTCTGACTCTCTCTCTCTCTCTCTCTATCAATAATACATCATATCCTCACTACAATCTCTAAAAAATCACTCTCAATAATCCTTCTTAGGTCATGGATACCCCTCCCAAGAGGTATGTCTGATATGAAGAGTCACCAGAGCCACTACAGTGTCCTTTCATAGCTCACTACTGTCACTTCACTCTAGTCTTCACTTGAATCTTCAGCAGCTACTTCTTCCACTTCTTTCAGCTCTTTTGCACTTGTATTCACCTCTTTCCAAGGCTAGAAAACTTTCCCAAGCTACACTCTCATCCATCAGAACACATACAGAAGCATACATAACAGTCACAGAACAGTACCAGAATAGCTACAGTACAGAACAGAACAGAACAGAGACAAAAGCTCTACAGAAGACCTACAGAAGGTTACAGAAGGTCATCAAAACCTCATAACTCATTCTCAAATCATTCCAAACTCTCACAAACCATTCAATAAGCTTTCTCAATATCTCAATCTTCATCAATCAATACTCCATCCCTCCTTACAGAAGACAATCAGAACAAAACAGACCAAAACAGAGCAAAACAGAAGGTATACAGAACCAATCAGAACATCACAGAACCACTAATAAACATCATGATCTTCCAAAACCCAATCATTATCATCCAAAACACTCTCAAACCACTTCCAAATCAATCAATCATCTCATAAAATCAACCATTCAGCTCTCAAAAACAACAAAAATCAGCCAAAAAACAAGTCATTTCAGCACTCAACATATCCCCACACTTAATAAGGAAGCGTCCTCGCGACCCAGGAAAAAGGGAATACAAGTTTAGGGAAAAGCTCAATTGTGATCTTCAATATCTCTTAAAAAAGAATCCATCCACCACGACCCCAACTTATAACCTGTTTCTGATATAAAAATACAAAGAAAGGAAAACCCTTTATACATTAACACTGCTTAGCAAACTAAAAATCACAACAAATTTGTAAAGGATATAAGAGTTTTCTTCTTCTGCATCAGCATCAACTTCAATTCTGCAACCATGACCCCATCACCACAAATCTCCAAAATGTAGCTCGTACACGAAATCCAATAGGAAACCACCACGTGCACTTGACATAAATGAAGTCACAACACAAACACTAATACACAACACAACCATCTGAATGACTCCTTCAAAAAGAAAAATTTTCATTAAAAAGCATCCACCATACATTGGAAAGGTATCAATGAAGATGATCCCTCTTAAAAGATTGATGTTGTCGGAAACGATCCATATACAAGGATTCATCTACAAAGTTTTTGGGAGGATTTTGAAAAATTTGAAGACAGCACATCATTTCCAACAGGACCAGGTATCTGCTAGGCAAACAAAGGGCATGAAAATACAATATATCCAGCTGCTAGGAATCAATGCTTACATTGACATTCATGCACAACTTTGGAATAGGCTTGGAATCATTATGAGAGTGCCTATGCATATACGCCAGGTACCAAGCAAAATGAGCAGTTAATCTCACGGAGGGATCTGCTGACTGTGAATACTGCTAAGCAAAATGAACATAGTTCTGATAAGCTTGACTGGAAGCTGTCCATTCTCCTAGAATTACTGGCCAATTGATCTGAGGTCCTGTAAGGCAATCATCCGAACTCCATCCCTGTCTTCTAGAAATCTGATTATCAAACCCGTCACAGTCACTAACCAACTGAGGTGGTTGAGATATAGAAGTGTTAGGAGAGGGTAGTGAAATAAGGAAGAGTGGATGAAGGGAGGGATATGAAAAATCATAAAAAGAAGAAAAGGTTAAAGAAGGAGTGGCAGAAATTTGTAAGGAATCACTAAGGAAGGATGTTAACTAATAAATAGGAAATGTGGAGGGTACATTAAGGGAGGGAGAAGGACAGGGCGGAGAAGGGGAAAATACCCTATCCTCAATAAAGGAGCAGTATGTAAAAATGGGAATTTGAGGAAAAGATGAAGGTTGGAAAAGAAGGGGTAAAATAGTGGTGGAATTAGATTGACAAAGGGAAAGATATATAGCATAGAGGTGAGCCATTTGTTGGTAATAGAGGAGGGTAGGAACAGAAGGTCCCAAGAGAGATCGTCTATGATAGGCATCAAAGAAGGTAGCATCAAATGGATTATGTTTTGAAAGATAGGCTAAGAGATCCATCCTCAGTTGATTAGTACTCTGGGCAGAGGTAGGATCTGTGTTTTGCCTTTGATTTAGGACCACAGAATCAATCATGGGATGCCACGAATTATCATGACAATCAGCCACTTTGGAGGAGTAACCCTGGAACATGTCAACTATGCGCAACTCCAAATGATTGACATACAAAACAGCCTGTAAGACCACATCTCCCACATACCATGCCATATCCACCTCATCTGGAATTAACAAGTCTCCTCGTAGATACATGTACGACATCAACATGGTATCTGGCGTGACAGAATCTTCAAACACCATTCTGACTACCTCTGTCAACAACTCAGCAGACCAAGCCCCACTCCAGCCATCCTCTGGAAAAGGTAAATCCATTGTGGAAAGCTTCATGTAGAAGACCAACTTCTGTAAGTGGTAGTGGACAAAGAAAGAATGGTATGGTAAAACATATTCCTGAAACTGCTCAAATGTAGACCATAACAAGTCCATTCGGGACTGCAATCTTTCCACTTTATCTTGGAATAGAGGACACAAAGTAGCCTATCTCTGAAGAGCAGCCAAGTCCTGCTATGAAAGAGAAGGAATCAATGGAACAGGAGGGCTTGGAGGAACAGAGTGGGACTTTGCCAGTTGATCTTGCAACTGCTTGATTTGGGAGGCTTGGTTGGCCACTGTGTCATTAGCAATCTGTAAAGCTGAAAGTTTGTCATCTAAGATAGCTTGGAACTCCGTCGCTTCCTTCTCCTCTGAAAGGCTAGTAACCTGTGATTGAGCCTCGAGTAACTGGGTCTTCAAAGAAGAAATCTCATCGCTTTGGGTGGCAACCAGTTGGGTTTGCTGTTCCATTTGCTTAAATAAATCTGCTAGGGTATCCTTAGCACAGGCTAACTCAGATGTTGCCTTATGCAACTGGTCCTTAGATTGCATGAGCTCTTCATAAAAAGACACGTGCAGCTGTTGAACACAGGCCATCACTGACAACTCAATGGAACTTTGAATATCTTTACAGAGGAAAGGAATTGCATCTCCTGAGACTAGACTGTTCAGGGAGGGAACTGATATGTCCAATGATCCTTCTCGATGTGCTCGGAACAGGTTAGTATAAGTGAGATACCCAGGGAGATCACTGCCAGAGGTAGCAGGAATGGGCATTGAAGGAAGTACTGAAGGAGCTTTATCCGCTACCCTCTTCAAGCGTTTGTGCTGAATGACCAGGGGAGGCGGAGAATCATCATCCTCTATGTCAATGGGTTCTGACTCATCTGAAGGTGGAGGAGGAGGTAATGGATCTAATGGAGGAGGTGGAGACATAGTCTTCTGTAAACCTGAATAGGTCAAGAAGGCAGACAAATATGATCCATATGTGACATTGGTAACATTACCCCTGGTGACTTTAACGAAATGCTGATCCATTTTAGTGAGGAGGTAAGTGCTCCAATCAATAGCAACTCCTTTCAACACCATCCTGGAAGCTGTGAAAAGCTCTTTGGACAAATACTGGGATGGCGTTTTGGCAGGCATAAACCTGTCCTGAAGAAACTGACAGATCGTCTTCCATACGGGATCAGTGATCATAGAAAAGGAAACTCCTGAAGAGTTTATCACCTTCTTAACATCGAGGATTTCCCTTGTCTGCTTTTGCAACAGCTTCAGAATCTCTTCATTAGAGAAAAGCCGACGAGTGGTCACAAAAGGTTCACCTTTGAAGGGTAGAGACAGAGCCTTCTCTAAGCCGCGAGGTGTCAACGTCATAGAAAGTCCCTGGACTAGTCCTGTCTTCTTGCTGTAAGAGGCCAGGAACTCATCACATAACGACGGATCCTCTGGAAGCAAGGGAAAAGAAGTAGCCACAAAAGCAGCAAGTCCCGCCTTCATGAGAGGCTCAAAAGTAAGTAGGGAAGAGTAATCCCTACTAACTAGTGGGACGTACTGGATAGGGGGAGGAGCATGAGAAGGCGCCATTCAGATGGTTACACACACACCACAAACACAGACAATCAAGGAGAATGCCTGCAAAGCAACAGACAAAAAACCAAGGATAAGAGAACCACCAAACAAGAAAACGTGACTCGACCAACTAACCCCAAGCAAACCACACCCTAGAAAAAATTTGACATGACCTTGAGACAAATGCGACCGAAAGCTTCATGCGATGCATCAGACAAACACCCAGAACCCCGTAACAGGCAATAAAAGAAAAAAACTGCATATCGTACCCGTAACCGTAACAAAGACAGTAAACCAAAAAAATACCATATCCGACACATATCAATACTACATCGGTGATAAACCAAGACTGGACCAAGAAAATAACTCTAATGATCGCGCATACCCATCCCACGAAAGGGTTCATTAAAAAGTGGAAATAAGTGTAGTGAGGGGGAATTAATTTAATGAAGGGTTGATTTTAAGAAATTATTAAGAATGGGTGAATTTTTATTAGGTGATAAACCTTAGCAAGAAAACGGCGGTTCCTTATTATAAAGTTAATTACCAATTATTAGGTTAAAACGGTGCTTTTATTCAAATCCCAGACTGCGATACCCGACTGGGTCTCTAAATGCAAATTCATTGATTACAAATTAAGGTGATGTGGAGTGCTTTTTTGCTAGCGCGTGCTCATGTGATGGCTGGTTCATTTTAATTAAAAATTAAAGTGCCTTTGTAGCGCACGCAGGGCATACTAAGTGAACGGCGGGTTTATTTTAATTAAAAAAAATATTTGTGTTGAGCGCGAATGCGCGTGGAACTGTGGGTGAATAAAGAGTTCATTTTAACAATTAATTTGTGATTAAGAGGGAAATGAAAATAAATAAAATACATAAAATAAATACCTGGAAGGGGTGTGTATGTAATGCAGAAATGCGTACGGAAGAGTCCCCCAAAAGAAGTGAATCCAGTAAAGGAAAAGTAAAGACCACTGACAAAACAACAAACACAACACCTTAGTGGATGTGTTGATTTGGTTTTTTGGTAGTTAAGTTTTTGTAATGTGTGATTATTTATGGTTGGTTTTTGGTTGTGAGGTTAGTATGTGTTGTGGATTTTGTTGTTTTTTATTTGTGGAGTTTGTTTGTTTGTTTTTGTTTTGTTTTGTTTTTTTTTAAATAAGAATAAAAATAATAATAGGAAAATCAATATATACAACACATGAATATGGAGGAAATATCCACAATGGGGTCTATGCAAATAAAATAAAGAGTGGTAAGGGAAATTTCCGTTTGTTGGTTTGTTGGTTTTTTTTAAAATTATAAACAATAGGGGTACCATGTATGATAATTTTTTAAAATGAAAAATAAATGAAAAATGGTCAAGGGGGGTGAGGAGAAATTTTTAGAATTTTTGAGAATTTTTTTGCTATTTTTAAATGAATTTTCTCCATTTGTTGGTAAGTTGGGGGATAAATTAGGAAATATTTAATTTTCGGAAATTGTAGGAGTGGTAATTTCTAGCGGACAAATTCCCAAAAATTGGCAAAAAGCAAAGGGAATTTTTAGAAATTGTTTTGAATTTTTAGAAGATGGAAATTAATTTATAAATTAATTAAATCATGTAAATCATGTTAATCTGATAAGTAAGTTAAAAGTAAGTCAGTTAAGTCTGGTTAGTCTGTGTAAGTCATGTTAGTCTGACTAAGTCAAGTCAGGTTAGTCAGATGGAATAAAGTTAGTCTAGGTGAAGTTAGATAAGTCAGTTTGGGGAACTAGGTCAATGGAGACTAACCTAAAGGGGGTTAGTTAACCTAAGGTGGGTTAGGGTTAGGGTTAGGGTTAATGGGGGAAGGTTAGGGTTAGGTTTAGCTAGCCTAACTAGGGTAGTTAGTGAGGGGTAGGGTTAGGGTTAATGGGGTAAGGTTAGGGTTAGGTTTAGTTAGCCTAACTAGGGTAGTTAGTACTAACCTAACTAATGTTAATTAGGGTGAACTAATGTGAATTAACATAACGAATGGGAGATTAGTCAGATGTTAGTTAGGTTAATGAAACTAACCTAGATTAGTTAGAGTGGAGGTGGAGATGGAAGAGGAGGAGGGGGAATAGGAGGAGGGAGGCGGGGCTTCCGGCGGCGGGCGTACGGTGGCGCTGCAACGGTCGGCGTCGGGCGTATGGGCCTTGGCGAGGGCGGGCGTTAGAGGGCGTCGGCGGCGGCTGGTCACGTGGCGAAGGCGACTGCAACAAAGAATGTCACGGCGGCCAGGCTCCACGAGTACAGGGCAGCACACGTCAGCACGGAGAGGGCGCAGCGCCGGAGGCAGCGGGGCAGGATGCTGTGCAACGGACGTCACAGCGCCAAGGCGTGGGCGGCAGGGGCTCCACACGGCGCTCGACAGCATCAGAGGCAGGGCAAGCGTGCGATTAGGGCAAGGGCCAGAGGGCCACGAAGGTTGGGGCAGGGCCACAAGAGGGCGCACACGGCGGCACACATCAGCGGCGGGGAGAGGGCGAGTCGCCAGGCGGCGGCGGGCACGTTCCAGGCGGTGGCGGGCGTACGGGCCCTGGCGGCGACGGCGACGGCGACGGCAAGGGGTAGGGCCACGGCAAGACGGCGCAGGGCGGCAGGGGTGCTGTCGGGCAGAGAAGAGGGAGGGGAAGGAGAGAAGAGGATGGAGGAGAGGGAAGTGAAGAAAGAACGCAGGGACAGGGAAGAGAGAGAAGCAGTTGGGGGGGGTAGGGGGTGGAAAGGGTGGGAGGGTGGGGTAGGGAAGCCCACGGGATGGGGGGGGTGCCCAAGGAAAGGGTAGGGGTGGGATAGGGTAGGGTAGGGTAGGGGGTACCCAAAGAAAGGGTAGAGGTGGGATAGGGTAGGGTAGGGTAGGGGGTGCCCAAGGAAAGGGACGCGTACCCCCGTCTCGCGCACGTGCGCGGGGCGGGGTAAAAAAATTTGCCGTGACGGAATTGAAATGGCGCCGGGATGATGGTACGGGTCATGCGGACACGACCGGGGCGCGTGGAGACGCGGAAAATCGAAAAAGGGCACGTTCACGCGCAAGACGGAAGCACGAATACACGTAAAAATAAAGAAAAATTAATAACTCCCAATCCAGACGTCAAAACGAAATAGCGTAAAAATAAAAAGTGGGCAGGACGACAGGGGGAAAACAAGAAAAATATATGACAGAGGTTTCGGGAGGGGGAAAGGGCGGTCACATACAAAAAACCCAAAAAACGAACCAAAAACGCAATTAAAAATTAATATCAAAAAATCCGTGCATCGGAATGAGGTGCAGAAAAAAGGAAAACTATGCAGAAAGATGTGCCTGAAAATACTATCACATCAAAACATAATTACGACGAAGATAAGATGTGTTCACATGGGAAAAACCCAAAAAAAAACCCGAAAATGGGATCGGAAATTAATATCGGACGAACAATTCGCCGAGGATGCATTCACATAGCAGGACCTTAAAATCAGGGAATGAAGGAAAACTGTAAGGGAACAGCCCCAAGGGTGGGGGGAACATAACCGGGTGGGTGGAAAGGGACCCCATCAGGGTAAAAGCAAGGCATGGCATACATGCATGAGCAGGGTAAGGCATATACAGAGGGGTATGCAATATAGACGCGTAGGGACGCGTCCCCACACTTAAGACCTTAACGGATAGGGTTAACCGAGCAACAGGGACCTAGGACCACGCCACGGACCATCCACTAACGTCCCCACACTTAAAACATGAACATCATTGAGAAACCGAAGTGGGAGGGCTAGAAAAACTTGGCCCATTTTGTCAAGAAGCAAGGTTGAGTGTCGATGGCACGTCCAGGGTGGTTGTCGGCTTCTGGAGGTACCAAGGCCTCTTCTCGGCACACGTCCGTCATGGCAGGGACCACGCGGCAGCACCCAGGGAGGTA
Organism: Lygodium microphyllum; assembly: GCF_053477565.2. Taxonomy (NCBI): domain Eukaryota; kingdom Viridiplantae; phylum Streptophyta; class Polypodiopsida; order Schizaeales; family Lygodiaceae; genus Lygodium; species Lygodium microphyllum. The sequence goes on from NC_141141.1 coordinate 138,845,395, forward strand.
GCTGGTTAAAGGAATCGTAGGAAATCCGTCGATGATGAGGGCTACTACACTCAACTCGCAGTCACTCAAATGATATGAAAGAACAGTCACTCGCCCCATGACTAATATCACCCGAGGAAAAAGGATTGAAACCCATATCTCGTACCCGATTGAGGAATCGACAAGGGGGAAATGGTGCAGAAAGAGTATGCCAGGGTGCACAGTTGATGGTGCATTAGTGCGTCCAACTCGTCTGGCATAAGTGCAAGGAGGAAGGCAAGGGAGCCTTACAGTGCAATGTACAGAACAGGGTGATGTGTCTTGTGATGACAGCAAAGACCCATCCTGTGGGTGCACAGGGAAACTAGAACATACCTGACTCCAAGTGTCGTAACGTCCCTCACGCTCACCTCTCGGTAATTGATTGAAGAAACTCCAGTCACACTCAGCCCACCCTCTGTCTCACTCTCTGTTGATAAATATAAGAGGGCAGCCTTTTCCTAAAACCTGTTGATGTAATACTCACGGTCACTTGTGCAAAGATTGTATGCCTTGTGCGCATTTGATGGTGCAATAGTGCATCCCTCCCTGTGCTGGCATACGGTGCAAGAAGGAAGGAAAGGGAGCCTTATGGTGCAGTGCACAGAAACAAATTGTGCTTTGTGCATTGAGAGGCCCATCCCGTGCGTGCAACACTTCATTCACACTACTCACCTCTCATTTGATTTGAAGGGAAAAGACTGGTCTCTCGACCCACCCTCTGTCTCACTCACTGTTGATAGTTACAGAGGGCAACCCATACTCACTTCCCCATCCGGTTAGGATGAAAGCTCACATCACTCGATTGTTTGTCGATGAAGATCACGTCATCAGTTGTTGAAGAGGCATACCCAGGGAGGTAGCTATCAAATCGAACGTTTTATTGGACAGGAACATGTCGTCTGCTAGAGAACAGTTAGACGCTTTGCAGAGAGACCCAGGACACAGTGTACCAAGGGAGGTAACTTCGGAATTGGATCCTAGGGATATCAATTAATGAATCCACTTTTTGGACTGCTGGGTGTTACCACCTTTTCCATAGCCAGCTTCCCGCCCAAGGTTGTTGACCACCTTTTCTTGGAACAAGGCTTGCTATGACAGGGAATTGCTTCCTTTTCTCTCATAACAGATTTGTTTGTTTGTTTGTTTTTTTTTTCTTCTTTTTCTTGTTTTCCCCTATTCCCGAGGGTGTTTTCACCTTTTCTCGAAGAATAGGTCGGCATGACAGGGATCTAAGTCCTTTTCTCCCATGACCGATATGCATATTTTTTCTTTTTTCTTCTTTTGTTTTTTTTTTCGCTTCGAATTGAGCAAGGGAATGGTAGAAAGACCATTTGTCAAAACCAACCTCGCCACTGTCGCTGGTGGAAAATAGAGGATGAGAGATCCAGGCTGGAAGGGGGATTTGAGGGAACAGAGGGTTGCGTCCACTTCATCAGGACTGACTGAAGAATGGCTATCAAAAATAGCATCATAAGAAGTACAGTGCCGTTCCAATAAGGGAAAGGATCAAGTATCCGTAATTGTCAAGATCCCCAAGGAGGGAAGTACTTCTTCAGGTGATATCCATTGATCAGAAAGGGATCATCAGAGGCATCAACGGTCTGCACTTGGACAGAACCATTAGGGTTGACGGCAAGTACCTTATAGGGGCCCATCCACTGCTGCTGGAGCTTGCCAGGAAACTTGCCAAAGCGTGAATCATAGGCTAGGACCAAATCACCTTCTTTGAACTCCTTGTGCTTGATGAAGCTATCATGGTAAGCCTTGCGTCGAGCTTGCGTGGCTTCCATGCACTGTAGAGCCATCCTACGAATTTCATCCAAACATTTCAAGTGCAGGAGACGGCGTTGCAGTGAATCATCATCCCCCAAACGCTCTTTGATGGCCACTCTCAAAGAGGGTAGTTCCAATTCAACAGGAAAAACAGCTTCTGTACCATACACCAACTGGAAAGGTGTCTGTCCTGTTGCTGCTTTATGGGAGGTTCTGTACGCCCAAAGGGCCTCTGTAAGTCGATCATCCTAATCACGGCGATGTGCAACAATTGTTCTTGTCAGAATCGAGCAGAGGATGCGATTGGTGACTTCGACTTGGCCGTTGGCTCTAGGGTAATAAGGAGTGGACTTGCAATGGCGGATCTTATACAAATCTGTCAATTCTTCCATAACTTTGTTACGGAAATGAGTGCCTCTATCACTTACCAGCTCTAAGGGACTGCCAAAACGGGTGATGATATTTTCGTACATGAACAAGGCCATGCTGTTACCATCGTCCCGCTTTAGGGCTTTAGCTTCACACCACTTTGTAACATAATCCGTACATACGAGGATGTATCGGTTCTGTTTCCTTCTGGTAGGAGGATCGATCGGACCTACGAAGTCAATGCCCCACTTCTCAAACGGCTTCAAGGGAAGGATAGGTTGCAGTGGCATGGCACTTGTCTTGGTGGGTTTCCCCATTCTTTGACAAGCATCACATCTTTTACAGTAATCATAGGCATCCTTGTGAATGGTAGGCCACCAATATCCTGCTAGCAGAGCCTTCCTGGCTGTAGCTTCTCCTGCAAAGTGACCTCCACATGGCTCGTCGTGGCAAGCCTTCAGAACAATCCCAATCTCATCTCTTGCAACACATCTTCTGAGCACTTCATCTTTGCCTTTCTTGTACAGTGCACGCCTAGCAGGGTGTAGGGGGCTGATTCTAGCATGAGCTTCTTCCTTTCCCGACTAGAAATGCCAGGAGGGTACTGTTGGGTTGCCAACAGATTGGAAATGTCTGCATACTAGGGAGTTACACTTTCTACCAAGAATAGGGAAGCATCAGGGAGGTCTGGATCATCCTACTCCTCATCTGCAGTTTGTGGGATACGCGACAGATGATCAGCCAGAACATGGGAACGACCAGGCTTAGTAATCACCTCAAAGTCGAACTCCTGAAATAAAAGGAGCCATCTCATCATTCATCCTTTCACATCCGCTTTGTTCATCAAGAACGACAGGGCCTCATGATCCACATAAAATTTAAAGTGGGTGGATAGGAGGTAATGGCAAAACTTTTCCAGGGCAAACACCATTGCCAAGCACTCCAGCTCTGTCACTGTATAGTTTCGTTCCCTATCAGTGACTTTTTGGCTTGCGTAATAGATCGGTTGATCCAACTTCAAGGAGCCCTTTTGGCATAGGATAGCACCTAAGCCTTCAATTGATGCATCAGTGTGTACATGGAACTCTTTCGTCCAATCAGGAGGTTGCAGAATGGGTGCCTCAATCAGACACTGCTTCAGAGTGTGGAAGGCTCTGTCACATTCTTCTGTCCAAGTAAACTCTGCATCTTTCCTCAGAAGCTTGTGCAAGGAAGTTGCCTTTGTCGCAAAATGGGCTATAAACCTTCTGTAGTAACCCACATGGCCTAGGAACCCCCTCAACTGCTTGAGGTTGGTAGGTGCTGTCAGAGCTGCGATCTTTTCAATCTTTGCAGGGTCTGTTGATATCCCTTGTGCAGAGACAATGTGGCCCAACAGAACTCCAGAAGAAACCCCAAAGATGCATTTGTCGGGGTTGAGGGAAATGCCATACTCCCGGCATCGGTCAAAGCATTGTTCCAGGTGTTCTCAGTATTCACGGATCAAACTATAGACACAGAAATCATCCAAATATACCTTAATAAAGTTGTGCAGATGATTTTGAAATGCGGCCATCATGACTCGCTGAAAAGTAGCAGGGGCATTGCAGAGTCCAAACGGCATCACTCGGTAAGCGTAGGTCCCCCATTCTATGGTGAAGGTTGTTTTGGATTGGTCTTCTTCTGTGATTTGGACTTGGTTGTATCCGCTGAATCCATCCAAAAGGGAATAAAGCTCATGTCCTGCCACTGTGTCCAACAGTTGGTCTGTGAAAGGGATAGGAAAGTGATCCTTCTTTGTTTTAGAATTGAGCTTTCGGAAATCCACACATATTCGCAATTTGCCATTCTTCTTGGGTACAACCACGATGGGTGAAACCCATTCACTATTTGCCACTAGATAGATGAACTCGGCTTCCAGAAGCTTCAGCAGCTCCGCTTTCACCAATGTGGAATAATTTGGATTCATTCGCCTCTGTCGTTGCCGTACTGGCTTAGCATTAGGCTCCAAGTCAATATGATGTTGACATATTGTGGGTTCAATCCCCTTTAGGTCTTTGTAGGACCATGCAAATACGTCCAAATTTTCTTTCAACAAGTTGTACAAGGTTGACAACTCCTCTTTTGGGAGGCTGCTACCCACCTTCAAGTGGTGTTCAGTGCCTTCTGCATCCACAAAGGTTAACTGCCTTTCACCTTCTACTTCACGGATGAAGGTCCCACGTACTACCTCTGGGTACAGATCCGACTCCTTCAAGGGAGTGGTGTCCTCTTCTGATGTCCCACTAGAACCAACTTCTTCTTTTGGTGGAGACTTAGGTTGCTCCTTAAGATGTTGGAATGGGATTAGAGCTGTTTCGGGTTTGGTTTCAAGAGTAATTACCTCTTGGCTTGAAGACTCCTCTTCTGATGACACATCTAGGAACGTCACATAACAGGGACCCTCTGATGCCTGTTGGGTTGGTGGGACTGGTGCTTGTTGGCACGGTGCATCATCATCATCTTTCTTCGGCAAGGATGGGTTAGGACGGCATGAGCCACTGCTGAAAGACGGCTTGTTCTTCTTAATCCATTTCTTATAAAGGTTTTTCATATGAGAAGATCCATTTCTGTCCCATAGCATGAGCTCATCTGCTTCTGATGCTTCTGGAACTTCTTCTCCAAATGTATCCTCTTCAGGTGGAATAGATTCTTCTGGCTCATTTTCATAATCTTCTTCGTCCATATCATATCCATCCTCTTCCGTCTCTGTCTCTGCTTCTGTTTTTGTCTCTGCTTCTGCTTCTGCTTCTGCTTCTGTCTCTGCTTCTGCTTCTATCTCTGTCTCTATAGGAGCTCTGTAACAAAAGAACAGATTCTCTGTTTCCTCTCCTGCCTCTGTCTCTGGCTCTGCTATGGCCATGTAACAGGGAGAGCAGTACATCCATGCTTCTATCTCACTGTCAGAAGTGATTTCAGAAGTCATTTCTGGTTCAGGCAGGAAGTATTCACCCATTGATAATGGCTTTGCATCTTTTGGAAGTCGGCTTACAGTATCCACTGTTAAGGAATGTGCCATTGTGTTCTTGGGAAGGATCTGTTTGATAGCATCTTCGTCTGCTGATGTTCCATCTGTAGCCTCATTAGGGGAGTCAGAAGATAATTCCAAGGAGGTGGATCCATGTCCTTTTTGAGAGCCATACAGTTTCAGCACCACTTTATTGGGTCCTCTGCCCAAGGTCAAGGTTCCTTTGAACCAATCCGTCCTTGCTTGGGCTTCAAAAAGCCATGGTCTGCCCATTAACAGAGTATAGGATGTACCATAAGAGTTTGGCTTCACCACCAAATAGGTTAGCCAATAATCTTTTCCAGCCACTGTAGTCTTCACATATGGGAGAATGCCCAAAGGCTTGATTCTACTCTGATCCGCCAGTCTGATGAGCCATTGGGTGGGTTGCACACCTTGTAGGCCTAGATCCTTCATTGTAACATCCGTCATAATGTTCACTGATGAACCTCCATCAACCAGTGCATTTGCAATGAAGCAGCCTTCTATCCATACGCCAGTCTCTGGAGTACCCGGATCTAGGAAGGCGCTAGCCACGTCTACTTCTTTGACAGGCTCTGGAGCCTTGTTGGACTTTGTTGCTGTTGAGGGAGCAATCCTTAAACCACGTCTTTTTGTGAGTATACTTTTGAACCTTTTCCGGCAACTGGGAGACAACATCAATAATTGTCGGAATGTGAGGTTTGGTTTAAAGGTATCTAGATCTCTGACTAGATCGTATTCCTTAATAGGATCCATTGGCTTCTCTAACCGATTAGGGAATGGGGCAACACCCATTTTCATTTTCCTTCTTTCTTCCAACAGAGGAATTACAGGAACTTCTTCTGCCACTTGTGGCACTTCCTCCTCTTCTGTCTCCTGGATCTCTGGTCCTGTCTCTGTAACTGTCTCTGTAACTCTTTGTGGCACTGTAGGGCTCTGTACGGCACTGTTAGGCTCTGTTCTATTTTGTTCTTCTGGTGGAAGATTGAACTTCACTGTTCTGGTAGGAGGGTTATTTTCTTTCTGGATAGGTGGTTCCTTCTGCTTTGCACGCGTGATGGAAGCAACTTCCAATTCCACCAAATTGGAGGTAGGCTCTTGGGCCTTGGCCGGACTATCAGTAGCATTGTTTTTCACTGGGGCTGGGCTTGGACAGTCTTTTGCAGTGTGGCCTTCTCCTTTGCATCGACTGCATAAGGGCTTGTAATCCACTGACCTTCTGGGATTTGGGCAATTTGGTGAGATGTGTCCCTTTTCTCCGCATCTGTAACATTCCACTTCTGATCTCTGACCACTGCCAGACTGTCTTCCTCTGTAACTTTGAGAGGGAAATCTTCTGGGTCCGAAATTAGGACCAAACTCTCTAGGCTTGGGTCCAATATCTTGTGTTGTCATTTTGGATTCCAACAAGTTGAATCTTGCATCTTCTTCCTTCCTTCTCCTATCATGCATCTCCTTCAGAGAGCAAATGTCCTCTGTATGGTTTTTCTGCAAACAGTAGGAATAGAAGGCCCCAGGAATAGTTGGTTTGCGTGTACATTCAGTGGCTAAATGGCCTACTTGATGACACTTATCACACCAAGTATTTGACCGCATCACATCTCTTCCTGCTCTTGCAACGTTGGATATGCTCGTGGTATTCACTTTCAACGTTTGTAGCTGCTCTGTAATCACATCCATTAACTCCTTTTTGATGTTGGCAACTGAGTTAGATAAGTAGTCCTTTAAGCTTTCTCCTCCTGAGGCACTGGCAGGAGGGTTTTGAGGAGTCTCTGTAATCACTGCATAAACGGGCTGGGCTGGTACAAGGGGTCTCTATTCTGGTTCTGATTCAGAGCTCCTGCTTGAACTGTTGGTTGTTGACTCCAGTTGGTAGGGTTCCACTGTTGCTGCTGATTTGGCATTGAGGAAATTGGTTGGGACCATTGTTGTTGTGGTTGAACCACCATTTGAGGCGTGGATTGTGGCCACTGTGGATTTGGTGCACTGTATTGTGATACTGGGGGCATCTGTTGGTAAGGGTAGGGGACAGTCCCAGGAACTGCATTGGGTGGATACATCATTCCTGGCATCAGAGGAGGTAGGACTCCTCTTCCTGTATTCATCGCTAATCGAGCTTCCACTTCATCGTACAGTCTTGCTCCTTCTGTTGCAGCTTGCAGTGTGGCTGGTCTTTGCAGCTCCACAAACTTACGGACTTCTGGTTGTAATCCTCTGAGAAACACCCCCTTTTGAATGCCATCATCTAGATTATGGTTAGTCCATCTCTTCAGGATGGATTCCATTCGTGAGACATAAGCTTCCACTCTTTCTCCAGAGGACTGACTTAGGTTCATGAATTCCTCTCTCATGCGCTCTTCAAAACCTTCACGCCTGAATTTAGTGAGGAAGGCCAACTTCAGGTTGTCCCATGTGCCAAAAGTTCATGCTGCTTGTCTCTCATACCACTGAAACACCGCGCCCTTGAAAGTGGCGGGGAATATTGCTAACCAATGCTCAGGGGTTCTGGCATTGTTAGCCACACATGCTACCATAAACTCTGCTACATGAAGATCGGGGTCTTCATTGTACTCTCCCTTAAAAACTGGCAATGGGACTACATTCGCTGGCCTGTCATCAATATTTCCAGGACGGATCTGGCTTGGAAGTGGACCTCCAGTAGGAGGAAGGGCTTGATGTGCCATTGGGACTTCTGTAAAGAGTTCTGCAAGGGCATCAAAGGCAGCTTCTGCTGTGAGCTCGCTCTCGGCTCTGATTTTTGTTTTCTCTTTTCTCACGTACCTCTGGACTCGTTCTAACGCTTGCCTTTTTATTGCGTCATTCATCAGGGGGTTGGCTCGACTATGTTGTTAGTGCTCCACAGAGGGTTAACAGAAGACCTCAGTCTCTGGAGAACTCTCTTGCCAACATTTCTTCTACCTCTTTCTTTTCAATGTCCCTGAATTCTGCTTTCATGCCACTGCACAGAGGAAGGTATTCGGTTCTGAAGGTGTCAAAATGCATACGTCTGAGCATTGTGGTAGTGCCATCATCATAATAATGCCAGCTTCTGATGGTTTCAACAGTGTATGTTGTAAAGAACACTTTGTCTACCAACTTCCAGTGGGTTGCTAATTGAACAAATATAAGATTATCAGTACACCAAGCATCCCATGTATCTTCCAGTTGAGCATCCACGAACAAATTCCAACTCTTTTCCTTTTTGTCTTTGTGAACCTCTACAGACTAAGACTCCTGAAGCTTCTTCGCAATCTCCCACTTGATGTTATCTGGAAACTTCTCAATGAATGCCAAATCTTCCATGGATGGTCATTCTCTCTGTTTCTGCTCTTCAGTTTGTTCCCAAACAGTTTGCCACCAAGATGCAAGTTTCTGCTGCTTCAATAGGAAGAGGAAACTGTCCACCACATAGAGCATGCATCATGATGGTGATGTGTTTCCGCCATTGTGGGATGAACTTCTTGTGGAAAGTGGCTTTGATTATGAGGAATTCCAACTCTTCAGTGGAAGAAGGAACTTTACAAACATCCATTGAATTCTTCTATTCTTGGCAATGCCATTTCTTTCATTTTCAGCATCTTCTGGTGCTTGTTGATGGCAAGTTTCCCCGGCTGTGCACCAAAAACATGGAGCCCCGAGAGGAACACCAAGGAAAAGGGAATTCTCTTGCAATAAAATCTATCTTGTAACATCAACAAGCTTGTTTATCATGTTTCATATGATCACAATGAAGAAAAGAACACCAGGCACAACAAATCTTCATGCAACATCATGTAGATCTCCCACGGATTTGATAGAATCAACCATATTCTTCAACATCTTCACAAAATCCATCAATAGAACAAGGAAAGCAAAGGAATACACCATCTTTTAATGGAAATACATCACATAGTATTCATCTTCAATATCTTCATAGTCTTCTCTCTCAATCTCTCATATACAATCACTCTGTTTCAATAGAATTGACTATCTCTGACTCTCTCTCTCTCTCTCTATCAATAATACATCATATCCTCACTACAATCTCTAAAAAATCACTCTCAATAATCCTTCTTAGGTCATGGATACCCCTCCCAAGAGGTATGTCTGATATGAAGAGTCACCAGAGCCACTACAGTGTCCTTTCATAGCTCACTACTGTCACTTCACTCTAGTCTTCACTTGAATCTTCAGCAGCTACTTCTTCCACTTCTTTTAGCTCTTTTGCACTTGTATTCACCTCTTTCCAAGGCTAGAAAACTTTCCCAAGCTACACTCTCATCCATCAGAACACATACAGAAGCATACATAACAGTCACAGAACAGTACCAGAATAGCTACAGTACAGAACAGAACAGAACAGAGACAAAAGCTCTACAGAAGACCTACAGAAGGTTACAGAAGGTCATCAAAACCTCATAACTCATTCTCAAATCATTCCAAACTCTCACAAAACATTCAATAAGCTTTCTCAATATCTCAATCTTCATCAATCAATACTCCATCCCTCCTTACAGAAGACAATCAGAACAAAACAGACCAAAACAGAGCAAAACAGAAGGTATACAGAACCAATCAGAACATCTTAGAACCACTAATAAACATCATGATCTTCCAAAACCCAATCATTATCATCCAAAACACTCTCAAACCACTCCCAAATCAATCAATCATCTCATAAAATCAACCATTCAGCTCTCAAAAACAACAAAAATCAGCCAAAAAACAAGTCATTTCAACACTCAACAATGTTGGAGATTGGTTGCAGATTGGTATGTACCTTAGTACACTAAGCAAAAGAGATGAATGGACAGATGAAGAGTTCAAGAAGATCAGAAGGAAAGCCTATGGTTATTTTCTCAAGGACGGATTTCTTTGGAAGCATCCGAAGAAAAGAGGCGGATTACCTTTGCGAGTTGTCTGCGATAGAGAGACACAGTTATAGGTGATGAGGGAGTTTCATGAGAGTCCTTAGGCTGGTCATAGAGGAGTGTGGGCTACTTATGAGAAAATCAAGGAGAAATATTGGTGGAAAGGCATGTATAGAGATGTTTCTCACTTTGTTGAGACTTGCAGAGACTGCCAGATGTATTCGGTAGTGCGTCATCGAGATGAGCTTCATCCGACCTATCCGCTATGCATTCATTATAAGTGGGTAGTTGATTTGGTTACTATGCCTATGGGCCTATGGCAGATGAGATACATTGTTTTGGCTAGAGAGGATCTTACCAATCATGTTGAGGGTAGATCTTTGAGAACGAAGACCACTAGTGCAGTGTGTAAGTTCTTATTGGAAGAAATTTTCTGCAGGTATGGCTGTGTGGGTAAGATCACCGCGGATCGCAGTGAATTAGATGTAGATGAAGCTAGGGAGTTTTTCTCTCAGCTAGGAATCAAGTTGGCTCTAACCACAGCATACAATCCAGAGGGAAATGGAAAGAGTAAAAGAGGGCATCCACCGCCGATAGTGAAAGCATTAGCCAAAGCATGCAGAGGACGGATTGGAGAATGGCCGAGACTTCTACCATTTGCTTTGTGGGCTGACGTACAACTCACAGTGTTATCACAGGTTATATGCCCGCAGAGTTGATGTATGGTCAGAAACCTATTATGCCGACTGAAACTTGTGCTTTGACTTGGTCAGTTTTACCTTGGCAGGAGGATTTGACGAGAGAAGAGCTCTTAGCTCTTCGGATTCGACAGTTGGAGAGAAGACTAGAGGATATTCACCTAGCTATTGACAGGTTGAAGGTTGCTAGACTAAGAAATAAGGACAGGTTTGACAGTAGGCATCACTTGCGGCCTAGAGCAATAGAAGAGGGAGATTGGGTATTAGTCTTTGATAGCAGCCTTGAAAATCAGCATACTGCACTTTGGAAGATGGTAAAAAGATGGTTCGGGCCGTACATAGTCAGACATGTCTTTGATAATGCAACATATGAGTTGACAGAATTGGATGGGACAGTGCTTAGAGTGCCTATTGCTGGAAAAAGAATCAAGATTTTCAAGAAAAGAGATGATGAAGATTATGCATTGGAAGAATTTTCAAGAGAAGAGCAACGAGAAGAAACTCAAATGGAAGAGACACATGTATCCAATCTCGCTCATCCTCAAGGCAAGGAATATACTTAGTTAGTGGACCATAATATTTTCTATATTGGATGTCTCCCTTCAACATAGAGGAGATGGCATCTAGGTCAACCGTCGTAGTCTTGCAAGTGTCCATCTCTACTCTTATGGCTTCCATTTGACTACCTAGAAAGATCAAATAGTTGCCAAAAAACCTAATGGGGATGAGGGCTCATTCATCAAGTTAGAAGAGGGCTTTCGTCTAGGGAAATCAACAAAGAGGTGTGTGATTCCACATTCAATGCATCTCTGATTGGCCTTGTCTCTATTTTCTTGCTCCTATTCAGGGCAACACAAAGATATATGTCTTGGGTGATGGCAAGTCCAACATGTGATTTGTTCTTGGGTCTGCCCTCCTCTCAAGTAAGTTAGTCATGAATATATGTGTGCATCATGTGGATTCAAAATAAGATATTTTTAAAATACCATTTTTATATATTTTTTACATATAGAAGGGTGTAATACAAAGGGCTTATTTATAGATTGAATAGAAAAGGGTTATATTTTATTTGGGAAAAACTCACAGATAATGATATTTATAAATAGGCCTTGAGCACATGTGATGTAGAGGATATAGATATAGTAACTTTCTCGAGGCCCTCCTTAGCCTCTACCTCTCCCTCTACCTAACACCATCACTAGTACTAGTTGGTAGTCTAGAAGGACTGCATTGCCCTCTTCATCGTGCGAGATATAAGGATGTAGATAAGGCTCTTTGTCATTTAGCTCTTCCACGTAGTGGATTGGAGCATCACTTGTTGATGGATGGGTCACATAGGGTCCAGGTGGTCTAGGTATGCCTTATAGGGTTTATCTTCATCCCAGGAATGGCTAGCTTGGCATCATTGGGTGCTCAGAGAGCCAATGGGACTCCCCTTCCGAAGAAGTTTGGCGGCCTATTTTCTAGGTATGGTTGATTATATGGTTGCGAGTACAAAAGTCTCCACCACACTCTGCAATGCATGGCATCATGGCCAAACCTACAAAAATTGGCACAAGGTCAGGACCGAGGATCTTGACACTCGGCTGGCAAGTGGTTTCTGCCACAATATATGCATTGGATATGAGGGTGTGTCTGTCCTCTCATTATTTCTTGCAATCTACCTAGCTCCATTCTCATCTCTACTAGCTCCTAGCTTGAGCTAGTGCCCTCGCCTTTGTCCTGAGTACTTGGGCATGATCTTTTGCTTGTTGTTGAAGCTCTCTTGGGATTCCTAGAGGTAGACTCTTCTCGATTCAAGCTCCTAAAATTTCTCTCCTTGAGTTAGTCGTCCATTCTAATGGCCTCTTCAAAGACCCTCGTCATCGAGATTTTAGACTGGCTCTTGGAGCCTTGAGTGACTCCTAGTTTTGCAAGCAACGAGGTTGCCATTGTACTGGCAACTCAATTGGTGGAAGCATTGTCTAACACTCACTTCATGAGAAGCTCACTCAACTTAAGATCTCCCTTTAGCACTCTTTCCCTTTCGGCATCAAGGCCCATTCTATTTCTGCTTGTTAGCGCTAGCACCTTCTGAACTTCATGCACTTCCATGTTTTGCTGCAAGATCTTGGCTTGATGTTCCTGATTGTAGGTCACTAGGTTTCACAAAGCTTTGCATTCTAGTATCCTCTCCTCTCCTAGGTCTACCATGAAATCCTTGGACATGCTACCATGGTGGTCTGTCTGGGCCTGTAGGTCATAATTGGCAACCAACCACACTAGATTTTGGTCGGAAACCTCCTAGGTCAAGCTCTTCATCCCTCTGTGGTTAGTGCTTGTCTCTGCCATGTCTATGGTCTTTCTCTCCACCAAGTTGTTGATGAGATTGATTAGATTGGGTAGATCCACTCCTTCAATGGTGACTATTCCTCTTGGATTCCCTACTCTGGCATTCCTATACTTGGGGTTTTGATCACCTGACTATGTCTCCATATCTTCTCCTACTGGTGGGTTCGTTCTTGGGTTATGTTTGAGTGATTTTATTATTATTTACAAGCACTTCTCAACTTGCAATCACTCAGTTTGTATGGGTGTACTCTTTTCCATGCAGTATGCACAGTTAGAGGCTTTCAGTTCTTACACCAAGTGAACTTCAAGCACTGAAAACAATATGAGTATGAAGACAAGATGACTATTTAGCTCCCGCATTCCCACTTATGCTAATGGTCTAATGGGGTGCTAAGCTCGGTTCCTGGTCTTCCTTGCCGCTTGTTAGAGTCTATGATGTGTCATTGATCTTGTTCAGGGTTAGTTTGGGGTCTCACAATCAGCTTACAGCACTAAGCACATCAAATTTGTGCAAATGTGCTACTGCACGATTCCTGGCCATTTGGCTACGATTTCTAGGTCTGTAAATTGTTTATAAGGCATTTGTTGAGTTCTCGCAATGTGGACCACACTCTTTGTCAGTTGAGATTTATCAAATTTCTAGATTTTGTCTCTTAGGCTATGTCCAATCTACCAGAGTCCGATTCTAAGAATTGGATGTCGGATTTGCTAGTGTCCGATTATGGGATGTCTGATTTTCAAAATCCAATAGGGTATTTTCGATCGGATAGAATGGGTTGGTTTGCAATTTTGGTTGGTCTGATTTTCGAGTGTCCAATTCTAGGAGTCGGACGTCCGATTTGACAAATGTCTGATTTTGGACGGTCTAATTGTCATGATCAGACGGTTCGAGCATCTCATCAGACAAGGTGGTGTGTCCGATTCTCTCCTATTTGATTCTTAGTATTGGATAGGGGTGAGTTGTTCGAGTGGTGACATGGCATGTCCAATCCTAAGTGTCTAATTTTGGAAATCAAACAAGGTGGTTCGAGTGTCCGATTCTAGGAATCAGACACTGTAATGGCTGTCCGATTCTGGTGGTGGAAATGACAACTCGAGCATGATTCCATTGAATGCCACTGGTACGAACAATGGTAACCCTTTATATTTTCCAAAACACAACTAGGGAAGTAGAGGAAGGGTCTCATATACCTGGATGTCACAAAAACTTTCGGTCCAGCTCGATTGATCCGTTACCCAAGTAGGGGCCTCCAAGCCCTCTCTCTCTCTCTCTCTCTCTCTCTCTCTCTCTCTCTCTCTATGTCAGGTCACCAACAATGAGGCTTTCCCTTGCCTCCTGAGGTCTTAAACCCTTGTTGGGCACAACCTTAATCTCACCGATCACTCCCCTTGCTATTTTGACACATCTAATAACTCATATTTTCCATTTTTTCCCTATTTATGCCCTATTTGGGCATGTTTTATAGTAGCAAACCCTAATCTTTTTGCTTCGATTTCTCGATCCTAACCTACTCTAAATGTAACAAAAAGCAAAAGCAAAGCACTAAAATGATTTCTCCTACTGAACTAATCATCCAAATTTAACCAAAAACACTTACTTGTAGCACGGATTAAAAACCTGAAACCTCCTATCTATCTCAAGCTCTCATTTTGGGATAAAACCCTTACTTCGATGCTTGATTTGAAGTGCACAAGCGCTCAAGCTTGAATCCATTGGTCTTTGCAACGGAACAAGAATGTAAGACGGATGTCAAGTCCTTTACTACCTTGTCCATGAGCCTTACTTCAGAGAGGTGACCTCCATTATTCATGAGCCTTATTTCTAAGTCAAATACCCATTGTTCAAGCTTTAAAATATCTTATAAGATATATTAATGGAGTTCTTCTTCTTGCTCCATTACTCTTCAAACTCAACTTTAAACGTCCCTTACACATATGAAGAATCGTCCCAAACCTTTATCATGAAGGTGAAAGGTCTTTAGGATCAACTTTTAGCTATTAGGATTGGTGTGAGGATGAGTCAACTTATTGCTTTAGTTTTAATCAAACTATCATGTGTTGGAAAAGCAATTCATTTATCAAGGATTCATAAAATTTTCCTAAAATTGGTGCTTTGATACTTGGATGAAAATTATCAATGCAAGTGCAAAGGAAGTTTCAAGAGATATACACCACTAATGCTCTCATTATCAAGGAAGGAAACAAGAATAACCACCACCATTGGTTTGTGATAAGATAGGGATATCACTTAAGATTTTCTTACAAGAAAGCCCAAGATGTAGGAGATTTAGTTGTAACTATTAAGAAAAATCCTTTGACCCAAGATGAGGAGGCCCAATGTGAACCCCCCCACCGAAAAGCTTATTAGCATCATGGTGGCAACTTACTATTGTACTCGATTAGAGTGAGGACTATAGGAAGTGGGTTTGAGACAAGGCAACTAGTTCCTTTCTTGGAAATATTTGATCATTCGCCTTGAGAACCACTTTGTGGTGATTGATGCTTTGTGGTGCACTTTTGTTTCACTTCCTTGCATGAAATCTAGTTTTGGTTTTTGGGATGTGATTTATGAGTGCAATCCTTAATGTAATCAGTGGCTTGGGATTTGATTATGCTTTAACATTTCCTATTCATCATCCCAATTGTAGCCTACATATAAGGGCAAGCCTATTTCACATCTCTACACATTGTCTTCTACACTCATTGTTCACTTGATCTTGGTTGATGCTTCACTCACTACAAGGGATTAGACCTATGGGCACCCACATTTTTAACTACGAGAAAGAATTATGAGTAAATTTACTTTTTTTTCTAATGTTTGAGTCAAGAGGCCCATTTCCAATTTTGCGTGTATTTTTTGAAAAATAAGTGTGAGTCATAATGTAAAAATATACACATTTATCTATAATACTTGTTTAATTGATTCCATTTCCAATTATTAGGTGATGTTTTATGGAAAAATATATATGCTTAGTTTAGGAAAAAAAATCATGGAGTTACTCATGGAGCGACAACTTTGCAATTAGTAACTTTTCTCATTTTTTTCCTATACTTTCTTACATATTCATTCGGGTATCTTATATATAGACTAAAGCCACAAATACACACTATAACAAAGTTTGATACCATAAAAATGTTGAATCACAATATGAAACGACAATAAGAATAACCAAGTTTGGTTTGTATTAGCAAAGGAGAGAGGCCTCTAATTCAATCTAAGCAATGCGAAAGTGAGTTACAAAGGTTAGTCTTATATCTCTTTGAGTCTTACCCTTCAAAGGTACTTCTTGAAGCTTGGGAACAATGTTTAGCCTAAATACAATGGATGTAGATATTTCAACGTTATATAAGTAGGATTCATCTTGCACTACTGAAGAAGGGTATGCATTATTTCCAATTCTTCTTTCCCATGAGGATTAATTCTTTCATTAAAGATGACTGTGGGTAAGGGCACCTTATAGCCATACATAGCATTGAAGGGAAAAAATCAAATGCTAGCATGAGTGGAGTTATTGTAGGGAAACTCAACCAAGTGTAACCAAGAATCCCCATGAATTCTAGACATCATAACAGAAATGATGAAGATAATTCTCCAACCACTTATTTACAATTTCTGTCTGTCCATCAGTTTGTGGATGATAGGCCATAGAGGGAGCCAATTTAGTCCCCATGGATGTGAATACCACCTACCAAAACTTACTCATGAACTTTGAATCTCTATCATGAACAATCACCTACGCTAATCCAGGTAGTCTAAAAATCTACTCCATGAACTGACTAGCTAGTTGAGAAGCAGTAGATTGGGTCTTTTTTGGAATGAAGTGGACTGCCTTGGTTAGTCTATCCACCACCACATATATACTATTCCATTCTTTTTGCTAGTAAGAAAGTCAGTAATGAATTCCATGGTAATGTGAATCCATTTTCTTGTAGGAATGGGTAATGGCTACAACAAACCACCTCGCTTATGGGTGTTGTCCTTATTCTGCTGTGACAAGGCATACACTTCATTAACAAAGTCTTTGATATCTTTCCACAACCCTTTCGAGTAGAAGCTATTGGTGATCCTATCATAGGTTTTGAAAACTCTAAGGTGTCCAACTAAAGGCAAAGAATGCAACTCCTCCATAATTTTCCATGTAAAAGAAGTAGAGGGAATGTCAATCTTTTCATTTAACCAGATGAGGCCATTTTGAAACTAATAATGCAAATTATCTTCCATGAGATCTTGCTGTAATTTTTGAAAAATATGGCAGAGCTCTTCATCCAAAAGATAAGTCTCCTATAGTTCTTCAATCAAGTCACTATGTAGCTCAGTATCATTGCTAAAACTTTGCAAGCCCACATACAAGAAAAATAATCGAAAACTACATTATCTTTGCCCCTCATATGAGTGATGTCAAAATCATAATTCTGCAGTGTAGCTACCCATCTACACTACTTAGGAGTCAGATTGGACTAAGGGAGGAAATACTTAAGGACCCTATGATTACTTTGAACTCTAGAGTGGTTGCCATACAAATAATGGTGCCATTTCTTTATTGCATGCAAGATAGCCAACATCTCTTGGTCATAAATGTTTATAGCCATTTCCTTATTTGTAATCTTATGTCTTTCAAAGGCAATCACTCCATGCTCCTATAACAAAATACCCCCAATGCCTCGGCCACTAGCATCGCATTGTATTGTTAACTCCTTTGAAAAATCTAGGCATACTAGTTGAAGCTACTATCTGCAAGAGCATGCTAAAAGAAAGCTTCCTTCTTCAACCTATTAGTCAAAGGAGCTGCAATAGCCGCATAATGCTTGATGAATCGGTGATAAAATGAAGATAGACCAAGAAATCCTCTAAATAAAGCAATGGTAGTAGGTGTTGGTCAATGTTTAATACAGTGCACCTTCTTGGGGTAATTGTGGATCCCTTTTTCTCTAACAATATGTCCCAAGTATTCCACTTCAATCTACATGAAAGAGCATTTTTTCTCCTTAGTAAAGGGTCTGTCATGTCTCAATACATCAAAAACCTTCCTCATGTGTGATAGATGGTCTTGAAGGGTCTTACTATAAATTAGAATGTCATCAAATAAAACGAAAACAAACTGAAAGAGAAAAGGTTGCAAAATCTTGTTCATCAAACTTTGGAAGGTAGTTGGAGCATTTGTAAGCCCAAATGGCATTACTAGAAAATGATAGAGTCCTCGATCATTAGTCCTAAAAGTATTCTTGATCTCATTACCCTCTTGTATGTAGATCTTATGATACCCTAACTAAGAGTTAATATCGTGATTGAGAGTTAGATTTTGGGATCTATTTTTGAAGTGTTTGAGCCCATTTTTGGAGCGAAAAAGTGGTCGAAAAGTATATATCAAGGACCAAAATTTCATACAAACCTGAACAGTGGTGAATGGTGGAGCTAGAGTTTCTCCAAGTGGATTTTGATGCCAAGAATCCAACGTAAGTCTTTGTTCATCAATTGGAGGTCGTTTGACCCCCCATTTAATCCTTGCAAGGTTTAGCACTCTAAAAAAACCATGTGATTTGAGAGCCAAAAAGTATGCAATGTGGTTAAGCTTTATAGATCTTAGCATCACGAAGCCAACCATCTAGTTGGATTGTAATTCCAAGTTTGTTTGCCCCTCCAAACAGGCTGAAAACCCTCGCAAAGTAATGTGAAAGTGGGTTTTTCAAAGTGGACATTTGATAAATGACATGAAATAAAATGTAAATGAAAAAAACATGCAAATTCTTGCCCGATAGGAGGAGGGGATGTTTTTTGTTTTGCGTCCTATTTCTGGATGGATTTGTGCCTCTTCAATACACCCCAATCAAGAGAGAGGGAGATGGAAGCTTGATCTACATGCCAAGAGCAAGATTTTGATTATAAGCATATGAAATATGATTAAGGAATTTAAATTCTAATTTCTTAGTATTTCTCTCTCCTCTCTTCTCTCTTCTCTTGTTGCTGCCCGTTCATATGCTTGATTCTATGAGAGAAGGGGGTGAGGTTCAACAAATGTTGATGGAGTGATGGTTTTGGAGCACAAAGGATCCTAGATCCAGCTATGCAAGAGCGTCAGTGGCCAAGAAAGAGCATTAACAGTCTTCCAACCTTGAAATATGAGTCTTAAAAATCGTGTTTTCATGCGTAAGTGAGCATTATACTTATTTTATGATAGATTTTGGTTGAAATTTTTTGGAAATGGTTGTCTCTGGTTGTTAGTGTTGTAATCTATCGGAGATTCTAAAGAAAATAAGAAAATTTAGTCACATAATAATTTATTCATAAATTCGCAACTACGGATCATTTTTATAAAGAAAAACACATTAAAAACACTTCCTACACCTATCAACACATGCATAACATAAGCAGTAGAGAGAAGGAGGGGTTTTGAGGGTGACGAATTGCTAATAAGATTCTAAATTGTAATCTTTTGTTGATGCATGGCATATAGTATATTTATGGTTTAAGTTTAAGAGGGTCTAGCAGCACGATAATACTTTATACTGACCCTTAGCAACACACCATTACATGTAGATTAAAATCATTTAAAGAAATGTCTTTGCACCTCACAATGCTAATTTCTAAATGATAAAATGATTGAGCACTATAGTTCATACACGATTGCATTGTATGCAACTCATGGTATCATTACTAGATGCATTACAATTGTATTCATGCATATGACCTACGTTGAGTATGTGAGATATCCGAAGCTATAGGTTTAGACGATCGGTTTCCTTGGGGACTACTTAGTGAGGAAAATATCTATATCTCTAGAATGTTTGAAAACAAGAGTGGAGTTTGTGATGTATGTGCTATTTGTGTTAGCAACACATCTAGGGGTCAATCCCCAAGGTGTAGGAGAGCCGCAATGGGGCCGTTGTGTCGCAGGGCATAGGGTTGAAGGTCACCACAGGGGTTTGGTAAGAGAAGAATGCATGGGGGTTCAAGAGCTTAGACTCCAGAGATGGTAGAGATAAGAGAAGGGTTGAAGGTTTCAAGCCAAGTTCTTGAAGATGTTAATACAGCTTCCAAGTGCACGTTCTTAGCAATGATCACAGAGTATTATCTCAAATCAAGCTTATTTTCTTGACTTAAGAGGAATCACAAATTATAAAATCAAGTACAATATGCTGTCATGTTTCATAAAAAACTTTGCATCCCATCATTCATACATGATGCCATAGCATGAATAAACTTTGCATGATTACATTCAATGTAGACTATTAGGGACAAAAGCTTCTGAGTCAATTACAAGGCTTGTAGGGCAAAGAGACTTGCTTCAAGAGAGCTTCAAATTGAGTTCATGATAAGGATAAGTTACCACAGCCAAGAAATAAGAGAAAAATCTCATCTTAATTCAACTCAAAGCATCTATGAATAATCTACAAACATTGCCTTGCCATAGGGAGGCATAATACTTACATATTTTGACAAGATGTCTTCTTTAGAGTAAGAAATGAATTAAAAGAATACTGTTGTAGCTAATTCACTGAATATGGCTGAAGATTTAAGCCCCAAAATCAACCCAAATATCTTCCAAAATTCACCTCTGATGATAGCATAAACTTCCCCTAACACGGTGTCAGTGCGTTTGGTGTCGAGAGTCCACCATGAGGATAAGAGACAGTAGGGTGAAGGTAGATTTAGGGAGAGAAGTAGACACAAGAGAAGGGGTTCAAAGAAATTGAAGACATAGAAGAATACTCCAAAAAAGAATTAGAAAATGTAGAAGAATACTAATAGAGATGAAGCATGTCAGTTTATTCCTGCATTATGAGAAGATAAAACTCTAATAGA
Organism: Lygodium microphyllum; assembly: GCF_053477565.2. Classification (NCBI taxonomy): domain Eukaryota; kingdom Viridiplantae; phylum Streptophyta; class Polypodiopsida; order Schizaeales; family Lygodiaceae; genus Lygodium; species Lygodium microphyllum. The sequence goes on from NC_141141.1 coordinate 138,866,245, forward strand.
CAAAAACGTATAAAAAATAATGCCTTTCTCTATGCTGCTCAAATCACCAATGTGATACTTTCATTGGCTCCAAAAGGGGGATAAAATACCAGCACACCTGGCCAAAATTCTGCCACATTACTCCTTCTTCATCTTTCACTTTAGATGTTGTTCACTACTTGAAAACAGCGATCGCATGTTGCGCGATTTCACCAATCTCTCTTTTTACATAAAATCCTCCCAATTTGGCTAAAAGCTATATGCCTTCTTTTACATGTCATCCTAATCTAGAAGTTTTCTATAGTTATATGGATTTTTACAAGACTTAATATCTAAAATATCATAAATTGGCTAAACTTGTCCGAAAATCTAATATTTTTGAACCATGGACACTAACACTAATGTCTAAAATGGTATTGGCTCTCTAAATGAATAAGAAAGCCACATTCTAAATTTTTTTACATGGTGTGCTCGTAGCGGCACGACAGTGGCATTCAACCAAGGGGTGTCTCCTTTGTTTATGCTTACATGGTGTTTTACGTTGATATGTGTAGGGACTCCCTCTCAAGAGTGTAGGGAAGGCTTAATCATTGGATTACAATCCAAAACAAACATGATGTTTACGATAGAAGTTAGGACAGTGTGTCCCTTAGATGCTTCTAGTGGCGGTGAGCCAAGAGGGTGTATTCTTTGAGTGTAGAGAGGCTGGGCTAGTGCCAAGAGAGTGAGTGTGGGCTCATTTTGAGTCACAATATTGACCTCAAGTAAATCTTTGTAAAGAATCTAGCTCCCTTAAGCTCATCAAGCAAATCATCAATCCTCAGTATTGGATACATGTTCTTCACTATGATATTATTAAGATACCTATAGTTAATACACATCCTGAAAGAACCATCTTTATTTTTTACTAACAGGGCCAAAGATGCGTAGGGTGAAGAACTAGGTTCAATGAATCACATCTCAAGAAACCAAGGGGTGCCTCCTTTGTCTGTGTTTACATGGTGTTTTACAATGATAAATGTAGGGACTCCCTCTCAGGATGTGCGGAAGGCTTAACCATTGGATTACAATCCAAAACAAACATGAAGTTTATGATAGAAGTTAGGGCAATGTGTCCCTTAGACGCTCCTAGCCACGAGGCCAAAAGGGTGTATTCTTTGAGTGTAGAGAGGTTGGGCTAGTGCCAAGAGAGTGAGTGTGGGCTCATTTTGGGTTGCAATGCTGACCTCAAGTCAATCTGTTTAAAGAATCTAGCTCCCTTAAGCTCATCAAGAAAATCATAAATCCTGGCTATTGGATACATGTTCTTCACTATCATCTTGTTAAGATCCCTATAGTTAATATATATCCTAAAAGAACCATCTTTGTTTTTGATTAACAAGACCAAAGATGCATAGGGTGAAGAAATAGGTTCAATGAATCATCCCATCTCAAGAAGATCCTTGATTTTCTTGGCTACTTCTTTCCACTCACACTTGGACAATTGGTAGGGGATGGCTTATTGATTGGATTTGACTTGGGCTCTAAATCAATGGGGTGATCTATTGCTCTCTTGGGAGGCAATGAATTAGGCATCTCAAAAAAGTCCATGTACTCCTCAAGAAGAGCTTTCAAGGCTAGGTGACTTGCTAATTTATGGACTGATCTTCAATCTCTTTATTCAAGTGCAAAACAAATATTTGTGGAGCACCTCTTGTACTCCTTTTTGAGTTGTTGAATGGTGATAACCTAAAAATTCGATCTACTAGGAATTCCTTGTAAATAGATGAGTTGTCCATCAAAGATAAACTCCATATACAATTGTGAGAAATCCATAGTAATTTTACCTAATGTCATCAACCAATCATAATTGAGTACAATATCTATGGGCCCCATTTCCAATGTAATTAGGTTTACTTTTGCTTCATAAATTTTAGGAAACTGTAAAGAAACCCATGGGCATATTTGGGTGCTGATTTCTTCTTCACCATTGGCCACTTGAACACTTATGGGCTATTGGAAGTTAGTGGAAATACAATTCATATTGTCCATAATGGACTTATTCACAAAATTGTGTGTAGTACCACTATATATCAAGATGAACACGGCCTTTCCATGAATGTTACCCTTCATACGAAGTGTATTAGAGCTCTTGGAACATGTCTAGGCATCCATGGAAATGGAATAATCAATGGAAACAAGTGGCTCATCATAAGTCCCTCCTAGGCCAAAATGAATGCTCCCACCTAGATCAAAATGAAAAGATTCAGCTAGATCATGAAAGTACACTTGCCTAACTTCTTCCTCAAGATTATCATTTTCAGTAGTAGGTACAATTGCATTAAACTCATCAATATCTTCTACAGAATCCTCAAAAAGTAACATACTATGAACCTTGGCTTTCACATTTTTGTATACATGCTTTATGGCATGATCAGGTGTATACCTTTCCCCAAATTTAAAGTATAAGCCTTTTTCTTTTCCTTCTTTGTAGACATCCACAAGAGTAGACTTGGGACTCATATTGGTTGAAATAGATTTAGGCTTGATGTCCCCTTGTTTGAAGTCAACTTTAGGTCTGTTTGCTATCTTGAAATTTCTTTGAGGTTTTGAAGCATTGAATGATGGATAAGTTGGCACTCTTAAGCTCCCACTTGGCACATGATTGCTACCATAAAAATTGTCAACTTGTCCGTGTTTGAAAACAAACCTTGGTTGTCCATAACCACGATGAAATGAAGGCTCTCTTCTATATTTCCTTCCATAGCACTCCCCAAGCTCAATAGCTTTGAAAAGAGTGGTAGGTTTTCATGCCATGACATCAGTTGATAAGGATGGCTCTAAACTATACATGTACTTGTGGATTTTTGCTTCATTAGTGATGCTCTCTACATACATGGTAAGATTGAGAAATTGGTTAGTATACTCCCTTACACTTAGGCATCTTTTCTCTAAACCATACCATCTTCATGCCAATTTCTATTTTTCAAGAGGAGAGACAAAGACCTCAGCCATAAGTGACTTGAAAGCTTTCCAATTCTCTGCAAGTATGTTTTCCTTTTTAATATATATCCACCAAGTATATGCAAATACCTCCAAATGCAAAGAAGAAAAATGCATCTCCATATCATCAATTCTAGGGAATATATCAAAGCAAGATTTCACTTTGGAAATCCATTCCTCTAGATTAGGTGGTAAAGATGATTGACCATTGAACTTGGCCAAGATGATCTTGTATTTTAGCTCTCTTCCATGGAAGAGTTGTTATCCCAAAATGGACAGGTCATGGTTCACTACAACAAAAAGGCTTCTTAGAAGCACTCTTAGATGCGATTTTTGAATTGAGAGAAAATCTTACAAGCACGTCTATCAGCCCGTCTAAATGCGCAGGTACCATTTCGCGTCTATAGTCGTATGTATAAGGAAATCCACACGCACCAATAGACACGCTTTAGACGTGCATATACACGCATAAATAAACACGTACAAGAAAACCAAAATTATTATTTATTTAATTTCTTTTGTGCGTCTATAAGCGCGTCTACTTGGAAGATTAGACGGGGATATAGAAACGTGCATAGACGTGATGTTACGTGCGCTAGTAGACGCGACCACAAAACCAAAAATCTCACTTTTTAAAAAAATATATTTAATTTCTTTTTATTAATTTGAATTATATAGCGCGTCAATGGGTGCGTGTACTCTGAATTTTAGACACGAGTATAGACACGCATTTTTTGCAATTTAGACGCGAAGCACAGAATTGTAAAAAAAAAACCAAAGAGCATGTACTCTCTGGTTTTTTTTTTCCCCCTCCCATACATCAAATTGTGCATTTGGGAAAAACACAATGGATTTGAAGACACGATAATTGAAAATGAAAATCCATGTATTCATTATATATAAAATGCATTTACATGGGCAGTTTAAGTGCTTGCGACCTAAAGCGTGGTTGCAAGCAGTAGGCCATAGAGGAGGTATGGTGCTCCTCTATGAATTTGAAGAAGAAACATTTTCACTAGCACCACCATTACTACTGGTGTCGCTATCCCCCTCCTCGCTATGTTCCACATCAGGGTTCGCCTACACACACAAAAGATCAAGGTTGCTTACGTACAATTGCAAAGAAAAAGTTATAATTAATAGGAAAGTAAGAAAAACATACCTCCTCTGGCTGTCAAATCCTCATAGCCCGATTGTATTGCTCCTCAGTGGATGAGACCCTCCTCATAGAAGTGAAGCCATGTGGCTGCGTGGTTATGTCCTCGATGGTAATCTACATCTCTAGGAGTAGGTATCCTACCAATGATAGTAGTCTGCAAAACAATTATGATATATAAACAATTATGATACACAATGTATTAGAACATATTATATAAAGAATTTTAAAAAATATAAATTTTAAAGAACTAGAAATAAAAATATACTTACACTACAAGGAGTTGAGCTTATACCGACGCAAATAGCGACACCGCTACCCGCCATCGCTAATCGCCGTCACTAAATAGCGACGGTCCACAGGGAAAAAAAAGGGGCTGAAACCGAGCGAAGCTTTATTTCGCGTTTTCGTGTTTTGTGTTTTGAGAGCGAGAGCAAGGGAGAGAGCGACCATCGTGAGAGAAGGAGAGGAAGAAGACTTGCCACCGCTGCCGCCGCTGCCGCCGCCACCGTTGTTCGTGAAGGAGAGGAGGAGCCTTCATCGCAAAGAGGAGCCACCCCACACTCGCCATATCTCATCGGTGAGTCTCCCTCTCTCCTTCTTTTGCTTGTTTAAGGTTTAAATCACTTTCTCTTTTGCTTGTTTAGGAGACGAAATGAGAGAGAAAGAGAAAGAGAAAGAGGGAGAGGGAGGGAGATGAAATGAGAGAGGGAGAGAAAGAGAAAGAGAAAGAGGGAGAGGGAGAGGGAGGGAGAGTGCATTCTCTCTCTCCCTCTCCCTTTTGCTTTTGGAGAGTATTAGGATATATTGTGAGAGGGAGAGGAAATGAGAGAGAAAGAGAGGGAAAGGGAGAGGGAGGGAGAGAAAGAGAGAGAGAGAGGGAGAAAGAGAAAGAGAAAGAGAGGGAGGGGGAGGGGGAGGAAATGAGAGAGTGAGAGAAAGAGAAAGAGAGGGAGAGAGAGAGGGAGGGAGAGTGCATTCTCTCTTTCCCTCTCTCTTTTGCTTTTGGAGAGTGTTAGGATATATTGTGAGAGGGAGAGGAAATGAGAGAGAAAGAGAGGGAGAGGGAGAGAGAGGGAGAGAAAGAGAAAGAGATGTATACTCAAATGGATAGCTTTATGGAGATGTATGTCTACTCAAATGGATAGCTTTTGTCTCCTCAAGATGTAGTCCACCTCTGTGTGTATATATTGGAATGATAACATATCCATGATTATAGTAATGGTATGCACTTTGCTTTTTTTATGGGTACCATTACATCGACTCCTTAAGAGGGCTAAAAATTGGTCATACACTTTATAAAGTCTAATTAGGAGATTTAAGATGCACGGTAATAGACTTATCAATAATGGTATGTAATGTGCTTTGCCATGGGCCACGTACATTGGTGACTCTTTAAGATGGCTTAAAATTGGTCATATGCATAATTCCTTGTTTTTATATTAACTTTATAGGCATAACAAATTAGTAATCATGTCAACTAGTCAACGGAAGGACTAAAAGAAAATGATACCCTAGCTAATGGTCATTATGGTGCTTTATCAAAATGAAACAACTACTATGTCCCATGCATTCTTTACATCAATTAGTAAAGCATTTCTTATATCTTGAAGTTTAGATTTCAACACCATGGATGCATCAATATGAACCTCAATGTTTTACAAAATTTGCTTCTCAATCTCTTGTAGAGGCTAAAACCTCTCAAGCAAGAGCTTATGGTCAACTTGCAACTTGACATACATCTCCATAAAGCTATCCATTTGAGCCTCGTTTTCCCAAATTGTATTACAAGTCATTAAATTGTTTGTTGTAATGTAGATAAGATGGAAAACGAAGAAGGTCTTGTTGTTCAAGATTGCAAGGATATCTTAATCAGCGTGTCCCATGTCCTTGCTCTCAATGCAAGTTGGCAATTAGACGAAAATGCCGATTGTCTATAGAACACATACGATGATTTGGCGAGTTTCAATTTGAGATCATTGATCAGGCGATTGCAGATTTTCAGCAAACGGTAATTTGAAGTTAATATCAATCATGCATTGTACTCGCAAGCTAATTGAAAACCATATACAATAAGATTGGGTCTTGTTGGTAAATTTTCTATCCAGGGAGGTGATGTCTCATCCCAAGGAGGAGTGCACCCTTTGCGGCCAATTAGAAGAGTTCGTGGGTGTGCAATGGATGGAGTGCAGGAGCCAATCCACTACTCGCAAGGCCAATCTATACCGTCAATGCCAGAGGAGACAAACAACCTTCCAGACCTACCTAAAAACTTGGAGCCTGAGATGGAGGCAATGATCGATGCATTGATTCCCATGGATGTTGAGACTTCTGATCCGCTTAGAGAGGAAGCATCCATACCATTATATGATGGTTGCCGAGTATCTCGGTTGAAGACATTGCTTGCACTCTTAAGTATGCAAGCAAAATACGGGTGGAGCGATATGAGTGTGACCGAGTTATTGAGGTACCTTGCACATAGGCTTCATTGAAATTTTTTTTTGACACTATTATTACAAAAATTTGTGATTTTTCAAGGTGTTTTATGATTTTTTTCAGGCTATTGAAATATCATATATTTTCACTTGCAAATACCATGCATGAGTCTTGTGATGATGCACGACATGTTTTACGGAAGCTTGGCATGGACTACAATAACATCCATGCATGTATCAACGATTCCATACTGTTTCGAGGAGAATACGAGACTATGGAGACATGTTCAAAGTGTGGTGCTCACAGGTTTTGATAGGACTTGCAAGGGAAATCCATCCCTCAAAAAGTACTCAGACACTTTCCACTCATCCCCCGCATAAACCGCATGTTTCATACGTCCGGCATGGCGAGCTTGATAATGTGGCATGTGCAGAATAGGTCCACGGATGGAGTTCAACGAATATCAGCGGATTCATGCGCATGGAGCCACATTGACTCTACCTTCCCAGGCTTTGTGCGAGAGCCAAGGAATCTTCGGCTCGGTCTCGCAACGGATGGCGTGAACCCATTTAGTCTGCGCTCAACTTCTTACAGTGTGTGGCCTATAGTCCTTGTCAACTATAACATCCCTCCATGGATTTCTACGAAGAAAGGACATCTCATCCTTAGCTTGCTCGTCCTAAGCCGCTACAAAATAAAAAATATGGACGTGTATCTTTGTCCATTAGTCGATGAGCTTAAGATTTTGTGGGAGGAGGGGGTCATTGTGCAAGATATGAGTAGGCGCGATGGTCAGCGGTCAGCCAATATTCGAGCCATTCTCATGTGGACGATGCATGACTTTTCGGGATTGGGAGAGTGCTTAGGTGTGCAGGCCTCCGTTCTCGCTGGTAATATCTATATTTTATCTCATTCAATCAAGTATTCACTAGATCGTGGTGTTGGAACAAGTCTAGCTACCTCACGTTATCATACATGTCCATTGTGCGGGCCACAGTTAGACCCCCGAAGGTCACGAACCATGAAGAAGATGGTATATCAAGGACATGCCGCTTTCTTGCCAGAGGATCATGAACTTAGGAAAGGTATCCTTGGATGACCTCCAACACGTATGAACGCCGCAAGCTGGTACGAGCTAAAAATGGTCTACGCGGAATCACATCCAAATGGAATGCAACGGTTCTCAATTTTCTACGAGTTGCCATATTGGACCCACTTACAGGTCAACTACTTGTTGGATCCCATTCATATTTTCAACAATGTGGGCAGCTTGCTATGGGACCACATCACAGGAAAGAGAGACACTATAGGGGCACGAATGGATTTGAAGGAGGTAGGTAAGATGTGTTGAGAATCAGCAATCACACTCAAACAGCCTCTTTGTATGGAGTCTCAGGGTCAAGGACATGCAGGCTAACTTATCCCATATGCACAATGGTGCCTACTGCAGTTTCCTACTTTCCTATAAAGCATTGTACTTGCTTCCTTTCTTAATGCAATGATAGTACTCTTTTCATTTCAATAAAGTGTCAATGTCATTGTCCACATACACAAGATTGTGTGTATGAGTCCAAGTCTCAATCTTGGAACCTAATTCACTTGTGTAACAAACAGTGTCCATTCCATCATGAGTCTACACTTCTCCTTCCATCCTCCATAGCTTCCGATTATGTCATACTCTAGATCCCGCATTTCTAACATGGTATCAGAGCCCAGTTGGGCATGGCATTGCTTCTCCAGCCTCTCTTGATTCTTCTGAACCTCCTGTCAAGATTGTGGGAGAGAAGGAAGGAGTCTCGCTTGAAGCTTTCTTGCTTGCACAATGGGGGAAGACACACAAGGGTGGAGGCTGAAAACAGTTTTCCTCTTCTTACTTGTGTAAGCCAAATGAACTCTCTTACAAAGAAATAGAAGAACCCTGTATATATGGGTCTCAAACCAAACTCAACTAACTAAGGTGGCATACTAACTGAGCCACAAACTAGAGTAGATAAGGATAGCTATCGTGTAGCTATTATTCAGGGGCGGTGTACCAACCGCGTCTGCAACTAACACGTCGGTGACATAAATGCACAATGGTCACCCTGGCGTATCACGAGTGGAGCTCGATATCTCAACACTCCCCCTCGAGCTCAATCCCAATTCCTGCACACCAAGCAGGTCTCTGAACTTGCGCAACTTCTCTGCGCCCAAAGCCTTCGTGAATATGTCAGCTACCTGATCCTCTGTGCTGACATAAACTAGATCAATAAGACCTAGTAAAACCCTCTCTCGCACATAGTGATAATGCACCTCAATGTGCTTTGTTCTAGCATGATAGACTGGGTTATTTGCCAAGTGTATACTACTCATGTTGTCACAATAAATGACAACTGGCCCATCTGTAGACTGATGCATATCATAAAGTAGCTTATGTAACCAAGCTACCTCACATGCAGCCATTGCTGCACCCCTGTACTCAGCCTCTGTGCTCGACAAGGCGACTGTAGGCTGTTTCTTGCTGCTCCAAGTGACTGCAGCACTCCCAAAAGAGAACACATATCCACTGGTAGATCGTCTATCAGAAATACTACCAGCCCAATCAGCATCAGTGTATCCATGCAGCTGTATCTGAATCCCAGTCTCATAAAATAGTCCATACTGCAATGTGGACTTCACATACCTGAGTATGCGTCTAGCCGCATCCAAATGTGGTTTCCTTGGAGCCTGCATAAACTGACTTACCAATCCAACAGCATAGCTCAAATCTGGCCTGGTAATAGTCATATAAATCAAACTTCCTACTATGCGTCTGTACATAGTAGGGTCTTCTAGAAGCTCACCTGTATCTGTGCTCAGCTTCACATTCTGCTCCAAAGGAACTGAAATAGGCTTACAGCCTGTCATCCCATATTTGGACAGCATGTCCAATCCATACTGCCTCTGCAAGAGCTGTATCCCACTTGGTGATCTAATCACCTCAATGCCCAAGAAATAACGCAGCTCTCCCAAATCCTTCATCTCAAACTTCTGCTTCAATAGCATTTTCACATGAAGGATATCTTCATCACTGTCACCTGTCATAATCAAATCATCAACATAAATGACAAGCAGCATAATACCTTTCTCTGTTTTTCTCACATAAAGTGAGAAATCTGCCTTGGAAATCTGAAAGCCAATAGTGACAAGATACTGTCCTATCTTGTCAGACCATGCTCTAGGTGCTTGCTTCAAGCCATACAAGGCTTTCTTCAACCTGCAAACAAACTCAGGATGAACAGCATGCACATAACCTGGTGGCTGCTCCATATAGACCTCTTCTTGCAAATCACCATGCAAGAAGGCATTCTTTACATCCATCTGATGTAAAGACCATCCCTTTGATGCAGCCATAGCAATGACTGCTCTTACGGTTGCCATCCTTGCAACCGGACTAAATGTTTCTTCATAGTCAATGCCATATGTTTGTGCATACCCCTTGACTACTAATCTTGCCTTGTATCTGTTCACAGAACCATCAGCATTGTGCTTCACCTTATAAACCCACTTACAGCCAATTGCATTCTTACCTTTAGGCAAAGGTACTAACTCCCATGTAGCATTTGCTTCCAAGGCATCCATTTCTTCATCCATGGCTTTCTCCCATTTTTCTTTTCCCATGGCTTGCTCAAAAGATGTGGGTTCTGGTTCCTGTATCACTTTGACCATATATGCATAGTGAATGGCTGTAAATCCATCATATTTCAGCCTATCCACAGGATACCTAGCTCTTGTAGACCTGCGCAAAGTAGGTTCACTCCCAGGTGCTCTCAAAACATCCCTGGTCTTCCTTACTCCAGGTGTAACAATAGAAGGAATACCCAACTCATCATCAATGCTCTGTTCTGAGCCACTGGATTCACCATCTACATAAGAGTGACCTGCATTCACATCAAACATGGGCTGATCAACCTTCTCTTTTCCTTTTCGTGATACCTGCATACCACTATCTGCATTGCTTTGAGAAGATTCTCCTGATCTCAATCTGCCTGTCCATGGCGAAGAATGTGAACCACTGCTAGAGGACGCTCCAGGTCCACTAATATTTTGTGACTGCTGCTGTGAATTCTGTGTAGCATTACCATTTTGTGCATCTTCATCATCAATCACATTTACTGGTCTATACCAGCTACTCATCTCATCAAAAATAACATCTCTGCTCACTGTAAACTTACGAGTAGAAGGGTTATAGCATCTATACCCTTTTTGCTGCAGAGAGTAACCAATAAAGATGCACTTCTCAGCTTTTGGATCCAACTTGGATCTCAGCTCATCTGGCACATGTACATAGGCAATGCAACCAAAAATTTTCAAATGAGAAATATCTGGTTTCCTACCAGTATACCTCTCCTCTGGAGTCATTCCATGTATTGCTGCAGTGGGAGTCCTGTTCATTATGTAGACTGCTGTAGCAACTGCTTCAGCCCAATAAAAATCTGGCAAGTCTTTTTCATTGAGCATGGCACGAGATACCTCTCCAATATGCCTGTTTTTCCTTTCTGCAATTCCATTTTGTTGTGGGGTATAACTGCATGAATATTGCTGCTTTATGCCATGCTCCTGCAAGAACTTTGCAAACTCATTTGAGAGGTACTCTCCCCCTCCATCTGACCTTAGGCATTTTATCTGCAAGCCTGTTTCTTTTTCAACCATAGCTTTAAGAGTTTTGAAATGCCCAAAAACTTCACTTTTCTTTTTCATAAAATACACCCAAACTTTTCTGCTATAGTCATCAATAAAACTGACAAAATAATGACAGCCTCCAAGAGATGCAGCTTTAGTTGTCCACACATCAGAGTGAATTAATTCCAATGGCTTCTCACTCTCTTGAACATGTCTAGGAAATGGTTTCCTTGCCTGTTTTCCAAACTGACAGGCTTCACATACCTTATGCATTTCTGCAACCTTGAATTTTGGCAATCCTGCAACAATATTTTGGGCCTGCATTGATTTAAGTCGCTGTACATTAACATGACCAATGCGTTTATGCCAGATATCAATATCTGCAACTACACCGGTCCCATGTGCAAACATTGCTGCACTCAATTCAGACATGTCTGCATCCAATGTAAACATTCTGCCCTTCTTCTTTCCTTTTGCTATCAAGCGACCTTTATTTTTCATATCCTCAACAAAGCATCCATGAGGATTAAATCTGACCTGCAAGCCCTGTTCAACCATTTGACCAACTGAAACCAGATTCTTGGTAATATTCGGGACATGAAATACATCGGACAGGTATTTCTTTTTCCCACCCTGCATAGACAAGGGAATTTTTCCAATCTGCACAATAGGATGTGCAGTATCATCACCAGTCTCCACAAATCCTGGTTTTTCCATTTTCCTTGCATCCTCCATCCATTCTGCATGACCTGTCATGTGGTTTGATGCACCTGAGTCAACATACCATACATCGTTGCTTTCTTCTGCACTTGTCACAGAATTGTTCATGTGCTGCACCATAAACAGATGCTCATTTCTGTCATCACCCTGTCTACTAGAGGATGCATAATTTCCTTGTTGCAGTTTTCCATTCATGATGTCATTCTGCTTTTTATAGCAGTCTTTAGCCATATGACCCATTTTACCACAATAGTAGCATTCAACATTACTGTTTGCATTTTGGCCTCTTTGCCATCCACCACGACCTCTTTGGCTCCCCCTGCCTCTAGAGTTACCACGTCCTCCTCCATAGGACTGGTTTTCTTGAGTTTGCTGCATATTTTGATTTCTGCCACGGCCTCCAAATCGGCCTCCTCTACCTCTGCCTCTACCTCTTCCAGCATTTGAGTAGAAGACAGCTTCTTTTGAAGTTCCTCCTGAAGAAGATGCACCACCATTTCTCTGTTCCTCAGAAATTAGAAGAGCAATCAACTCCTCAAAATCAGGAAATCTTTCACGAACTGAAATGGATGTCCGAAACTGTGCATAATCCTTTCCTAGACCATTCAAGGTCACGGAAACTAAATCATCATCTTCCACTGGCGACCCAATGGAAGCAAGTGCATCTGCAATCTTCTTCACCTTCATGTGGTAGTCGTTGATGCTCATACTTTCTCTTTGCACATTATGCAACTCTTGCTTGAGCTGCATTTTCCTGGCTTGCGTATTTGTGCTATACATTTTTGACAAAGTATCCCATGCCTCCTTTGGCGTACTTGCATCCTGAATATGCACAATCATAGAGTCTGAAATACTGATAGACAGCCAATACATAACTTTCCTGGCTCTCTCATGCCATGTTTTAAATGCCTGCATTTGTTGTTGATTGGGAACATCAGGAAGAACTGGTTCTTCTTCATTTCCTGCAACAAATTCCCAATATCCTTTTCCCATAAGGAAATTCGTCATTCTAAACTTCCATGCCTGGAAGTTGTTCTTGTCAAGCTTTTCAGTGACAATCTGTGAAAGAGAATCAGACGCCATTACAGAATACTGCAAGAAATTCTGTCACTGCAAAAAAACACAGCTTCACCCTCACAAGGGCAAATCTCCAAAACTGGCGAAAGTGGTATTTGACCACACAGTCGCTTCCTAGTGACGATTTTGCATAAACAGGAACCAAGGATGATTCTGAAACTCCCAATGTCTCTGCGCTCAAGCATACGATGCAATTTCTACAGTAACTTTTCACCGACCTGTAGAACAGTGGTCGCACAGCATAAAACTGAGCCTTTTCCTGAGTGCGTGCAGAAAACTTCCGTCTGCAAAACAGGCCCCGAAATGGCCTCAAATAAAAAAAACAAGGTCGCCGAGGGCTAAAGCCCTCGCCCGCAGCATATACTGCCCTCTTGCTTCACCGCGAAGGGCGTCTCAACCTGAGACAATGCACTCCTGCAATTTCCGGCTGTGCTACCTGCAGAGATCTGCTCCCAAAACAGGAAATGAAAGCAACACTGCTCCTCTTACCAGACCACCGCGAGCTTGGCTTGCTTTCTTGAGCTCCTTACCACGAACAAGGCTCTGATACCATGTCAAGATTGTGGGAGAGAAGGAAGGAGTCTCGCTTGAAGCTTTCTTGCTTGCACAATGGGGGAAGACACACAAGGGTGGAGGCTGAAAACAGTTTTCCTCTTCTTACTTGTGTAAGCCAAATGAACTCTCTTACAAAGAAATAGAAGAACCCTGTATATATGGGTCTCAAACCAAACTCAACTAACTAAGGTGGCATACTAACTGAGCCACAAACTAGAGTAGATAAGGATAGCTATCGTGTAGCTATTATTCAGGGGCGGTGTACCAACCGCGTCTGCAACTAACACGTCGGTGACATAAATGCACAATGGTCACCCTGGCGTATCACGAGTGGAGCTCGATATCTCAACACCTCCATCCAGCTCAGTGTCAGTGTATGACTTCTTTTCTCAACTCTACTCTCACTGAAGCTTCCATGGCAGCCATAGCCAGCAGCACCCTGTCAGATTGAACTGCTTATATCTCACTCCACAGGTCAAATCTCTTGGAGCTTCCTTCTGGAAAAGTATTCCCCAACTCATAAATCTTCCCTGTATCACATCAATCCAGGACATTGGACCATCTGGAGCTCAGCATTGTGAAAATCCCCAATCTCTGTTCTGTGTCTGCCATAGCCAGACAGGACCTACCTTGCTTGGAGCTTCCATAACTCTTCAACCAGGCAGAATTTCAACAAGATTTCTTCTGGAGAAATGTTCCTTGGCTCAGGGCACAGCTTCCTGTCACTTTAAACACCAACATTGATGATCTACAGCTCCAGCATTGCTCAAATTCGACCTCGCTGTCCAGATCTGCGCCGATTCTGTTCGCGGCACCTGCGCGCTGTATACTGACCACGATGTTGACAATCTCCATGGGGCTTTGGTAGCCCATGACATAAGCTTCTTAGATATGTAAAAAGTTTTGAAAATGATGCACTATAGCTCCTGCAATCAGCAAAAAACCAGGCCCCTGTCTCAGAAACCCTAATTCCACCATAGCCAAAAGCTTCAAAATCTTGACATTTTTCACTGTTTCTCTCACTGAAGTTATCAACAGTGATTTTAATCACTGAGCAATACTCTCTGAAGTTCATTAAAGTACTGTCACTCAGATCTGAAGGCATCAGCATCAAATCAAGAAGGGGAAGATCACTTGGAGTAAAAGACTTTTGCAGATTTGGTATTCATTGACACTCAGTTAGTGCTTTTTAGCACTTATGTCTCTCAATCAATTCTTCTGTTGCTCAAATCTAATAAAGTCTGAAGTTGATTTGCTACTGTTCTCGTAAATCTAACATGGGCAAAGACTCGCCAAATGCTCGATTCAAAGGAGTCGGATTCCACACTTGGCAAACCCGCATCAAGCTCATCCTGATGAAGAAGGGTCTCTGAGCCATCACAAATGGCAAAGAGAAGAAACCGCGGGACGCGGACCTTGCAACTATTTGGCAAAAGAATGATGACAGAGCCCAGGCCATTATCAAATTGGAGCTAGATGATAGTTATATCCATCACGTGGATAACTGTGAGACCTCACAGGATACATGGAAAAGACTTGACACCCTGTTCAGTGCACAATCTAAATCATCAAAGTATGGTCTCCTAATTGAATTCTTCAGGCTTGAAATGAAGTCCAGCACATCACTTGCCACACATCTTAATTATATGGAAGGACTCCTAACCCAACTTACAGGAATCAACATTAAAATGGATGAAGATGTTTGCATCGGTGTTCTACTTAAGAGCTTGCCTCCTGAATATAATAACGTATCAACAACTTTAATCAACATGCAAAATCCTGAACTTGTTGATATCCAGGCATCACTGTTAGAAGAAGAAAAGAAGCTAAAAACTAAAGAAGAACCAAGTACCTCTAGAGATGAGCATGCATTATATGTTGGCAACAGGTACAAAGGCAAGAAAGATCAGCTCTTTTGTGACTTCTGCAAAAGGACCGGACACACCGAGAAGTTCTGCCACGCAAGAAAGAGATCCCAAAAGGCCTATCTAGTCGCAGTCAAAGAAGAAGAAGAAAATGAAGCAAAGGAAGAAGAAGATGAAGATCACCAGGATCGGAAGGACAAGACTCATCAGTCCTTGTACTCTCATAATTCTGATAGACTGTTTTAATAGCCTTGTATTTTTCCTTGCCCTAATGCTTCCTGCCATAAGCTATGTAAACTCCTTATGTAACTTGGCATTACAGTCCCTGTACACTTTGTGAGGCCCCTGTTACAGCCTCTGGATGTCCACCATGTTTATGGTACCCACACTTAGCTTTTTCTGACAGCCTCTGGTGTTTTGCCATGTCTGTGGTATGCCCACACTTTGCAGGTGGTTCTCATTACAGCCTCTACACACTTTGTGCCTTTCCTAGTTGTGATTGAGGAGGGGTGTTGAGAATCAACAATCACACTCAAACAGCCTCTTTGTATGGAGTCTCAAGGTCAAGGACATGCAGGCTAACTTATCCCATATGCACAATGGTGCCTACTGCAGTTTCCTACTTTCCTATAAAGCATTGTACTTGCTTCCTTTCTTAATGCAATGATATTACTCTTTTCATTTCAGTAAAGTGTCAATGTCATTGTCCACATACACAAGATTGTGTTTATGAGTCCAAGTCTCAATCTTGGAACCTAATTCACTTGTGTAACAAACAGTGTCCATTCCATCATGAGTCTACACTTCTCCTTCCATCCTCCATAGCTTCCGGTTATGTCATGCTCTAGATCCCGCATTTCTAACAAGATGGAGGCGCTTTGGCCGCAGTCGAGTGCTGATGGTCGCATGCAGCTTCCTCGCGCTCCTTGGGTTTTGTCCACTAAAGAAGAGCGCATTGTGAAGCAAGTAATCAAGTCTATCTGCACTCCGACAGGTATGATGCGTTCTCTCAGGTCCGCATTTTCTAAAGACGGGGCTAAAATCCCATGATTGGCATAAGATATGTCAGGTTTGTGCTACGAATGGATTGTAATTAGCGTGGGCATTTTGCAATTTGGAAAGTGGCCATTATTCATAATGCTTTCTCATTTGTGATAGTTTGTCCTACCGATCGCGATCGCAGGATGCCTTACTCCAGAAATTCGCGGGGCCATTTACAAGTTGTTGACTTTGGTGCAATGGATCTCACAGAAAGAGATTAAGATGTCCTCTATTGAATCTGCGAGGCGGGGAGCAGTGGAGACGGTCTGTCTCTTTGAGAAATACCTGCCCACTAGCATGCTCACGATACAAATCCACCTTCTTGTGCATCTTGTGGACGAAGTGGAGATTGCTGGACCTGTCCATACGCAATGGATGTTCTTCCTGGAGCGCTTCATGAAAACCCTGAAAGGCTTTGTGTGACAATGAGCTCGGCTAGAAGGTAGCATGGCCGAAGGTTGGTTGGTGTCGGAGGCGTTAGAGCATATTTCACAATGGCTACCAACGGTGGAACCAGACAATGAAATGCTATGGACGCTGAAGGATGATGATAGACTGACTGGAGATGTGGTGGTTGGAAATGGGGTAGAAAAAAGAATGGATGCCTCAATGGAAGAGAAAGTGAATCGCTTTTGTATGTTGCACCATGCCTCCATGGAGATGTGGCTTGCCAAGTACCAGATTGCAAGGCAAGATTAAGAGGAAGTGCAAGCTGAATTCCAATGTAGTACGCATCATCGACCGATTTGATATCCCAAAGGCGTGGAGGAGATGCCGCAGATTATGTCAACGCGATGGTTGCATGGAGCCTTGACCACAGCATCTCGCGAAGGGACAGAGGTCTCAATGGAGGAGTGGGAATTCTCGAGGGAATGTAGTCCAAAGGTGATGAGGGGTTTAGAATTTTTCGTATCTAAATTTTATATGTGACATCTAATTTGAGTGTTTCAATGTACAGTACAAAATATATAGTGCGGCGTGGTCGTGCGGATGGCATTTTCGCATGGAGCGTATTGACAAAATGCGCTCCACAATGGACTGTGGTGTCATGGCAAGGTTCGAGCAAGAGAGTCGGCGACGAGCAACAGATCCAAAAACGGTTGTTGATGAGATGGAGTATTTTGGGAACTTGCAAAGTATTATTACGGTGGATTACCATAGCTTCTCCATGATACTATTCGATGTGTAGTGGTTCAAAGTGGTACTTGGAGGAGCTGGAGCAACAGTTCGACGAGGTCCATCTGGATTTCTTGAAATAGATTCGGAAAAAAAATGGATGGATTTGCGTGACACCTTTGTGTTGCCGGCCCATTGTGAATAGGTGCATGGAGTCATTTGCTTGCTAATTGTATTACGAAGTGTTTATGTCACAATGGTTTGAACTCTCTTGTACGTGTTTGTGAACAAGTAATCTTCTATCCAAACCCCCGACAACCTCGATGGTGGTATGTTATACCTTCAACTCCCTGAAGTGTGAGAGTATATAATCAAAGCGATGTTCTGAGCAGCATAGATGAAGATAATATGCAAATAGAGGGGTGGATATTGCAAGGGGTGGAGGCCGTTGAAAGCTTGGAGCCAGCATCGGCTAACAATGATGGAAATACAGGAGTCCAATAATTTTTTGAGAACGAGGCAGACTCATTCTTTTGTGGTGACATGTCTATCGACCTTCCAGTGTATGCGGAGTTGTGTCGGGAGATTAACATGGAACCATAGGATACTTCATACTTGGAGCATCCACTTACTCAATTTGTTGACCAATCTCTTATAAAGGTACATAAAATATGTATTTTAAGAGAGATTTTTTAAAAATGATTTATATTACTGTGCTTTGTATGATTTAAATTAAATATTCTAACATCATTTTTTATCTGTGCAGGTGACATTTTCAGGATGAGTCGAGGGATGAGTGATGAGGAGTTGCAGGACATCTTTGCACGCATGTCTCCAAACCATCTCGCAAGATTCAGAGAGATGGCAGATCAAGAATTGTCTCGTTCTTTGTCAGGGTGCTCTACTAGATCTGCTTTAGCGCGATTAGATGCTTCGGCTTCGAGTAGATGATCTTGACGCTCACGACTTGGGCCAGAGGGAGGGAGTGCATCGGGATTAGGGGGATGCTGCTCTGGAGACACGGATGTGGTGTCTCCATCTCGTCGTTCAGTTGGAGCTGTGTCAGCTCCAGGATTTGTCACACCTGTGGGGATGTCTACTCCAGTTACTCTGGATTTTGCACAGCCGTTAGCAGGCGGCACCCCTTTGGGTGCCACTTCGAGAGAGATTACCCCCGTCGGTACACCGGATGTAGAGGGGTCTCCTGGATATGCCTAGGAGGGTGGACATAGATGGGAGAGGACCCATCTTAGGAAAAATCCTAGGGGTTATGGATATCTGGTCGATAGTAGGTCAAGAGCCATCATCATGAATGATGAGGGGAGGAGGGTGATGGCTCGCATGAGAGAGTTGTGCCAACAATTTTTTTGCCACAACGTCCTGGATCATTGGAAGAACATATCGGAGGGGATCAAGGACTACATAGTAGCATCCTTGCACGAGGAGTTTCCGGTGCCAACCACGGTAGATAGATTCTCTATGGGCTAGATGATGGATTGCATGCGTGCATACATATCACACAGACGATTCGACGCACGCAAGGCAATCAAGAGTGGGGCTACGAAGCCCGAGTGGTTAGATGCAGACG